>NW_020664447.1:63275624-63465383 GCF_002925995.2 Terrapene triunguis
GCTTGGCAGGTTATTTATTTACCCTTTGCTTGGATGTGTCCTCCCACTGTATTTATTTGCCTTGTAGACTGAGAGGCACCACAATGTAACATTTATGATTTAAAAAAAAAAAAAAAGGTTATATCATAATGAACGTGTGTTACCACTGACCTCTACTGGATGGAATCTGAACTATTCAACTGACTGTCAGAGGTCTTATACTGCTCACAGCTGACAGAGATTGTTCTTTAGTTCATGTAGTAGAGGACTATGGTTTTTGGAGCAGGAGAAGATCTAAGCTCTATTCTTGCTGCTGCCAAAGTTTAAGTTACGACAGTGTGTAACTTAGGATATAGCTATACTGCAGTCATGGCAGCATGTGTAGACATACCTGAGCTAGCATTGATTGAGTTTGCTCACTAAAAATAGCAGTGTAGCCAGAGTGACATGGGCTAGTTGCCCAAATACATACCTAGCATCCCAGGCAGGATTGTACTCAGGTGACTAGCCTGGGCTGCTGCCCCTGCCACCATGGCTACATTGCTACTTTTAGCAAGCTTGCCCTATCAAAGCTAGCTCATGTATGCCTGCATGTGCTGCAGTCACACCTCTCAATTGCAGTGTAGACATAAACTGGTCTTCACTACGGGGAGATCGATGCTGCTGCAATCAATGTAGCAGGGGTCGATTTAGTGGGTCTAGTGAAGACCCGGTAAATCGACCACAGAGCGCTCTCCGGTTGACCCCACTACTCCAGCTCCCCAAGAAGATTAAGGTAAGTCAACTGGAGAGCAACTCCCAGCGACTTAGCGCCATGAAGACTCCAGGATAAGTCGACCTAAGCTACACTGACTCCAACTACGTTATTCACATAGTTGGAGTAACGTAACTTAGGTCGACTTACCAGTGAAGCCCAGCCCTAGTGATGACTATAAAGGCCATTGATTTGGTGCAGTGTAGCTCAGAGATGGAAAAGACTTAACAGGTCATTTGCCATCTGGCCCAATTCTAATGTTGGTAACTATATTATGCCTCGAGTTTCAACTGTTGCAGTATTTTCTCGACATCCTGTGCTAACTGCTGCCTAGTGTTGCAGTGTGCTGTTGAGCAGTTACTGTGAGTTCCACCCCAATCAAATTATGACATGATACTTGGTAATGGTGTTTAATATGGTTTTGTTTATTGTCCGCTATTTTGGCTTGTAAAGGACAAGTAGTCCGCTATGTTAGACAGCCTTCTTGTTCCCTTAGGAGAGAAAAGGCGGGAAATCTAGTTGCTTGTTGCTAGGCAACGGGAGGGATCATATAGGCTGGAAAAGAGCGGGAAGAGGTTCTTCCTCTGCTCTTACCTTGGAGAGAAGGGAGGAGGTTCTTTCCAGAGCTGTGGCTTAGAAAGAGATCTGATACCGGTTATCTGCCTAGATAACAGCTCAATTCTAATTGTGTGGGAAAAGATTTGGTTTATTGTTGGGGTTTATTGTTTTAAGGGAAGCATACCTCCATCCACGGGGTTTCTACCTCAAGTGGCTAGGGCTCTTACCCACAGACAGGATGTTGCAAAAGAGGTTAGGGTGGGAAGTTAGTTAGGCCTTTTACCTGATTCCTCGCTGTCATTCTCCAGTGCGGTAGCTGTTCCAGCGGTGATCATGGTCCAGTGAGTCATCCATCAAATCCTGGTCTCTCAGCAGCAGCATCTGGACATGGTATAGAGCAGCCATCATTTAACCTTTTGTAATCCCTGTGTGAAAAGAGTGCAGGGTTATAAAATCTGTTCAGAATCATTAATCCTCCCTCCCCATTCCCTTCTTGCCTATCCTATTCCTAATTCCCTAGTTAATAAAGAATTGGTTGTTTAAGTTGTGGTCTCTGTGATTGTTTCAGATAAACTCTGATAGATGGGCTATACTGAGGGAATCTTGGGAGACTTCTGTTAGCTCCCCGCAGTCTTCTGGAAGTAGGGTCCCAAAATAATAAAGACTATCAGCCTAACATTACCACATTCCATACTATAGGTAGATGAAGTGAATGCAATGTAGTTTGTAAAGTTGCTTTGAGATCCTTTGGGACGAAGGACATTGGAGAAATACTCCCAGTGGGCCAGATTCTGCTACCCTTACTTATGCTGAGTATTACCTTAGTCTCCATGGGATAGCTTGGCATGGGAAAGGGTGACCGAATCTGTTCCTAACTTATTGCTAATAACCTTACATTTTATCTAGCTCATCTTCCTGTCGGTGCTGGGTGACCATATAGAGGTTTCTCTCCAGTACAGTAATGTAGGCAGCTTTTGGTTGTATCTGTGGGTAATTTGAGTTTTTATCTGCCAAAGAACTGTGTTGCTTGGATCAGCTGATGTATGTAAAATATCCTTAAAGATCATAGTGATTTCCTTTAAAAATGTCGTGTCAGCTTCCTTTTGTGCTATTCGCTAGTGAATGTGTTTCTAATGTCATCCTTTTGTGGTAATTCCAGTACTATGCCATCTTTACGGCTGTATACATAGCATTTGTCTTACTAAAGGTTATAGTACTTGAGTCACTCAAGGGAAAAGAAATCTGTGCTGGTCACTATAGCATTAAACAGATAAGATCACTCACTGCCTTGATGAAGCGCTGATCTTGTGGTTTGTTTTTTGTTTGTTTTTTTGACATGTCAGGGCATCTTTTGTGAGGAGTCTTGATTTTAATTTATTTATCAGCTTGGTAGTGATGCCAGAACTGCATGACACAAAAGAATGTAGCCCTAAACAATTCTATCAGTTGATCTTTTGTCAAGAGAACAAGTATGAATATCGTCCCCCATCTGTTAAAATATGCAATGGCAAAGTGACATCGGACACTTGCTAACAGGAAGGCTATGGTGATGTTTGTAACTATGGTAAAATAGGGCATTCCTGCTAATGAGCTCCCATGGTTATCTCTTTAAACAAAATAAAAAGGCATAAAGAGGCCCTGTCATATAATTTAGCCTCAAACCTGACAAAGTGTAGGGAATTTGGAAAAGAGCAATAAAGATGATCAGTGGGCTGGAGGGAGTAATTTATGAAGAAAAGTTAACAGATTAATATGTATTGCTTGTTCAATGATGAACTAATAGGAGCATGATAAATCAACATCTATTGGAGGGGTATCCACACCAAAGGAACAGATGAATTATTTAGGATCGTTCAAAGGATTCTAACTAGGAGTAATGGGGTTAAATTAGGAACTGAAACTTTTAGGGTGAATATCAGGAAAAACATCCTGACAGATATATTTGGCTATAGCATAGACACCCAAGGGAAGGGATGGAAGCTCATCATTTGGAACACTGGAAACTAGACTGGATAAAACAGCAGAAAATGTCCTGTAGGCTTAATAAAAGAGCTGCTGCATTGTCACTGGATGGTCTATTTAGGTCTCTTCCATCTCTAACATCTATGGATCAGTAACATATGTAACTTTTAATTGTGATAACCTGGAAATTGTCTTCGGGATTCAAAATATCCATTTTCTTTGTAAATCCCACTCATTGACTGGGATGCGGGATGTTTAATTAGTGAGAAAATGAATATACACTTAAAAATAAGCAAGATGCCGAGTCCCAGAATGTACTTTATTCGGTTATCCTGTCAGCTGTTTTAGTGGTTTATGAAAATACTTCATAACGAATTAGGAAATGCAGGGTAGTCTGATCTGTAAAGATAATGAAAGCTTAACATGAGACCTCGCCATAACTCGTGTGCTAAATCTTTGTTGAGACGTGGGGAGCAAGACTTCTTATGAATTGTGAGGCAGGCATAATGTTAGTGTATACTACAGTATCCTCTAGAGACTCCAACTGAACTCTGCCCCCATTGTGGGCAGCACCATAAAACACATGGGAAGAGACAGCCCATGCCCCGAAGAGTTTACCACCCAACTGGACAAGACAAAAAGTGAGCAGGGAAATAGAAGCACAAAAAGCTGAAGAACGTGACCAGGGTCACTCAGTAGGTCAATGGCAGAGCTGGAAACAGAACCCAGGTCTCTTGTCTAGTAGGCTGACTTCAATGCATGCATGCCACAATGTTGTCATCCTTCAGATCTCCCCCTTAGAATTCACTTTGTTGTGATGCTTACAAAACATTTGACAATGACCAGGCAGTTGATTATGTTCTGACTGCTATTCACTTAGGTAAATTAGCACAACAGGGCTTTGATCCTTGATGCTCCGACAGTAGAAATAATGATGCAGGATTGCATCATTACTGGAAGGGTTCTCCATATGAATAGAAATGTTTTAGTTGAGTCACCTCCCTAAATGTTGTGACATTTTATTTTGGGGCATCTTTGATTGTGTTGCTTATCTGTGATTGAAATGTGTCCTTTCTGATTAGAGATCCAAGACCAGTGTAGGGCAGGTCCCAAGACATCAGACCTTAAGGGTCACATTGTTCTAGATTGCTTTATCCTCTTCTCCCAGCTCCCACTTTGAATATGACATGACTTTAGGGGCTGGTGTCAATGACTGCTATAGTTTGAGCTTTACACTTTTGGAAAGCAGAGCAACATCCATTTTGAACCCCAATGGCTTGTGCAATAACAGACTCCAAATCTTCCCTTGGCCTCTTGACTACCCATGTTTTCCTGGCACTGGCCCAGGACTGAATTTTGATCAGTTCTAAACCTCAGGCCAGTATAATTTTCAATCCTTATCTTTTCTGCCTGCCACCACATAACACTCTCAAAATCTGAGGGTCAAATCCTTTTCTCCCTCAGCCCCTTTGCAGTCAGTGGGAGTTTGACAGGTATGAGATGATCAAGTTCCAGCTAATCTAATTTAGATATCTTAAATGCACCCATCACATTAGCATCTAGTTGATCAGGATTTGGCCCTGAGATTTTCATTAGGCAGAAATAAATAAATAAATAAATAAAAATCCGGCCTGCCAGTCTGTCTTTGACACCTTGATGTTGTGAGTCCTAGAGAGTGCAGCAGGCAGTGTCATACTGTTTCTCTCTAGTGCCTGAGAGTAGAAGCTTCATGCTAGCTGAAGTAAGGTTAAGTGCTAGCTGTATCCTTTTGTGGGGACCATCTCTGTCAGCTAAGCTGTCCCCAAATTCTAACACTGATGTCTTGGAGAGAAAGGAGGTCAGGTGTGGTAACCTAGCACTTAGGTTCAATTCCCTGCTGTGCCATAGACTTCCGGAGTGACCTTGGGAAAGTGACATAGTCTTTGTGGGCCTCAGTTCCACATCTGTAAAATGGGATAATACTTCCCTACCTCTCCAGGGTGTTACAACCTTTAACATATTTATCTTTGTGAGGTGCTCAGATACTACTGTGATGGGGCTAGACAAGTACATAGATATGTAGGGTACAGACTCTCTCTAGGCCCAAACCTCTTGTTCACCTTCCACAAGTTTTAGGGAGGCAGGAAAGAACCCAGAAATGAATATACCAGATATAACATCAGTGACTTTATCTGGGAAAAGGCAAAACCACCATCAGTAACAGGAACTATTAAGAGGTCACACAGTGCACTGAGTCCCCAGTGCTGAAATAACACAATAATCCTTTTTAGTTAACAAATCGTCCAAACTGTCCAGCCCCTCAGCCCTTTGAATATGGTGTCTCCTTCCCCTTGTGGTGGTTGCTGATGCTTGGTGCAGTGCAAGCTTGTAAGGGTGAGTCCTGGTCTCTGCTGCATTGCCAGGTGTCAGTTCCCATGGTCACTTTACCGGTCAGGGCTTTCTCTGCTGTGGCTGGACTGCTCTTCCAGCCTGCAAAGGTGCCCAGTCCTGAGTTTGGGCCTGTTCCCTGTAGCAACAGAAGCAGCATCAAGTACTCTTTCCACAAACCATGTAGTATTCCCCCAGCACTGCCCCTGTGCCAGCTGATGGCCCACAACTGACTAGATAACCTGCAACCAACCCTTTGTGCTCACTTGGGAAGTAGTGAGCTCTTTGTCTGTTGTGGCATTTCCCTTCCTCCAATGGGAAGCGGGCTAGGAAGTGGAAGTCAGGGTTGGAATTTCCATTTTCTTTCTAGTCCTCTAGCTATTTAGGGCTGTAGGGACAGAGGGGTCTGTTTCACTCTTTCTACCCCAAAATCACTTAGGGTTTGAGTGGAAGTGAGGCCTGTTCCCATACTCTCAAGTATTGTTGGTACAAAAGGGGTGGAGACTTAGGTTTAATTTTGGATGTCATGCTGATGAGGCACTTAGCTTTGCATTCATCTCTTACCTCCTTCCTGTGACCAGGTGGAAGTAATTTACTGACTGCATCAATGCAGGATCATTATCCCCTGCACAGTACTCTCATGTCTGGATCTTTCCACCTCTCTAGTTTCTTGCAGGCCACCCATCACTCCTGTATCTGAGAGCCTTGCTCATAACTTCTTACTTCATACACCATCTGTGCTGATCAGGATCAAGCCCAGTGTGTGCATGTACACGTATGTGTAAATGCTCCATATGAAAACCCATTAAATTTGGGATGAAATCAGGATGGAGATCTAATCATATTGGGCTCTTCATGTGAGATTTTCATTGTTCCCTGGTTTTCAGCTGGGGCAGAAATTAGCGAGAACAACATTGTGATTTCTTCTTCCAGGTCTGGGTGAAGTCAGGGAAGCATCCTATTCCCTCAGCAGTCCCTGCTGTTTTCAATGCCTTTGTTGGAACACAGCTGTGCCCAGCAGCTGGTCTGGAATCAGGGAACCAGGGAATTTGCACAGTTAGCGGATATAAATAGAGAGTCTGTAGCTATGAAGGATGCTTAACTCAGTGGTAGCTAAACCCTGGACTAAATGAAAGGCTAATTGAAATCTTACAAAAATCTCTTGCCACTCAGTTCATCCCATTTAGATTCTGTCTCCTCATATGCAGGATTTGAAAGGAAGGCAGGTGTTATCACGATGGAATCTCACTGGCTGCATTTTCATTAGCCTCAAGACCTTTCCCTTTTTCTTACTGGTTTAATCGTCGTCTTAAGCTTTGGTGATTATTTTTCAGCTTTCTGAGGAACCTCCAGCCTCTTAAATCTTTCATTTCATCACATCACGGCAACTTTCCAAGGCTAGTGTAAGAGCTGGTACTGTACCCTTAGCTCACTCAAAACAAGTAGGATAATCTCCTGGTTCAGATGAAGGACTAGGAGTCAGGGCACCTGTGTTTTATTCCCCATTCTGCTCTGACTTCACTGTGTGGCCTGAGATGAATCACTTCCCATTTCTGTGCCTCATTCTCCTCTCTCTGTAAAATGAGGTTGATAATTCTTCCCCGTTTCAAAGAGGGTTTGTGGTGGGCCTGCTAATTCATGCTTCTGAAGTGTATTGAGGGCTTCAGATGGAAGGAACTATGCACAGCCAGTGTTGCGTTCTGACTTGCTATAGGTATGACCTTTAAAGGGCCCACCCTCCTCCATCTGAGGTGAGAGAGACCGGCATCATTCAGCAGCAAAAATTTGACTTTAAAACAACAGAATGTGGGATGATTACATGAGACTAGATTCCTCTGCCCCCTCTGATGGACTCTCTAGGTCTGTGTCTGATCCCGTGCTGGTATAAATCAGGAGTAGCTCCTGAATTTTGTACTTACACCAGTTTTGTACTGGTATAAGTGAGATCACAATCAGGACCCCCTGCATAGTCCAACTGTTGACTGAGGGTGAGACCTGGGGGAGGAGGGAGGCTGGGAAACAATTGTACCAAAGTGAAAAAGTAAGTCTTGTGACTCTGATTTCCCTTCCTTGCATTCAGGGAGCAGTGTTGTTAATGTGCTAATTCCGCGTGTGGTGAGTGGGAACGGGAGACAAATGTAGATTTCATCACCATCTAATGGATGTTCAGCAGCACTGCAGCTGCTTCCTCTCCATCTCCACGCGTTTAAAGTGATGGAGTGAGTGTTTGCCTGTCTTTGAGCTCAGCTGCAGTACCAGAAAGATGTCTTGCTCTTTATTCCAGCAATTGCCGTCCAACTTGACTTGCTAAATCCCTGCAGACCTCCCTGGGGGATAAGCTTTACACTGTTATTACACTTCAAATGGGCTTGAAATGCATTGTATATTGAAGTGTATCATTTCCCGAACACGCTTGAAGGATACTCTGTCTTTCCACCTCCTGAGCTTTCTTTGTACCCTTGTAGCGCTTCTGAGAACACTTAGCATAGAGTCTGCAGTATGGGGTACCAGACAAGTACAATACCAAAGCCCTCAGGAACATGACAGCCCACTGGAGGAGCATATGACTCACTTTACATTGGAAACAGAAACAAATCCTCCCTTTCTCTCTTTCTACAAGGGAGGCTACATATCTGCTGCTGCAGGTGAGGAGTTTAACTTTTTTGATACCTTGGTCTCTTGCTTAGTGATGTATAAGTGGGAATTGCATGATTCAGGCATTGCTTGAGCTGAGACATGTTCCACGTCTTGTATGGTGCATGTATCAGGCCTTTCAGGGTACGTTGAAGGCTAGTTGGCAAGGGATTTATATGGGGAAACTTTCCCTGCTGTGTGTGGAAGATGTGTCTGTAGGACAATCTGTCAGTATGACAACTTTCACTAGCACGTCCATTCATGTTAAAAGGGAAGTGAGCTGAGTTGTACTTGGTGATAATGTAGAGTTAATCACTACTGAGCTGTGAGATGAGGGCTCCAAATGGATCTATGCCTCTGTCATGGCTTCCTGATTTTTGATACCTTCAATTTGCAACCTTTTAACATAGTTTATTGCATCTATGGAATAGGAACATCAGCTATTTTTGATTCTACAACATCTGTTTTGAAGAAAATCTCAAAGTGCTTTAGAAAGAAGTGTGAAACATTATTATCCCAGTGCTACAACTGGAGAAACTCAGGCAAAGAAAACTTAAGTGACTTGTAAAAGTCACCCAGCGAGTCCATGGTAGAGCCAGGAATAGAACTTGGGAGTCTTGACTAGTCCTGCTTTAATCAGTAAACCAGCAGTGCTGAAGTTCAGGTGGGAATATATCAAAGGAGTCTTATCAAATGTCATTTCAGCAAAGAGGAGCAGGGTATGGTGAGCCATTTGGACCAGTTTCCTTTCGTCTTTTAGTCCTGGTGCATAGCAGGACCACAGATGAAGCCAATGTTTGGCTCGCTGAGAGAAACGATTTGTGGAACACAGCATTGGGCAATAAAGACACAGGTGACGGGGCAATAAAAATGGGTCTGGTTGCTGTATGGCTGAAACTTCCAGAGGGAATGGTCAGTGAATCACGTGCCAGAGTAATTTAGCTTGTTTAGTGCAATGACATTCACCCCTTCCCCCAAGTGCTATTAGTTTTCATCAGAGGCTAAGAAGACAGTGTCAGCCCCCAACAAATCTTAGACTGAACTTCTGCTTTATTATATTGTTCCTGCTGCAGGCTCTTATCTGTGCCATACGACTGGGAATCAAAATGGGCAGTTTGAGAAAATAATCCCATCTCTGATGAAATTATCTTTTGCTGCTTAAAACATGCATTCTTGCTTTGCTAGCTGCTAGGGCCCTGGAAAGCAGAATATAATCAAATGTGGCTGGAGAAGGGCATTTTCACACAGACTCAAGAAACTCAAGTCAAGACCACCACTAGCCCTGTTGTGGTGTGCTTGACTTAGCCTCTTAAAATGTTAGGTTACAATTTCATCACTAGATGGCAGCTTTGCTTACTCTTGTTGCGCCTCCTCAGCATATTTTTTTTCCTCGCTTTAGGCCCCTGAGAAGCTGTTCTTCCTCTCACAAAGAGTAGATCTTACCTCTGTTTGCTGCCTAGGAACCACACGTGGCTGTGTGTAATTAATCAGCAAACAGCATTAAATCAATGACACCTGTTGTCCCAATACTGGATGCTGCTGCATAGGCGAGATCTAGTTTTTTGTTTTATAAACCTAACCTCATGAGAAAGGAGCGCATTGTTTATTTAACACAACACATTGATTTATTTCTAACAATTAATAAAAGGTCAGTAGTGGTGGCGTAGGAGGGTAGAACTGTGTAAAATTCTTCAGCTTTGCTGCACATTTATCTCCCCCTTTAACAATATATGTTCTGCAGAGAACTGTCACAGTTACTATATAAATCATACACATGACTCCAGGGGTTAACCTGAGGAGAACGGGGGAGAGCACAGTTCCCCTTCTCTTCCTGGCTTGAGTAAGTAGTGCTGCTATAAAGCTTTCCCTCCACCCCCATTGTTGGTGCAATGAGAGTTCCCCCTCCTGTTTCAATTTAACTTAATCACTGAACTTTCTCCAGAGCTGGGATTGGAATCTTGGACTAGAACCACATTAGACAGGACCTTCTGCTACATGAACTGAAGGAGAACGCCTGGTACCTCCGTTGGCCTGTCTGTGGGTTATGGCCACTAGAGGTTAATGATACTCTCACTGCTACACTCACTGCTCCACTATATTGTATGTTATACGTCCATTCTGTGTTTAAACAAAACACAGACTGCTAAGGGAAACTCATTAGAAACCTCTGAGTCACTGATAAAAAGTGAGAATATCATATATTGACCCACTGTCGGCCATTTTAATGAGCCTCTGAAAAAAATTATTTATTTTAAAAAGGCAAAAGCAGACCAAAAGCAAATAATGAAATCCCCATGTTTCAGAATAAAAGCACTTCATGGTAACCAACCAAGTTTATGGCCTGATCCTTCAAGCTGACGGTGCCTGGAACTACCATGGAACCCAACAAGAGTGCATGCAGAGCTCTTGTAGGATCAGGCTTTTGAAATGAATGCCTTGCCCAGTTCCAGGTGGACAGGTGTCTTCATCACCTCAAAGAGGCTGAGGATTGAAGAGATGGAGATCCCTGCTGAAGGCAGTGCTGCAGCACACTGGCAAGGGCAGAATGGGGAAAAGTTTGCACTGTGTAATGTTGTTATGAAGACAAGCAATACCTGCTTGGTGCTTAAACACATTCCCATTTCCATGGCTGGAATCTGGCACTGTTCAGCAGCACTATCTCAGTCGTGGGTGTGTCTCACTCTTGGATGTGGTTTATTGTTTTTGAAAGATTGAGGGTTACCTCTTTCTCCCCCCCCTCCCCAAGAGTCTCTGTCTTCAGGCTAAACCTTTGGCACATTTACATTGTGTGATGGGAACCAATAAGCAGTGGAAGACCAAATGATTGCTGCTGGCACCATCTGTTTCCAAGGAGAATTGGTGTAGCATGAATAAAATGCACCATTGTTGCTTTTAGTATTGTGCAGATTTTTGGTCTTATGTGGTAAAGTTGTTATGTCAAAACCTGGTGTCTTAACTTCCATCTTGGATAATCAAATCCTGGATTTGGCAATAGCTTGTGTATAGTATGTTTTGTTTTTTTCCTAGAGCTGCTTGGAAACTGGGAGGAAAAGATTTATAACAGATTTAATGAAATTTAATTTCCTGTTTATCGGTTATTTTGGGGGGCAGAAATTTTCTTATTGGCTCTACATTTTCATCTGTATAGTCAGTCAATTCCCCCTGTTGTTAGTATGAGTCTTTCACACCAGGGAAAAGAAAAACATTGACAGTAAGAAAACAGGAACATGTGACTGTAAAACTACAAATATTGTTGGGGGACTCTGGCAGGTGTAGTGCATGCACTGCTATTAACCCGTTTTTTTTTTTTTTAAATTGACTTCAAGTTGATGGTATTCCTTTAAACAGCTGCTGTATTCAACCCCAGAGGAGGCTGCATTTTAATGCTGTGTGAAGTAATTGTCTATAGTTTGTAAAGCTCTGTGGCATTCCTTGGGATGTGGGAAGTGCTCTCTAGAAGTGTAAGTCCTTCTCTTTCTTCATCTTGGCATTGCTTTGATTATCTTTGCATCTCCCAGCGGAGGAATTTCTGGCTGGGGTCATCAATGGCTCCAAGTAAGGGAGAACTCAGAGCAGCTAGGGCACCAAATAGCTGAAAGAAGGTCAGGTTTAATGCTGGCAGGTACTGTACGGGCATCACACATGTAGCTCCACCAACGCATGTCAGTCCTGACATTCAGCCTCCCTGCTATTCCAGTTGTGAGCTTCCCACATTGCTCTGCCAGTCCATTTCAATCCTAATGTTGGAGCACCCCGTGTTCATCTAGATTATGTTTAAATGGCGTGGCAGCTTTGTGATGCGCACAGATATGCACTAGGTACTGTGAGACTATATAGTTTATGCAACTTACGACCTGAGCAGCATCTGAAAGCTGGATCTCACGGTTGAAAGGCCTGTGCCATCTGTAACTCTCTGGCTGCGTCTCAGATCTGTGGATGCAACATCCTAGTCATTTTGCTGCAGACTAAGAAACATTAGAGTGTCAATGTCAGAAAATCGTGCAGAAGAGGGCAGATGTTGCTGAAGGAGCATAGTGCTGAGAAAGAGCAACAGAGAAAATAAAGCAACTCCTGAGCAGATCATCTGCAGCCTGAAATGTGAGCTACTTCTGTACCTGCATTCTTCCCACTTAGTCCGTGTAATGGAATAGTGGCCTTCTCATACAGAGACCTTCCTTGAAGAGACTGACAGATATAAGACTCCTACCTCAGCCCCTCCCCCTTATTGTTATACCCAGGGTTGTGTAACAGGGAGAGATTTTTCTTGTCTTTGAAGTGAGCAGCCTTAAGCTCTGACACTCGGATCTACTGTTAACTTCTCCACTGAATGGCTTTGTATCTGGCATCTCACTGCTCCAAACAGTGGGGAAGGTATGGAATTGCTACCCCTTTGGCTAAGGGGTTAATATGCAGAAACACTTCCCTGCTTTATGCTACCACAGCAACATATAGGAGCTATCTCCTCTTCTCTGCTATTCTCTAGGGATTCAACCAGTTCAGTTGTAAAAGACCCACGTAAAAGGGATTCCACTGCCACACACTCCCATTCCACATTTAAACAAACCTCTCTATTGAGAAATGTTCCCTGATTTGTAACCTGAATTTCCCATTGCTCTGTTTCATCCATTTCCTCCTTGTTCTAATCCCTGGGGCTGCTGCTTCCTCCCTCTCTCCTCCTTGTTTGCACCCTTCCAGGATTTGTCGATTAGTTATTACTCTGTCTCCACTTTAGCTGTGATTGAGCAGAGCTAGATGTGCTTAGTCCCTGTAATTTACGCTCCTCAGTCAATCTTTCCAGCCACTTGCAGCATCTCCCAGTGTCTCGCTTGTTTTAGGTGTGAGCAGAAGATTCTTTTGCTCAGTACAGTATTTTACGTGTCTCAGCAGCTGTTGGGACTAATACTACTGCAAGAAAAGTATCTATCAGGACAGTATAATTTTGTAGAAGTGCTCTTTAACTGAGCTATCCCATGGCTCTTTAACATCTCTAATGCTTTCTGTCACCCAGGCTTCCTGAAAGCTAGTGCCAATATGCAAGACCATGATTGCTAATAAGTAAAGCTATGATTGCTTATCTTGCTGAACACTCTTGGAGGTGGCACAGTGGAGGCAAGAAGTGATAGTGCTGCTCTAATGGGCCGTGTTTCTGTTTCTGGGGTTAAAACTGCTCCAGAGGTAGCTGCTGAACAGTCCTTGGAGGCTTTGAGTTTACTGAGTGCAGATTAGTGATGCTTTGTGAGAGAGACACATACGTGCACAGAGATCAGCAATGCACAATGGTGGAATCCAGTCTCTGTGCTGGTCGGGCAGACTGTGTGCTGTCAAGCATTGTCTGTATGGTCATGAAAAACCACGTTGAAATGTGATTACTATTGTTACACTGATTGGGAGCTAGATTTCCTCTCCCCCTCTCCTGAGCCCACAGAGCAATGGCTCTGTCTCTGGTCTTGATCACTTTGCTCTTCTTTGGTTCTTAACTCTGAGTGACTATTCCCAGCACAGAACTGTGGCCAAACTAATCTTTTGTATCCATCTTTGCCATTTTCCTTTATTCTCTGTTAATTGTTTGTTTAAAAAGTATATCCCCTAACGTAAGGGCTAGAGCTCAGTCCTCATTTGCAGTATTTACTCGTAGGTCCCTGCCCTGCTTGGCCAGTGCACCTTACTCTTGATTTGCAGCATCCCCTGATCTCCCAGGCCTGACCCGCACTTGAACGGAGACTGCCATTCATCAGCCCTGCTGGTCACGCTGTATAATAGTGTGACGATTCTGTGAGGTGAACAAATACCTGTTGTTGGGTTGAGATCGCAAAACTCATGTCTCTTCTGGCTAAAGGTGGATTTGAGCTCTGGTCTTTGAGTGAAAAGCTAATGCCTGAATCCATTGCACCTCCTTAGTGCTGCTTACACTAATACAAACCAAGGGGCGGGGGGGGGGGGAGGCCGCTGGCCCTGCTGTTCTTTCTGCTGCTCAGTCTCCCATACTGAGAAGGCTTCGTGAGTTATGAAGTGGGGAACCAGCCCTTTCTTGCCACCCGGTGGATCAGCGTCTGTAGAGAACCAAGAGACATTTTAAAAACACCAAGGTCACTCGAGGCTTTCACCACAAGCTGAGTCTTTTACACCCTTCCCAGTGCAGTTAACCCAAACGCTGCAGCGCCTGGTGGGCAGCAAGGAGGATGCACTGCAAATGGCATGGTGTGGTAGATGGCAGTCAGTGATGAGTAGAGAGAGAATTATCAGTTTGAATCAAATTACAGGTTTGTGGCACTCTCTTCCCCTGATGTGCTATATTAAATCTGGCATAATTTGATGTAATGGATCAGAAATGTTGTAACACAATGCATCACATCTGGTAAGCGAGCAGTGCGGAGAGTAAATATCCCATTGGACTTCATTACAGTGGACAGAAGTGGATTAGACAGGATAAATAGCAGGTTATTCACTATCAGTCTGTCTTATTCAGAGGAGTTTTCCATTAGCTCTGGTTTGAACAAAGTAACACAGAACATAGCTACCCTCTCACAACTCACCTTTAAGTAAATACAAAAGTGCCTGAGGTAGGGTGAATATCTGAGTCTTCTGTAGTTTAAACAATGGTGGGAGAGAACATCAAAGGATGTAGATGAGAATTCAAAAGTCCACGTGCTTATCTCAAGCTTTTCTGGATTTTTTTCGTCTAGAAGGTGAGTTGGAGATCTCAAGAGAACAAACTAGTCCCAAGATTTCCTGATTCTGACTGTTTTCAGTTTTACCAGTTTAGCAATTATTGGGTACTTGATTATTTCAGGTTTTGGTCCTGAGTAGAACCAGGGCATGTGGAAGTGTGCAAATAATGTTATTGGTTGATGTACTTGTGTACCACTGCCCTCCATTGGTTAGAATCAGAACTGAAAACATATGTCATAACCCTATACTGCTAACAGCTAATAGAGATTCTCCTTTACTCTAGTGGTCGGTTAGAGCTGTGCTTTTGGAGCAGTTCTATTCTGATTGTTGCCCTGAAATTGAGTGAATGTGGCATGCAGCACAGCGACAGCCATAAATGTCCTAGGTGCCCAAAGATTTGTTATAATCATTTGCACTTCTGTAGCTTCTTTCATCAGATCTCAAAGAGCTTTGTAAACATTAATTAAACCTCATAATTCCCCCCCAAAAGTAGGAATTACTCTCCCTATTTTCAGACAAGCAAAAATGAAGCACAGAGACATTGACCAATATTTTCCATTTCAGACACCCAAACTTAGGTAACTTGTGTTTGGATTTAGCGATCTGCTTTTCAGAGATGCTGACCATTTACATAAGCCCGAGGTCAATGGAGGCTGTGTATGCTCAGCAGCTCTGCCCTTTTCTTTTAGGTAGGTAACTTCAAGCTCGGTTCCCAAGTTTCATATTTGTCCTCTATGACTTTCTCAAGGTCCCACAGCAAGTTGTTGGCAGTCAGGAATAGAATCCAGGGGTCCTGACTCCTGTTTCCCTGCTCTAACTGCTTAGCAACACTCTAGTTTAAAAAAAAACTATGAAAAAAAATCTGAAATTCTGCGAGCCATAAACATTGAGTTTTGAGTGGAAGGTTTTGGTTAGCTATTTTATCCTGATCTGTTTGTCCAGCACTAGTTCATATAGTTTTATTCACAGATACCAGCTTCTTCTGGGTTTGGGACCACTGCCTGTCTGATGAATTTACAGGTCAGCCAGGATTAGGCTCAGAGTGGATCAGGTAACATACATGATTCTGCATAATGCTTGCAATAGGTATTTGCAGGCTATGTGACTCTGAATCTCACCTTATCATATCAGTGCTTACTGATTATGCAAGTGGCCAAAGCCAGTCTCAGGGCTTAGTGACCCAACCAAGAATGGTACTACAGAACGACATGGGGTCAGAGCTGGGACAGTTTGTGTTGTGCTCCTCTCTGGTAAGCTCTACAAGCAGTGAAATCTAGGGACTTCAGTAGTCTGCAGTTGCCTCTGCAGATACTAGTTCTTATCTTCTTATCGTTTAAAATTCCTCCTGTCCTGCAGGAAGGAGGTGTGGCTTTTTCTTTACAGGAACCAATGTTATTTAATGGCATTCAGTCTGCAGGGCAGGAGAAATTTTCAAGGGGCAGGACTATTTATTTTAAACTTTAAAAGACCAATAGATCTAGCTCAGGGGTTCTCAGACTGGGGGTCAGGACCCCTCAGGGGGTCGTGAGGTTATTACATGGGATGTCGTGAGCTGTCAGTCTCCAACCCAAACCCCGCTTTGCATCCAGCATTTATAATAGTGTTAAATATATTTAAAAGTGTTTTTAATTTATAAAGGGGGTCACACTCAGAGGCTTGCTATGTGAAAGGGGTCACCAGTACAAAAGTTTGAGAACCACTGATCTAGCTTGTGTGTGTGGAGAATTTACATGTTGTTTTACAACTGGAAGCCATATCTATGTCTGTCTCCTCGCCCCTCTGTGCCTGGTACCATCAACCACCATCCCATGCAAACTGCCAGTTTGTGCTTTCTCTCTTCTAATTTCCATGGTAATGATGACCAGTGGCCATAGCATTAACTAACTAGCACTCTTTGCCATAACTTCTCTGGTGACTGATTAGGAGCTGAAATGGACACAGCCTACGAATCCGTTGTTAACACCCCACTGGAAATTAGCATCATTATTCCCGCACTGCCGTCTGTGTTGCATCTGAACGCCACTTTCAGGAGGTCGCCACCCTCCAATCTGTAGTTTTGCAAAACTTACTTTTGGAATGTGGCAGTTCTTCGATGGGAGAAGAAAAAGACATGAAGGGCCCTCCCCCACCTCCTGGAGTTATAACCACCACTTAGTTTAGCTTGTATTTTAAATTTGGAAGGTTCAGTCTGGAACCCCAAATTAAATGGTATATTGTAATTTTTTCTCAGCTTATATGTTGTCATTATCCTCCTAATTGCTACCTGCTGCGCTCCATCACACTTCCCCAAATCTGACTTATTTGCCAGGCTTTTTGAATGTTGTTTAGTTTACAGTGGGGCTGTTTGCCTTACGTTCATTTTAATACTCTGCTTCTCTGCCTAGTTTCTTCTTTTTTTCCTTGTGGCAGATGTAATGCATCAAAAGTCTTCTGAACTCTCACTTGTGGCTTCTTCTGGGTCACAGGATTCGCAACACTGAGTTATCATTTATTAATACAGCATCCTAGGTGTTGGTGTGCATAGACTCTAATACAGCATCCTAGGTGTTGGTGTGCATAGACCCTAGTTGCCCACAAAGAGCTTACAGAGTAAAGCCCCATACACCCCCACCTCCTCCAGTGCCATAAACTGAATTTGTATGTATGCATTGCTGCTTGCAAATGGCCTGGAATGAGGGGGTGCTGCCTCTGCAACCTGCTGCCCCCTTGCTCCAGACCATACAGTAGTACCTCTTCTGGGGCTCTGCAGGATTCAGGCTCCATAGGGGGTATCAGGAGAGAGGAAGAGCTGGTCTCTGCCGGACTCTTCCTCACACCAAATCCTCAGGCCAAACCAATGTAAATTACTGCTTCCCTGTCTGTACTGCAGACACCCATTCTGAGTGAGCATTTGGAGGGTAGCTGGTGCTCAGATAAGGCTGTGGCAGCAGAGTTGCTGCAGGAGCCTGGCTGTTCAGGGGCAGTACCATAGAGGCACGATGTCTTCAGTGGATCCCCTAGAGCTGTAGATTTTTGAAGTGGAACGTCCATCCTCTTCTGTGAAGTCTAGGGGAGCAAAGAACACCTTCCTGGTAGTCACCTACCCTCAGAGCCCATCATCATGTGGGTGTCTGTAAGAAGAATGGGGCCTTATATTCCAGACAGACTGCTGGCAACAGTAAGAAGGTGAGTCTTCAGGAGTTACCTGGTGGCAGTTCCATGGGGCACTGATCAGGGCATTCCAGCAGAAGGAAAGGCACAGAGGTGCTTTAGGGAGAAGACCAGGGGGATCATTGAGGCTGGAGGTAAGTAGCTCTGCACCACATTTAGTATCCTGTCTCTTACAATAGCTAGATAGATTAAGGGATTTGCCCAAGGTCACACAGTGTGTTGGTGGCAGAGCCAGGATATGAACCCTGATTAGCTTAGTCCCAATAGCACACCCAATCCAGTGGACTATACTGCCTCCTATACTTTTTACTCCTGAGGAAATTCTGCACCAAAACATTAAAAATTCTGTGCGCAATATTTTAAAATTCTGCAAATTTTATTTGTCAAAATAACACCATAAAATCATGCCAGTTTCAATTATTTTGGTAACTTATTTCAAAATACCTGTCAGCAAGTATGTCTGCAACAATACAGACAGACAGACACAGACACATTCTCCCAGGAGTAGAGTTAAAGAAAACCCTACAACAACCCAGTTCCTGCCTCTCTGTCCCCGTCCCCTTCCCCTGCCACTCCCCCCACCTCCGAGCCCAGCCAGACACCAGACACCAGACACTTGCACCCCTTTCCCCCCGCCAGAGCCCAGCCATGCCCCCTGGCCTAGACACTCACACCCCCTACTCCTTCTGCCCAGAGGCCAGTAGCGGGCCCCCCCGGCCCAAACACTCACAAATTCTATCCTCCTAGAGCCCAGGGATACAGAAGGAGGAAAAAGTCTGATTCTGTGTCCCGGGCCTGCACGCTGCCGCCTCCTTCCTTCAGGGCATGCTGGGAACTGCAACTGCTGGGAACCCTCCAGTTCCCTCCCCCTCTCCCTGGCCTTGTCTTCTATCTGCGAGCTGGGCTCTGCCAGGTCCAGTGGTCCCTAGTGGCGGCCAACATCTCTGCAGCCCATTTCTATGGGGGGAAAAAAGGAAATTCTGCACGCACAACATTAATTTCTGCAAAATTCTGCATTGCGCAGTGGTGCAGAATTCCCCCAGGAGTAACTTGTATAACTCACAAAGCAAATATCGTCCATCTTGGCTCAGTAGTGACCAGAACATGTTCAGTGGCATATGCAAAATGAGTAGGTGGATCTGAGACCAGTTCCCAGTAGAACAAGAACAGTATGAAACCACTACCACAGCTTGGTCTTTGTTGGCTATCTCAGCAAAGAGACCAAAGGTAAAATATTCCATTGAGTCTAAACTCTCCTCTCACTCCAAGAAGTGGACTTGAACTGCTTGACCTAAACAAAGGTTGCTTGTTTCAATTTAAAAGCAACACCAGAGTGTGCAGACCACAACAGCTAACGCCAATGGGGAAAGAACGACGCGGGAGGGGAGTGAGTTCTTGAAGTGCCATTTCAGCAGAGCTCCATGCCTTTCTCATTACACTCCTTGACTAAAAGCAACTTTTCCATCTCTGACCTTCTCATTGGAAATTTCTCCTCAAACAGTTACACACAGCTCTGCAAATGTTAGAGTGACATTTGGAGCAGGCTTGAGGAGACTGTGTGCTCCATTTTGGCTCCCCTGCGTGCCTGCCAAGCTTCAGCAAGGCGATAGCCTCACACTCCTCACTTCCCAGGGCTAGCACTAACATTTACCAGCTACAGTTTTCTCTGTCTGCAAATATTTCCACTGCCTTCCGTGATGCTCTTACACTTCCTCACTAGACAGAATCCCTCTGAGTGCAGCTTGGAGAGAGCAGACACTGAGTTTATCATCTAACATTTACCTTTCATTATGGATTGAGGGGGATTTTTTCCTTTAATTTATTTTTTTCCCCTTCGTTTGTTCGTTTTTGGTGGGAAATTTCACATGCCGAACCCAGCTCTGGTTAGAATGCTATATCCCACTTTGTAGACTAGTTACAGGTAAACCTCACAGGATCTGGGGGGTTTGCTCATATTAGAGGGCAGATAAAACCCAGAATCCTGAGGTCCAAAGGGAGTGGGATTTGAGACTACTGATCCTAATACCTGTCTCTGGTTCAGATCCAAGACTGGAAGGGGCCTATTTTCAGGTTCTGATTCAGCTCAATCTAAAATGTCTTGGAAACTTTATGAGCTTTCCACTCAAAACAGTGGAGGTTTCACAAGATTAACAGACTCCTTGAAATTTCATCCGGTTTGAGCTGAAACCTTATGAAAAAGGCTCTTAAGTATTCTACAGTAATGTTTCAAAACACTGTGCTTTAGAGCAGAAATATTTCATGGCTTGAGAAGTGGGTGGGTTGGGTATGTTGGAGACTTCTTATTTGGCATGAGCTGGACATACTGAGAGAATAGCTTTTTCTCACTATACTCTGGTGCTGATGCTTATGTTTGGAACCCAGAATAGCAGAAGCAGTCATTACTGTGGAAAAATAATGGGGAATAAGGTATCCAGTCTTTCGTCTTCTTCCCAACAAACAACGAGGCTGGGTTTGCGTTTCAAGTGAAAGTTCAGGTTGGTTCATATTTTGTTCAGCCAATTAAACAATCTAGCCTGGTTTTCCAACTTACTTCAGCTTTAGAGACGTGCAAGTAATACTTTTAAACAATTATTCAACAAATTTCACAATATTTTTTTTTAAATAAATTTATCAAGGCTTTTGAAAATTAGTGACTCCGGTCTGTTCTATTTTGCACAAATCTTTATTCGTTATTTCAGTTTACAGTACTGACCTCAGAAATATTAATTTATTATGATTATTAATATTATTTAATTACTCCAACAATGAGCTAAGCCTCCTGAAAAGTGGTTGCTTGAACACCTTGTAGCCAGCTTTCATCCCAGCCTCCCTCATCTTCTACTCTCCTTTAGGGCTGTATCTCTCTTTTTGGGGTCATTATCACCCATTTCAGAAATTGTTTTGTGTCTACTTCATGAATGCATTCTCAGTGTGCTTAACAAATAATAATAATGATAGTAAAAACTTCCTGACAGGTTGAAGTCTTTAAAGAAGGAGAATGGTTTTGTTCTTGCTAGTACAATAAAACCCATCAGTTGCAGTTTAGTGATATTACTTGTAGTACATTTTGCTAGACTAATGAAAACACTTACCATTTCTAGTTTAATGGGTCATTTTCAAGCAGATATTTAAAAATTGTTTTATTTGTGTTCTCTTTTATTCCGGGCTCTTTTCCTTTGGCAAGCTACGTAGGGTCAGACCCAGTGGGTACTTGGATGGGAGACATCCAAGGAAAATACAATTTGCTGCATAAAATATTGCTGTTCATTCAGTAATGAATATGAATAGTGCTTTCCCCTCGAGTCTGTATGAAACCAGTGCCTCAGCACAGTGCTAAGGAGTGTAGTGCTGCAAGATGTGGTTGATGAGATGCATAACCAGGGTCCTGGCCATTTGTGATCACATTTAAAGATCCCATTGCAATTTTCACAGGAAAAGTGGTGCAAACTCCTGTATTCTGGCAAAATTCCAGATTGGGAAATTAAATTCTTCCTCCAAAATTCTTGTTGTTTTACTGGTATGAGGCATTCTTAATTTCCTTTCCTAAACTGTTGCATAATAGTGCTGTGCCCTATTACACAGTTGTTTCTGGGCTGGAATGCAGCTGCCTTATTTCAGTGGTGCAGGCAATAAACCTCGCAACCAATAGAGGGAGCACAAGCATACACCACTTTTTTGTGTGTGTATGTGCTATGTAATTGTTGGCTATTGCTTTGGACAGTTAGTGTGGTATGTTCTAGGTTTGGTGTGAGGTTTTTCTTCTAATATATATTTAGAATTTGGCAGATGTTTCTCAATAGAATTTTTAGAATTATTAAACTAAGCCAAAATGTGGGCCCATTCTGTGTCTTTTAGCTTGATTTTTTTTTTCTGTCTAAGCCTGTAAGAATGAAAGGGACACAGTTTCCCAGATTTCAGATATAATCTCACCTTAAAAATGCCTTATCTTTCTTAAAATATTCCTAGAATTTCGAAAAGACTTGTCCTACATCATGGAGGCTATAAGTGTCTTCATGTGGGTTCGACCCTGAAAAGTGACTTGGTAGATAAGGCTTTGTGAAGTTCCGTGTTTTTTGTGCCTCAGTGATTCCAGATCAGAACAATTAAAATTGTTTTCTGTTTTTAATTGACAGCAATGGGATCTGAGAGTCAAGCTGGGTTCTTTCCTTCTCATGCATCATCACAATAATAAAATATTTCTGCAGGTCAAATTAGGTCCTCAGTGACATCTCTGAAGTCCCATTGCCTTCCACTGGTTAGCACAGATATATATGATGATGATGGACAAGAAGGAATAGTTCCTAGCTCACTGTCTCAGCTGTGCTGGCTCTGAAGAGCTAGCAGAAGGAAAAGCAGTCAGAATGTATTTTTGTCACACAAGGCAACAGATGTAACCCAAGGGCCAGGTCTGTTGAGTATGATGCCATTTTTATTTAGTCACTTTCCAGAATGGAACCACATGTTTAAATCCATTTGTGGCACAAACTCATCTCTGGTGTAACTCTATCTACTTCAGCCTAGATTACACAGGGGATGATCATGTGGCCCTGAGTGATTAGGAAATGTGATCTAAACAGTAATTTTGCAAACCTGGATTTCATGTACACTTGAGACTCATTCTTATGGGATCTATTCTGTTGGGCCATGTGAGTTAGGAATCCCTTCATTCAGATACTTGAGCAGGTTGTGTTTAAGTGCTGTATTTTTAAAATGTAACATCGGTTTTCAAGATCATTCTTATTGGAAGCCGCATGTCTGCTGGGGATATTTTAAAAGGAAGGAAGGCTGACACATTTGTGTGTGGCATGAAAAGAGGTGTGTTGTGTAATGGAACTAGCCACATGAAGATTTTGCTCAGGTTATAGGCACAAAGTCCTTGATCATTTCTTCAGAACGCGATCTACAAGAATGAACTGGTGCTTGAAAAATGTCTGAAATGCTTGGGGTCTGTATTCCCAGTAACAGAGATTCTTCTTCTAATAGTGACGCTATGGGTGCTCCACTGTAGGAGTGTTTGCATCCCTGTGCTGCTGATCGGAGAGCTTCGGTAGCAGTGTCCATAAGGCCCGCACATGTGCTGCCTCCCGTCCTGCCCCACCACGAGGCTAGTCAGCATGCGCAGACTAACCCTCCTGAGTTCCTTCTCAACTGCCCCTGACTAGAAACAAGGCTATTCGCACTCCATTAGGGACCATTACTTTCGATTTGCATCTCTATAGTTAGTTAGCCTCCAAGTGGGCTGTAGCCGACGAAAGCTTATGCTCTAATAAATTTGTTAGTCTCTAAGGTGCCACAAGTACTCCTGTTCTTTTTGCGGATACAGACTAACACGGCTGCTACTCTGATACTTCTTAGTTGTAGTTCTAGTTGCAGTTTTCCCCTTTTCTTATCTTTTCTCCCTAAAAAAAAAAGACTATTTCCCCATTTTTTCCCCTTCTCGTTGGGGACCCTTCCCACATGGGGCATGCCCTCTTCACTAGGCTTCAAGAGTGCCCTTCTTGTAAAGAGGTAATCCCTATCGCAGATGAGCATTCCCAATGCATTCGCTACTTTGAAGAAGGCCTCATTTAACGAAAGTATGGTCACTGCCAGCAAGTCAGGCACCAGTCTTGTAAGGACAGAGTCACTAAGGGACAAGGACAGGAGTAGGCACTCCTCTAAAAAGATTATTGCCAGTATGCAATCCTACATCAGTACCATCATCGATGCCTCATTCAGCATAAGAGCGACTGATACAGACAAGATCTCTGCCACCCCCAGTACTGCCAACAGCATCGAGTTGGTCAGTACCACCAAAATTTTGACACTGTCTAGGGACCTCTGTGTATTGGATTTACCGGAGACTCCTCTTCTTGGTGCTGGAACTTCTGCACTGAGTCTTTGACTGGCACGGGAGTCTTCCCCACTGCCCTGTTGTTCTCCCCCACTCTCCAGTGAGGGTTTGGTTAGTGATCTTGTGGAGATGGCATCACAGTACTCTTCCCAGACTCCTTATGGTGCCCAATATCAACACGGTCCTCAAGCATGCCTTCAGATGGCCTCACCACCACCATCTTGGTACAGTGACCCATGGGTACCACCACTGACCTCTAGGGCACCCCCACGCCAGTGGCCATACTGGGACCTTTGGGCTGCATATTGCCACCATGCCTCTCAAGCTTCTAGCTCTACCTGAGAACCTTCAAGGCACACCCCTTTGGCCATGGCTTCCCGAGCTTTGGAACCTCTGGAAGAAATCCATGTAAGAACAGAAGGGCGCTGTTGAGGGAGAAGTGACCCCCAAGGACCATATCCTCCTCTTTCCTGGATGAGGACATCATGCCTCTCCTGCCATCTCTGGCAGATGACCTTTGCCTCTTCCAGCATCTGTTGAAGAAAGTGGTGGACACACTCCAAATACCACTGGAGGAAGTCAAGGACACCCACCATTGTCTCCTTGACATACTCCACTCATCCTCTTCCTCAAAGATCACCCTACCCATTAACAAGGCCATTCTGGACCTAGCAAGAACCATCTGGCAGACGCCATTGTCAGTGGCACCTACCTACAAGCGGGCAGAAAAAAAGATTATGTCCCAGCGTGAGAGACTGAGTTCCTCTTCTCCCACCCTCCACCCAACTCTATCATGGCACACGCTATTAATTCCCGTGGCCATCAACACAAGTTGAGGTCCACTTACAAGGTAACCTACCCATTTCACATTAATCAATTGATTCACCTTCCAACCCCAAGCCTTACCAAGACAACAGAGAGGTTATACTACACACACTAAATTTGTTAGTCTCTAAGGTGCCACAAGTACTCCTGTTCTTTTTACACACACTAGACATCAGGAAAGCCCTAGCTTTCTACCTGGACAGGATGAAGGTTTTCAGGAAGTCCCCTAGGGTTTCCTGTCCATTGCGGAAAAATCCAAGGGCTCAGCAGTATCAGCCCAAGGGCTCAGCGGTATCAGCCCAAAGCCTCTCCCAAGTGGGTCTCAAACTGCATTTGACAATGTTACCAAGTTTGCAGTATAACCCCTCCAGATACTATTCATACATACTCCACAAGGTCAATCTCCTCATCCGTTGCCTTCTTCAAGAATATCCCTATCTCAGAGATCTGTAGAGCAGCAACATGGGTGTCAGTCCTCACTCTCGCAGAACGTTATGTGATCACTGGGGACTCCGCCTCCGATGCCATCTTCAGCTCCACAGTACTGTCATCTGTAACTGACCTGATTCCAAAGTCCCAGCTCTCCAGTGGGAATACTGCTCCACCTTCAGTGGAACACTCGTAGGGACACAACTTGAAGAAGAAAAAGAAGTTACTCATCTTGTGCAGTAACGATGATTCTTTGAGATGTGTGTCACTATGGGTGCTCCATAGCCCATCCTCCTCCCCTCTACTTCGGAGTTCTTGTCAATGACTCAGTGGCAGAGAAGAAACTGAGGTGGGTTAGCCCATGCGCGCTGACTAGCCTCGTGGACACTGCTACTGAAGTTCTCTGATCAGCAGCTCGGGGATGCAAGCACACCTACAGTGGAGCACCCATAGGGACACACATCTTGAAGAACCAATGTTACTGCAAGGTGAGTAACTTCTTCGTCATGTGAGTGCACTTTTACCACTTAGGTGTTGTTTGCTACCTGAGAAGTATTTAAATGTGCATCCCTTCTGGACAGCTTATAACTGTTTGTTTATTTGCAGCTTGAAATGACTTTCCACTAGAAACTCTGCTGATTCAGGCAAACTGGTAGTGGTTTAGTGTAGTGAGTGCATCAAAATTGGAAACAGATTGAAACCAGTGAATTCATGTCACTTGTGGCTTAAACACTACTTTTCATGGAGTATGGACTCCCCTTGACCCCTTCCCCCCCACCCTCCGCTTTCAGTATGATCTCTCCAGGACAAGGAGAGGGGACATAAACAGGGAGACAAGAGATTATAGTAGGAGAGGCAGTAAGAGGAGGCACAGAAGGGGGTGGAGGTGGAGAAGAAAATAAAGCAGGAAAGAATGGAGAGAATATGAGAGAGAGAGAATAAAGCAGCCCTTGAATGTTAGCTTTGTGTGACTGATTTCAGAGTATACCTATTGCTGTCTTGCTAGGAGGTGTCTGAAGGGCCCTGTGGAGGAACAGGGGAGAATTGTTCCTTTAGCTGCTAAGTGTAAAATTAAAGCTGGCAGGGCCCCAGTGCAGGGGGCTGGGAAGCTAATCACTCCTAATAACATATTGACTTTCAAAGATCCCTGGCCATATGTCAGCAGCTTTGCATCAATGCCTGGTTTTTCTCTCTCTCTCCTCGCTACCAAGCTCACGGTAACATGGCTCCTGGCTTTGGGGTGGCTGATAAATGTAGCTTCTTATCTTGTTGTCTTTGTAAATATGTCTCCCTAATCTGGCTGAGGCTCATAATCATAGTGAGCTCCCCCCAGCCACTGCAATCAGAACTCCATCAGGGCATCCAGGATGTCTCTGCACACTGCCATGTGTTGGCGTGAGCACCATATCTGGGCAGAAACTTGCAGTGAAAGGTGCTGGACTAAGATTCCCAGAGCCTGGAGCCCTCTGGTTATTTCCAGGATAGGGTCAGCACTGGGCAGATTTCCCCTATCTTCTGGCCATCAGTAATATGCCTCTACTCTAACCATTAGAGACCCACTTTCAGGGCTGAGGGCGTAGTTCAGTCCCCAGGGCTCACTCAGTCATTGGCTTCTCTGCTGAGCCTCCCAACAGATGGGACAATTAGTGCCTCTTAAGAGGGTTTTGTGTGTGTGTGTGTGTGTGTGTGCTGTGAGTATCTGTCTTCTAGGATCTAGGTGTCATGACTAAGGCTTGGTGGTCCAACCTAGTGGTTGGAGCAGGAGTCAAAGTTAGGTGTCAGTAAACTGAGGCAAGGGTCAGAAACAGAGGTCAGAGTCTGAGACCAGGGACAGGGAGCAGGAAAAAGGCAGGAAGGTAAGATCCAGGAACAGGTCAGGAGAGCAGGGCTCAGGAGTCAAGAAAAAAGGACTGACTGAAAGAAATGAATCCACCAGTAAGATGGACTGAATCTGTAACTTGTATCCACTGAATATTTGCCTTGGATTGTTGCTGCCTAGAGAGTCATAGAAGCAATTGTTTGTTTCATATGGAAAGAACTATTGGGACTGTGTGTGAGAGAGAGACTGTGATTGAGTTCTTGGCAATACTAGTGCTCGTGGTTGGGAAAGAGCTAAACATTCCTTTCTCTCCACGCACACCCATACATCTACCCAACTCACCCTGATTACTGGCATCATTGCTGCCCAAGTCCCTGGCCTTCTCCCACATGCAGCTGAGAGCTGGGCACCTGAGTGCTGCCGGCATGGTATGTGCAGGTTTCTTCCTTTTACAAAATGTTTCTGAATTTGGTGCAGTATTGACAGCCCTAAGGAATGAAGTGCTCAGGTATGGCAAGGTAATAGCTCTACAAGCTTCTCTTACAACTCCTGCCAATCTGCCCTAACCTTAACCTAGAGGGGCCACTCTTAGGAGTGAGATAGAGTCCAGTCTGCATGGACCATTCAGAACTTAATCACTGCCGAGGGCCATATTTTGTGTTGTCTTTGTGTAATGTGGCCACCTGACCACTAGGAGCTGTCTTGAGACCCATCAACTAAGTCCACCAAGGTGCCATTGCCTAGGCACAGCTTTTGAGCACAAGGGCTTGCTTTTGCATGTAAAGTTGTAGCAGAGAGGTGAAAGCTCAGTAAATCATCACCAGTCCCCTAATTCTTTCTTTCTTTCTGCTGGCTGCTCTGTGTGTGTGTGTGGGGGGGGGGGGGGATGTGGGAAGAAGTGTTTTTTGCCAGGGTTCACACACAGCCTGCCTATCAGATTGCAGCAATCATTCTCTTTAATTCAGAAGTGCAGCCTATGGAGACTACAGGCTCCACAGTGCAATACTCCATCTTCATCTGAGCAGCCAAGGCACTTGGATAGAGATGTAACCCTTCTGCCAGGTGGAGCCAGCAGCAATCAGGGCCGGGTTCAGTATCTAGGGGTTCCTTTCCATCGGTACAACACAAAACCGGCTCAAGCCCCACCCAGTAACCTGGGAAAATGACACACCATCCCTGGGCACCTCTGAGACACAATACTTCCCCACTTGCAAGCACAGAGAGTGATTGTAGAAAAGAAACTTTTAATAAAAGGAGGGAAGTAACTGGGCATTAATTTGGGAAAACACCACAAACAGGGTTCATAAACAAACCATGAGCAAAAGACCCACCCCCCAAGTAAGTTGGGGAGTGTCCTTTTCCCCTCAGGTTCTTAAGTCTAGCAACCCAAAAGTCTTTCACCCGCCTGACCCTTCTCTGCACCCCACTCACAGTTGCTGTCCTTGTTCAGTGCAGACCCAGAGTTCAGCGGTGCATCTGCAGAGTTCACCTCCCACCCTGGGTGGAGGAGGAGGTGTAAAAGAGGCACCTTACTCGCTCCGCTGCTCGAGGACTCGCTCGCCACCCCTCTTTGCGGGGCTCTGCTATGGCCCTCTCCGCCAGCCGCCCTGCTGGCTGCTCACCACGCCTCTCCGCCAGCTGTCCATTCGCTGCGCCTCTCTGCCAGCCTCACCAGCCACTCATTCGCCAGCTCACTGTCAGTCAACTTCTGCTGCCACCTGCCTCTCTTCTGTGACCTCTGTACATCAGTCTCTTAGTAATGTTCAGCTCTTTGGAGGCTGGGCAGAAACACAGACCCATCTCAAGTAATTTCAGCTCTCAGTGATTTTTAGCTCTTAGAAGGCAGGGCATAAACTCACTCTTACCTTACATGGTTTCAGCTCTGATTGAGCACTTAAAATAACAGAGGCTCCTAATGAAGCCTATTTAGCTCTTTCTTTGAACAGTGGGGAGGAACAGGTTTAATGAGTCCAGGGAGGACCCTTACGGAGAGTCCACACCTCCTGGCTGGGACATCTGGTCTCACCCCTCTTGCTTTCACAGGGCTCTGGCATTTGAGCCCCTGGCTTAACGAGGTTCTTTCAGTTGAATGTGACCCCCTTATTTGGGACAGGTTAAGCACAGTCCTGCTTTCCTGTATTCCTACAATAATTACAACATTGGTACCCGTATTTCACTACCCTTGCATTCAGTACTAAGGTGATTTGTAACCCAGCACCAGCCAAAGTTGATTACTTTGACACCGCTGTATCTGCTGCATATTTAAGCAGGGCAGGAGCAAACTGTATTTACATAAACACACCCAAAGTCTCTCCCCCTCCCAGCTAGCTGTCAGGGAAGCATTCATTCAAATCCTGCTTACATAGATATAGCATTGTACACTGAAACTTGTAGTGGTCCCCAGTCACACCTCTGAGTTAAAGGCCAAGGTGGGCACAGGTCATCTGGTAAAGATTAATGGGATATATTTATGCCATTGACCACTCTTCAAGCTCATATGTTTTAACTGGGGGACTTTGTCAAATAATGGCCATTCTGTACTCATGTGATGTTTACAGAGCTAAGACCAACCCTAGCGAAAGCTGGATGACTGTGTCATAAGCACATCCTCTATGGGACTCTAGCACTCAATCCAAGCACAAGTCTGCTGAGTTATTTTAATTTTTAATGAAAGGTGGTCTGGTGAATGGGGCTGGATCGACAGCCCTGAAAGCCTCTTTCTCTCCTCAGAATAGGGACAGCATGGGCAGTTGCAGGGTAAGCTTCTCCCCTTGCACATATTCATCTCTAGTTTGCTTCAGCCCTGACCTGGAGGAGAGGGAAGGGTGTTTTGTATGCTGATTTCCTACTCAAGTCCTGCCTCTATCCTTTTGTTGGCTCACCCCCTGCACCCGTTATCAATTCTTAATGCTTTAAATATTAGAGATGAGCTACAGCCACCACGCTTGGATCAGAGTTTGGGACTGAAGTTAGACCCCTTCCGCAACCCCTATCTTCAAAATCCATTTGCCTTCAGGTTCTGGTTCAGCCGATGCTACAGAAATCCTCATCATAAAATTCAGGTGTGCGGTTAGGCCTAGTTTTTTGTACTCTCTCCAGCAATTCTGGGAGCTGTTCTGGTCCCTCTCTAATAGATATAATAATACATTTATTTTTTTTAAATCTTGACTTTTTTGTTTTACCTGTAGTGCTGGGGTGCAGGCAATCATTCTGTAGAACAGGGAGTGGAGGAGTTGAATTATGCAGGAAAGGGGCTTCTCTCTGGATCTCCGCTCTTCTTAGCGTTACTGTTGCTTCTCCACTTCTTCTTTGAGCTCTGGAAGAAGACAAAGTACTAGCTTATAACAGGTGCAAAATGGCTTCCGCATATCTAATAAATAGCACCGTGAATAGGGAGGGAACAGATTTGGAGCTCTTGTTAGATACACTCCAAATGCTTAATTTGTATCAGGGCTGAGCCCCAGCACCTCTGGACTTGCTGGATCAGTTATGAATGTAAAAAAATTGTTTGAGCCCTGGCACCTCTTTCATTACAAATTAAGTACTATGCACCCCCCCTCAACTCCCCACAGACACTAGTGCAAACAACTGTTTTATGCAGGACACATCTGAGCTGAAGGCCTCAAAAGGCCATTTCATGCCTGACTGCACTTTCTAATACAATCCACAGTGAGGGGGGTTGGGGGGAGAGAGAGAGAGAGTGTGTGTGTACACACGTAGCCTGTGAATATATGTGTAATATATAGTACATTTGGTTCCAGCTTGCAGCTGCAGGTGGCAAGTTAGGGATGCAGAAGTGAAGGGGAAAGTGATTGGATTTTGATAAGCCAAGCCCAGCTCCCCATCTGAAAAAGGTGCTTCCATTTCCCTCTGTGTCCCCTAGCCAAGAGCAGATGTATTTCTCTGGGTGATGTATGTCACTAACGGCTGGCACGCAGAAGGTGTATGGCTGTGCAGGTGGGGGCAGGTGTCCTGTGGATTGGTGTACGATGGGAAGTGCAGATGAGGAGAATGGTTGGTTATTTGTATGTTACTTGGTGATCCCATTATTGCTTTGATGTGTAGAGAATTTAACGCTGCTAACAAAGGTCAGAGATTGTGGTGTATTAGTCTCTCCATGCCATACCAGTAGTGTGATCTGCTAGTGAACCCACAAACAAGTACTGATTCCCCACCATGCCTCCCAACCATCCACACGCCCACTCTTCACCATATCTGCTCCACCCACATACCTATATATCTACTGCACTTACCCCCACCCCATTCACACACCCATTTTCCCCATTACAACTGCCTCCCCACCACACATCCAGCCATGTGCCCTCTCCTGCAACTAGGCACATGTGCCCACCCACTCACACATACACCCTCTTCCTCTCACACATACATCCACTGTCTCCTATAGCCACATACCTGCTCACCTTCCACACCTACCCTCTCACCCACTTCCCCAACGTGGAGAGAAACTGATGGTGGCTCTAGTTCCAGCCAACAGCAGGGTCTGGATTCTGTTGACAGAAAAAGAATAATTCCATTATAAGAGTGACTTCGTGGATTGAACTTGAAAGAGACCGCAAGGGAGTGAGGGAAAGATAAATAGAGAGCATCTTCAGGGCAGTGGAACCCAGAATCCTTAAACAATGAAAGGGCTGCAATAGCCACTACAAATCCCACCCATTTCTAATTGGAATACAAGAGAGCGTATTATTGGGAAAACATCACTGTTTGTCCAGGGCCTTGAGCAGCCCTTGGCTAGCTGTGGGCAGGAAGGAGTGCATATTGCTTCTTCTCAAAAATGATGTGGCCTGCATATTTTGGAGTCGGAGAGGCAATAAGGACTGGCTCTTACAGGCGTATCATGCATGTGTCTAAAAATTCAGCTCATGTAAGGACCCAGAAGTTCTGCTGGGAACTACCAGGGAATGGGATGAAGTTAAAAAAGAGAAAACAGACTCTGAATATCATGGAAAAACTGCCTCAGTGAGACCCATAAGCCTGTGGAATAGTTGTCCCAAAATGGTGGAAGTCCCATCACTGGGGACAACAAAAATAAAAGCAAGTATAAGGGTTTGGAAACATCAGGTCACAGATAAAGGAAAACCATAAAGGCAATATATAGCCTATACTTATTAACAAGTTCCTTTCCTGTCTGATAAGGTGTTCCTCACTCAATGGTTTGTTTTTATAGCACTTGTCCAGTTCTGAAAACTGGGATCTGTCTTTCATGAGACACCCCTGCTGTCAGAATCCCTCCTCTATAATGGATGTCTCCTTGTCCTCTTTCTCCTTCCCTTAGACAGTTAGAGACTATTGTCCTTTGACCCAAGGGGCCCCTAGTCAGAGAATTTTATTTGGGTTCTTTTGTCTTTGTAAATGCTGAAACCTATGTCTGCCCCAGACTGTAAATGCAAACTAGCACAGTTGACAGCTGTCCATTTCCTCATGTTGCTTAGGTCAGCTCTCAGACGCCCCCTCCCTCGGGGAATAGGGTTTGCTCCCAACTGATTTGGAACATAATATCCTACATGTTACATAACTCTAAAATTGTTTCCCATTCAAACAGTTTGCAGTGCCCATGATAATTAGCTAAGTCTTAGCTTTTGTCAGAGACCACACATGACCCCTTTTGGTGAAAGAGTAAGATGGTTGGACACAGAGGTAATATTCGTGCCCGGGCCTGCCTGTGTCACACCATAGGAGGTCTTTTCCAACTCTGGATTCTCTTACATGGTTCTATGATTAATATCCCACATGGAGTGATTGCCATAAGTCAGTGTTATCTGCAAGGGAAGGGGACACTCTAATTCATGTATTAATGTGTTTATGGAATTTATAAAATTTACTCATCCAAGGACCCCTTATACATATTGAGGGACTGAAACGATAATTATAAATCTGCACAGGTTGTCAGAGTTCTAGCATGAGACTTCAATTCCACCCCTTTAGAGATGTACACCAGTCTCCTCGGGCAAAAAACTTGTGGAAATAGAGAATATTAAGTACTTATTTTTATAGCTCATTTCCTCCCCTCACATCTCTATTTTCTGTGATGTTCTTGAGGAAGATGGGAAAATGTAATTTCTTTCCTGACTCTGGTTTTCCTTTTCCTGGTATTCTTCCTACCTCTATCCTGTGCCATGTCCTGTGTTTCTAATGAGACTTAAACCTGATACGGGTCTTGGTTTGTTTCTTTCCTTGTTTTGCATCACAGCACCGTTGATCATATCAGCATGGCTCCAGGAACGTTAGCCAACTTGTACCAGTAAGGGAAAAAATAATAGAGGAAGAGACATCAGAGCTAGAAAAGACTTATTCGGAAACCTGCACCATGCTAGTACATATTTGTCCCCTACAATATCCCCTCCATTAAAACAAATGAGTTTTACACACATCTCAAGGAGAGAGCAGACTCACACACACATAGGATCACACCCAAAATAGAGGCAGAGAAGACCTGATAGTCCATCCCTGGCTAATATTTCCTGTAGTCTATTCTGCAGGGCTTTACCCAACCTTGTTTTTAGTATCCCCAAGCAATGGGAGTCCAACCACTTTTCTTGGAAGACTGTTCCACACACTAACGTACCCTAAGGTAAATTTTTCCTGCTATCTAGCCTCAATTTTTCCTTTGCTCCGCTTCACCCTTTTCTAGTTATCAGGGCCGGCTCCAGGCACCAGCTGAGCAAGCTCGTGCTTGGGGCGGCAGAGTCCAAGGGGCGGCATTCCGGCTGCCCCCCCCCCTTTTTTTTCTTTTTCTTTTTGGTTTGCCACTCTGGCCGCCCTGTAGGGGGCGGAGGAGGGGAGCGCCCTGCAGCAAACTCGGCAGGACAGCCCACATCCTTCCCTCCCAGCTGACTGGCGCGGAGCCCTCCTGGCAGGCGGCGCGGTGGGAGGGGCCGTGTGGCGAGTGCCCCGCTGAAGCGCTGGCTGCCTCCTTCTCTCTCTCCCCCGCTCCCTCCCCCTCCCCTTGCTAGACCGGGTGTGCACTCCGCTGCACGTCTGCAGCACAGGGAGTCCCCTTGGCTCCGGCTGCCATGCAGGTTTTTTTCTTTTTTTTTTTTTTTTTTTTTCTTTGCCGCTCCGGCGCCCCGCAGGTTTGTGTGTGTGTGCGTGTGTGTGTGTGTGCGCGCGCTTTGCCGCTCCGGCCACCCCGCAGGTGTGTGTGTGTGTGTGTGTGCTTTGCCGCTCCGGCCACCCTGCAGGGGGGTGTGTGTGTGTGTGTGCGCGCTTTGCCGCTCCGGCCACCCCGCAGGGGGGTGTGTGTGTGTGTGTGTGTGTGTGCTTTGCTGCTCCGGCCACCCCGCAGGGGTGTGTGTGTGTGTGTGTGCGCTTTGCCGCTCCGGCCGCCCTGCAGGTGTTTTGTGTGTGTGTGCTTTGCCACTCCGGCCGCCCCGCAGGTGGTTGTGGATTTTTTGGCTTTGCCGCTCCAGCCCCCCCGCAGTGTGTTTTTGTTTTTGTTTTTTGGTTTTTTTTGCTTGGGGCGGCAAAAAAGCCAGAGCCGTCCCTGCTAGTTATACTTCCTTGATCTATTCTAAACAATGCCTCTCCCTCTCTCAGGATTTTTGTAGGTCCTAGATGAAAGATAACATGTGTGGGTTTTTTCCTTAATTTCTAACCATGGGTTTTTAAAAAACCCACCAAAATCAAACCAAAAGTGTAAGCCTTCACATGTTTTCTGTGTGTTCCTTGTCCTTGTAAAATTCCTGGTACCCATTTCTGGGCCACAAACATCCCTCTGGATGATAGTCAGCTAGACCTTTAGGCTGACTGGCAGCTCACTGAACAGCTGTGTTGATTGTGACAATTGGGCCGTTTCAGAATGTTTTGTCCTCTGGGTAATGGAGCTTCTGCAAGGTTGAAGGAGCCATTGCCCGTCATCCCTGGCTGAGAAAGGGCTTGTGCCAGCCTGTGTACAATTTGTGAATGTATGTGATTGCTGAAGCAATACCATTTCGGGCTGTATAGTTTTTCTAAATGCTGGGCCTGTCCTGTGTGTGGGCAGGATATCTTCAAGCAGGCTGATGACCTGCTGTTCATTTTAAAGACCTAAAGGACGTCAGTATGAAAATTACTGGGTAAAGCTTATATTTAAGAAATATCACTATATGGGTTTAAAAATTGTACAGTTGTATCACAGTCTGTGATTTTTTGCAAAATTGTTGCTTGGAAAATACTCTCTATCTGATCAAATGCCCTACCAAATAAGTGACATTCCTTAAAATATTTGATATGTGATCTCCAAAGTAAAATCCATGTGCTGCAGGAAGGGGTTTTGGTGACTCAATAGGGGCTGTCTAAACTAGTGACCCTGGACAGTGCTAGGGGAAGCTGGGCTGCCAGAGAAGAAGCTGTCTTTTAGGCCTGGTCTACACTAACCCCCCCACTTCGGACTAAGGTACGCAAATTCAGCTACATTAATAACGTAGCTGAATTCGAAGTACCTTAGTCCGAAGTTACCGCGGTCCAGACGCGGCAGGAAGGCTCCCCCGTCGATGCTGCGTACTCCGCTCGCCGAGCTGGAGTACCAGCGTCGACGGCGAGCACTTCCGGGATCGATCCGGGGCACTTCTGGGATCGATCCGGGATCGATTTATCGCGTCTTAACCAGACGCGATAAATCGAACTCAGAAAACCGATTGCTTACATCCGGACCCGGATGTAAGTGAAGACGTACCCTTAGAAGATAATAAAATTAAGGTCCTGGCAACAAGTGAACATTAAAGATTCCATGGTCCTTTTCACAAGAGGGGGTGCTATCCTGGGAGTCCTGGGAAATTCTAGTGTGGATAACTGCATTCTGCTTCCCTACATTGTAGTTTTAACTGGATACAATATCTTCTGCTTCCTGCTTTAACCTGTTGTGTAATATTGCTGTGTGAGGCCACTGCTGGGTGAGCCACTGCATTTATACCCCAGAAGTGGCTGCATTTCAGTGGTGGGTGAAGTGATTGCTATATAAACAGTGTGTAAGTGTGCCAGAGAAGCATTACGTAGCTCTCATGGTTAGTCATTGTTTCTTTTCTTCTCCGCAGAGGCTTCCATCTTGAGCTACGATGGCAGCATGTATATGAAGATCATCGTGCCCATGGTCATGCACACAGAGGCAGAAGATGTGTCTTTCCGCTTCATGTCCCAGCGTGCCTATGGGCTGTTAATGGCCACCACTTCACGGGATTCTGCTGACACCCTTCGCCTGGAGCTAGATGGAGGGCGTGTCAAACTCATGGTCAATTTAGGTATCGTACAGAGATTCCCCCTTCCACTTTTAGTTTGGGCTTGTGATTAGTGTTTTCTTTATCATTTTTCTTTTTTTCTGTTGGTTTGATCGGATATGATTGATTTCTAAAGTAGCTGCTGAGACCCTTGTAATGATACTATCTGCGGAGAGAGAAATTCTCTCTGACAGTTTCTGCATGGACATTTGATGTCAATTCTTGGTCATGGATAGTGGTGGTTTTTAAGTCTTTATGTTTTTAAGTTTCCTTTCTTGGTCTGGAACTGGTTAGCTTTGTGTAAAACATGCTACTTGGTCCATCTTTTGATCAATCATATACTCATTAATTCAGCCTCTTTTCCACCACTCAAAACAGTCAAAGCAGGGCATGGGAGGGAAGCCAAACAGACATGGAGGGAAGGGGTAGGTGCTGTGAATCCCATGCTCTCAAGAGACTGGTCTTGGTCTAATGGTTTGAATGCTGAACCTTCTCAGGGCCCAAGCCCTTATAAAAAAATACTGTCATGTTCTGCAGTAATGGCGCTACATGTTCAAGTAACTCTAATGTAGGTTGTAGCCTTTAAGACTCTTTCTGTTGAATGGCTTAGTGTGTTTTTTAAACTCAAAGGCATCAGTAATAAAGATAGGGGGAGCACCCAGAGAGGTTATGTTCTGTGTAGGGTGGGTCAATTTACCAGTCCAAAAATAATTGGTCAATTGATCAGTCAAATTATGTCAAAATGATCAAATATTTTAAAGCACTCAGATATTAGAACCATGACAACAATAACAAAAGAGTAAGACTTTATGATTTTGATAGCGTAAGCCTTAGATACTTATTCCTAATTACAAAAAATTACTTAACTGAGTTATCTTAACTCAGAAAAATGTGAAACACAATTACATGAAGTTCTTAAAAAATGCACGAATAGCAACCTGATGCAATCAAAAAGGTAGGCCGCCACCTGCATCGGGACATCCATGGTCAAATAGGCATTCAGTTGACCAAACAACTGACATTGTTTGAGTCAGTTGACCAGCTTGCCAAGCCTACTTCTGTCTCCTCAAATTTATTCATTCCCAGACAGAACCTGAGTGGGAACAAATTGGATAATAAAAATGATGGTTGTGGGGGAGTTTCCTTCATAACAAACACACTCTCTTATTAACCTGAGCTGAGCAACTGGGGTCTGTAGATCAACAAAACAATCCACTCTAATTATCTAGGGATACTTGCTTGAGGATGCATCAGCTTCCCCTCATTCTCTCACTATTTTAGGCCAGCAGGTGGATGGGTCCCCTGGTGGCAGCTTTTTGACTCTCATGTCTGACAATCTTGACGAGGCAAAGTGCCAGTGTGTGTGTGTGGGGAAGGGATAAGAGATATTGGGTGGGTTTGGTTGTTTGGTATTTTTGGAGTTGAACATAAGCACAAAGTGAAATACTCTTCTCACTTATACTGCTGCTGTCTGGTTGACTACATGTGGTTGCACCAGTATAACTGAGAGGAGAATCTGAGCTAGAACTGCAGAGCCATGGTACTTATTGGAAATGATAAGCCTCCCCTAATATTTAGGGTATCTAACCGGAACTAAGTGTATGCTCCACGATGAGCTTGGGCTAGCTTTTGAAATTCCAAGCCCCATTGTGACATCTCCCAAATACTATGAGCTATCAATAGGAAACTCGCTCCTGAGTCCTGGCTGGGCCATAATGTGAAGAAGAGACATTGCAATGACTTTGCACAGTGCAGTGACAGTGTCACACATCGGACTATATATTGATGTGATTCGGTCATTGAACCATGTCACAGCTAGACATAGGTGGTATCCTCTAGATCATGCCGCACCAGAGCTGAATGAAATATAACTTGAATGGTTCTTCTAGGGACTGCTCCACCTTGGTCCTCATCTGGACTTTCAGCTGTTGGAGGTCAACAAGGAACAGTGTAACATATTGCCCTCCAGTCACCCCTCTAGGGCTGACCCAGGAGGTGGCATTAACTGGCTTCCAAAAGAACTCCTTTGGCTCTGGAAGGGAAAGTCAGCCCTTTCTTCTACTGTTGGGTTTGGAGGGTGAAAAGGGAATGATCTGTTAGAACAAGCTCCTATCTTTAAAAATGAGAAATGAAAAGAGTCTCCATCCCATGAGGATCTGGAAGCACTAAACGTTCCCTTAGATGGAAAAATACTGCACTGTTACATAGCTCCTGTGGTCTGGCATTTACATGCTGTACTCAGCTGAACTAGAGCTCTGTAAAGCATCATTGAGTGTCCAGCCAGCATGGCAGCAGAGGTAGTACTAAATTGCACTGGTCCATGGGGAAATAGATCATCCCAGCCGCCAGAATGACTTCTCAAGTGGCATCCATCTCTGCCTGTATCAGTTCTAAGTGAAGTGGAGAATTCCTTATGCCTACCATGTCCCCTTTAGGGAGCAATTCCAAAGAATTATTGTTCTGTAGTCTAACGTATAAAGAGAATCTTTCAAACAACTCCAGCATGTGTGTGATTAGTGTGTTTGCAGCTGCTTGCTTTTCCCATCCAATGCTATTTGTCCAAATAATCTAGCACCCTGAGAATTTCTGTCCCTTCCCGTGGTCCCTTTTCTGAAATTCTTTCTGATAATTAGAGTGAAAAAGTTTGTCTGTTTGAGAATCAAAGTGCTGTGAGGCCAAATCTCATATTTTAAGAGGGAGAGCGTGTTATGTTGTCAGAGCCGGGTTTGGGAATCTGGGACACCTGGGTTCTATTCTGAATTTTGCCACGATCTCACTGTAATCCTGAGCAAGTCCCTTTACCCTCTAGTGCCTCACTTTATCCCTCTGCTAAAGGTGCTAAAGCTACCTTACCTCATAGGGAAGCAGTGAGGCTTCAGTAGTGGATGCTTGCAAAGCACTTGGAGATCCTCTCTCACAAGGCACTGCAGCATGTAAAGTATTGTCCTTACTGAGCTCTACCCCCTTTTTCTGCTGAGCAAGGTGCCACCTGGTAGGTATTGAGACACCCTCAACTTCCATGGAAGTCAGTGAGGGAAGAGGGCACTCTGGTACCTGCAAGGCAAGGCAGGAAACATTTTCTGCCCATTTAATCTCCCCCTCCTCACTTTAAAGGGTTCTACTTTACATCACAGTGGCTTTCCCTTTGGCGAGGAGAGCAGAAAACATTTTCTTCCAAAGCCTGCCAATATTGCTTGTTCCATCAGCTGTGGTAACTTGTTACAGACCTTCTGGAGACCATTAGACCTGGCCCAGATGCTAAACATCTGGCTTTTAATGCCCTACCACCTAAAGAATATGACTGAAAATGTTTTCTGAGCATTTTACCAGAGTTTTGACCAAGAGCTTCATATTACAATATACGCTACATACTGTCCTTGGCTAAGGGACTGGTACATGGGGAAACCCTAGTGAACCAAAACTCTGTTACTGAAGGTCAGTTATGCTGGAGCGGGAGTGACTGAATCATTATTTTTGCTGAGCTCCTAAGCTTTGCAGACATGGAGCTTTAGCCCTGCAGAGCTCTGAAGGTCTGTGCTCCAATAAAATCACTAATGCTGCAGCTGGGGAGAGCCTGTGCATCTCTGCTCCCGCAGTGATTTGAGCCACAGAACCTTAATTTCCATTATTTGGAATACTGAACCAAGTTAACCCTAGTTGTCTGAACCTCCCAGAGTTACAAAGGTTTCCCACAAGACCTTAAATCAGGACTTCTCTGTTTTCCAAAGGGCTTAGATTATGTTATTGAAGGAAGAGATCAAATCTGAGACCTTGGGGGGTGGGGGAGGCTTTGCAGTGCCAAGAAGCCAAGCCATCAACTCCCAGTTGTTTAGTTGGCGTTTTTGTCAACTATTTGAGGAGATAGGTTACATCCAAGTGAAATCCAAGACCTTCTGGCTTGACAATGCCAAAATGCCCTTTTAAGTGACAGACGGCCACCAACTCCAAATAAGGGGGGGCTCAGATCTGACCAGTCATACATCCGAATCCCCAGATGGGCTGGTAAGTGCCAGATCTGTATCAGCACAGACTGTTTTGAGTGGTGTATTATCTAGTTGTGCTTTTTTTCTAAGTTATTTAAAGCTATTACTAAGAACTGTCCTTTTTTTCTCGTTCAATTCCATTTGGGTTCTGTTATGGTTTGAGTATTTTTCTGTGCTGTTTTTTTGTTTTTTTCCCCTGTGTATTTGAGTTGTAAAGCTTCTCACACCCCATCAGCCATGGTAAATCAAAAGATGGTATTCAACCCTTCAAAGGCCTGAAGCCTGCGGCCCGCACAGCAAACAGCCCTGAGAACAGAGTGTACAGAGAAGCCTGCAGGGGCTGGCATATCCCCCTCACCACTGCAGCATTCATTGCCAAAAACTAAACCAGGAATGCTTACTCCAATGCATACTTGGGTGGGAGGGGGAAGGAAAGAGCCTTGACTATTAATTCTGTTCATTTAAAGGGGATGAGGAGCTGTTTCAGACCTTCCCAGCCAGGGGCCTGGGGCAGTGTGTTCTTTGTGTTAGCACATTTCACAGCATATTCGATGTTTGCTGTGTGAAGGTTGGAACCCAAATGTGATAAATCTCACAACTGAGTTGAGAAAGGAAGGGGGAGAGAGAGAGAGAGAAATACAGTGAAGGGTGCTCTGGAATAGCCCTTGCTACTTCAAAGACATGCTGAGTGTGAGACAAATGGCATATCAGCTGGGAACAGCCACCTTCTTCCTCTGCCTTCCTATTGGCTGGTTTGTGCTGCCCTTGAGCTATGTTTGAGAGCATTTAGCTTCTGTCTTCTCCTCTCCCATGCCCTCCCTCAGGATACTGATGACTGGAATAAAGCCCCTTCTGCAGCACAGCACATATGAAGCTCATCTGACTCATAGCTTCTTCCTATCCTGAACTGAGCTCTAGCCTCGAGGGGGGCAGTGATGTCTTGGGCTTTCCAAACCAGTAATTTCTGCTTAACCCCCTGAGAGGTGTTTGGCTCAGTGGCCGTGGGTCAGAGTCCTCCAGCATTGCTGAGGCTGTATGGTCCCTTCCCAGAGGGAATGACTTGTCACTCATACACTTCACTCTGTTACAAATGTGTGCATATCACACACAAAACACATGTATGCACAAAACACAACAGGCACCTATTCTCGTTGACACCCCTTTACACACACTGTACACACAACATCTTTTCATACATTTCATTTACACACAATTTTGCACTCAGTGTCCACACCCTGCATAAAACAGTCTTGCACCCTGCCCAGCCAGACACAGCTGCTGCACTTTGACTCTTCCCCCCCAGCTCCTCAGACTCTGCCACTAATGAGGCACTTTCTTATTCACACCCAACATATGCACAACACATCTTGGCTTGTTAGGTTCTTTGTTTTGTTTTACTATATCCAGCTTTCCTGGAGGAAATGATCCAGAGTAAGCAGCATTAATTTGTGCTTCCCCCTTCCCATCCAACACTGCTGGGATCCAGTGGGCTGCACTTCCAGAGCCAGGTCTGGACCTTATTGAAGGAAGCCGCATGCACTCCCCTTCACATACAGATGTTCCCTTTCACTGATTCTGAAGAAAGATCCCATGCCTTAGCAATGCTCTGCAAGCTAACTATCTGTGCTGGTGAGCACCCTGTCCCCTAGTGAGAAACTGAGGCAGCTCACCTTTGCCCCCTACTGCCCAATATGGGGAAATCACAGCCCTGGTTCTGCACTGAAATGCCACATTCCCTTTTTTTTATGGCTGAAGGTCTCTCAATTCCTGTTACAGGAATTATTATAATGACAATAGTTAGGGACTGGGGGAAAGCTGGCCCTATAATTGCACACCCTATCCATTCTCAGAAGAGTCCTGAGTGAGAAGTTTGCATTTCCAAATCTACTTTCCAGTCGTGCTCATCATTTCCCCCCGCCCCCCAGCACACTCCAGCGCCTCCCCATCCCTGACGAACGTGGGGATTCTTAGAAGTTAACCCTGCTCCTCAAAAGGACGATAACATCTCACAAAGACAGACACTGAGAAACTCAGACAAGCATAGTTTCCAGAAGATCCTGACTGTTACACACCACTCATACATGACTGAAGAAGGGGCCACCTGAAGCAGTGAAACTTTCAATGAGTGTGTAGGTGGAGGACTCCAGGGTGATGGGCCAGATATACACAACAACTGTGTCCTGCAGATAAACAGGGCCATGAGAACCCTGGTGTAATTCCAGAAACATAGGTGGAATGACTCCAGGGATGAATTCAGCCTCTACCATTTAAATAGGTTATTTCTGGCTGTCAGAGCCCTTCATTCATGCTGCTCTGTTTCCTGTACTTGCTTCCTTTCCACAACTTCTGCACACCACACTCTGTCAATGCACACTTGTGTTTCCCTTAAACTACATACCAGTGTTACCTTTAACTTTAGCCCATTGCACTGGAGCCATTAACCTTCTGTGCAGAGGAACCCCTAGACCTGTGCCCAGGTAACATGCTCCTGAAAATCCAGTGCTAGGAGATCCTACTTACTGAGCTGTTGGTGAGGAGCTCCTGATTTACAGTAGGAATAAATGAAGGGAGGTCTCTGGACTGGGTCTTCCCTGGCTCTTCCCACTCCTCCCCCCCCCCCCATAGATGTGGCACTTTGGCTTTGCCCCCTACCCTCCAGACATCTCATTCATAGACTAAACCTAACAGTTGCTTATTAGATCTACAGCTACTCTGGCTGTGCTCACCTTTAAATCCAAAGGAACAGAAAACCCCTTTGAGTCAGGAATTCAGCCAGACTGAAATAAAGCAAATCCCGATAGTAAAACCCAATTACAGTGTTGAGAACCCTCAGCAAGGATTACCGAAAGCCTTACTGTACCAATACGAACCTGGGGGAATCCCAGGAGGTTTCTTTAATTACTGCCAAGCTCCTCAGCTGATCTTGCTTTGGCTACCTGGATCTGTACCTTAATATGTACCTTCTACCCCACAACAACCTGGGAGTGCATTGGTTTCACAGTGTTGCTCTGATTTAAAGAAGAGCCATTTTCATCCTTTTGAAGCTTGGTATAATGGGGAGAAAAATAGTTTCATTCGCTGATGGCTTAATCCTCTCTGCTACCCTGGGCTAAGGCCAAAAATGGTACCCTGGGGCAGGAAATAAAGACTTGATCCTAAGTTTTTGCAGTAGCCATTGATTTTTAGGTGCCTCCGTTTTTTGCTGCCCAACTTTAAACAGCTTGGGCCTGATTTTGAGAGGTACTGAGCAACTGCAGTTTCAGTAGCTCACATGTCACTGGTATCATGGGGTGATAAAATCCAGTCATGGGTGAATCTTAAACATCTCAGAGGGTCGGTTCAAATAAACAGATGATTCACAAGACCTTCAGCAGATTTAGAATCCCTCCAACGCAAACGCTTCCCATGGAAGATCTCCTGTAGGGCGACCATTGGTATTGGAAGACAGTGCCCTGGCTGGTTGTCATTTTTGGGTGGGAAGGGGAGGAGGGATCAGTAAGTGCTCTCATGTTCTCAGAGCCTGGAAATCTAGCCTCCCACAAAATCCAGGTCATTTTAGCACATCACTAAATGGCTTGGTCTCTTGTACATTAAAACCCCTACCAAACAAAACAGGGAGTGTATTTGTCTCTCTCCCGAAGCACTGGTCCTCCACCCCCATACAGCAGCTCACTCTGAAAAAAATACTTTGGAAATGTGGAAACATTCAAAACCCTTGTATAATGAAGCAAGAATTCTCCAGGCAAATTGATCATATTTGCCACTGACTTTTTAGTTTCCCGGTTTGATTATTGTTGTTCAGAACCCTGTCATATTTCTCTATACTGATCATTTGTGACTTCGTCCCCAGTAAACCCCTGTACTGATCTAGCCATACCACTTGTGCTCGGTCTATCTCTGTCTCCTGTTCAGCCACACAATCTCTCTCTCTCTCTTTCTCTCTCTCTCTGGTCAGAGAGGAAAAGACAGCTGGTTTCTTATATATTTTAGAGGGCTTCCCTCACCCCTCCCATAAGGGATATAGCTACCACTGTATGGTGATCGTACCAATTGCTCCAGGGCTGTTTGCTCCCACTTTTCTGTTGCGGTTGACGACACATGACAAACCTAATCGCACAAAACCAACCCCAGATTTTCTCAAGAGAAGTTCTGCTTGAGAACAGACTCTCTCTGGCATTGCTGCTTCTGATTGGTATATCCCTAATCACTTCCACCCCTTCTTTATTTATAGAAACTGATTCTTTTCCTTCAGCCCCCTCCTTTTTATTTTTTAAAGTTGCAGTTTATTTCTACTACTGAAAGAATTGTCCTTATTACACCCTTTGGAGTAAAAGCATTTCACCCTGATATGCAGCCGATTTAGTTCTCTCCCCCTCTGTGTTCTTTCCAGTCTCTCCTCTCACTTTCTGTATGTCTTCTGCTGCTGGGCCATATCCCCATAATACAGACAAACAGCTGTGCTGGGCAAGGCTGCGGTTACCTGACAGAGGCTCTCCTCCAGGATATCCAGTCAGGATGGCCAGAACTCAGAGACTATGATCCTTAACCTGGGGTTTATGAAAGAAGACCAGGATGGTCAAAGACGCCTAGTACTGTGGTGATGCATTAACTCCATGCTCACATTGGGGCACTCCAGTGGGGGGATGTTCACAACCCCAAGGATCAAACCAGCCTCTCCAGGGGCCTCATCCTGAGAAGGGCTGAGCACTTGCCATTTCTAGTAAGTTAAGTGGAAGCAGCAGGTGCTCAGAAGTTCTCTGGTTCAGGCCATCAAACACCACTTGTTTTCTCTGTGGAGGCTCCTCAGTTACTATTTATTAGTGTGTAGGGTGACCAGATGTCCCGATTTTATAGGGACAGTCCCAATTTTTGGGTCTTTCTCTTATATAAGCTCTTATTACCCCCCCACCCCGTCCCGATTTTTCACACTTGCTGTCTGGTCACCCTATTAGTGTGAACGAACAGAATTCTATATCCCTTTGTTTCTTTTTCTTTCCTCCTTTCTTCCTATGCTCCTTTTCTCCCTTCCTCCTGTGTGGAACCCCTGAGTGAAGCAGGCAGGGCTGTCAAAGATTCTGAGGTCTGCCACTTCACTGCCTGTTTCATCTTCTGCCTGAATGTTACAGGTGTCTCATTCAGTACTAACATTCAGGCAACAAGACGAGACTGGGCTCTGAGGAGCTGGCCGAGCTGGGTATCTTTGAACCAAAAAAATAAAAAAATCCCTCCCCCAACCAATCAAAAAATCACCCCAACCTCCCAAAAAGTAGCTGAAATCTGGGCTGGGTGTTCGTGCGGTTAGCTGTTTGCAAGTGGCCATTTTATGATAGGACACAACTGGGGGGGTATATTAACCCTTTCCTCACTTGAATGGACAGTGGTAAATGCACCTGTGCACATTTTTTCAAAGCAATCTGGGCTAACATTAAGGGGAGTGAGAGAGGGTCTGTCCTGGGGAGAGGTGGAAAGGGTTAAATATTGCACCAACCAACGTCGATAGACTGATTTTACAGGTATACTGTGTTGGACAGGTGGTATATTTATGCAATAACTATGAATTAATTCAAATGAAACCAAGTGTAAAGGTTGCCTTTAAACTTCAAGCTTCTTAGAGAAATTGCAGAGGGTTTCAAAAAATAGAAAGGACATTGGGGTATGACTTGCATTTTGAGGAAGATTATTTTGTGCCTTAATTACTTGTCAATTTTTTTTCCTTTTAATTAATATCAGTTCATGGTCTGAAGCTGTAGATAATCTTAGTTGCATAGGCTTCCTTAAAAAGAAAAGAACTTTCTGTGTCGATATGTGGATATATATGTATATAGGTATATCTCTCTATACAAATGTGTGTATATATATATACGTGTGTGTGTATGTATATATATATGCATATGTATCTGATATTTCAATAGAATATACTGTACATATACACCCATGCCTGAGCTTGTACAGACTGTATATAAATATAAAATGGCCACATCTCTTTGCGTGTGTCTGTCCCCGGAAGGGTGGACTGATTGTTTTTGGATGTCTGCAGCTGTTACCTTGAAGGATGCAATTTCATCTTTCATTTATTTTTCCCCATCTAGACTGTATCAGGATAAACTGTAACGCCAGTAAGTTTTCCCTCAAGTTTCATTTTGTTCTCTATATATTAAAAAAAGAAATTAACTTTATTTCCTTTGCTAGTTTATAAGCTGTTTTTCTTTTTCTTTCTTTCCTTCTTTTTTTCCCCTTTCTTATTCATTTTTTAAATACAAAAATCAAAGATAGGGTGGGATCTGGGGCTGGGGGAGGAGGGAAGGATTCATGGTAACTGTGTGCAAATGTATTATGTGAGGTTTCTCCCAGGAGAAGATGAACTGTTATTTCATGGCTTTGCAGAAAAGCACCTGGGCATTGGGATGAGCTGAAAATGTGTTTCAGTGGTAACCTGTTGTCTTTTGGGAAATGCCTTTAGAGATATTTAGAGAACACGTAAAAGTAACAACAGGTACTGTATACACTTCTCCACTACCTGAAAAACACCCCTATAATAAAATGTGTTCAGGACACAGTGGTGGCTGCTTAATCTGATATTTCTTCAATACCATTTTTAAGGGGTCTGGCGGGCTTTGGGGCGGGGGGGGAGAAGCCCTTAGCATTGGGGTAGCATCTCAGACTCTTATATGAGAATCACCTGCAGGTCACCTCACCAGCTAGGCTTCTGTGACAAATCCCATCTGAGGGACTAACTCTGGGTCCCTTTCAGTCTGTGTGAGACAGAAGGAGGCTTAGGAATGCCATAAAGAGTAATCATTAAAGACCACATCCCAGCCAGAAACTCTGTAGTGCAACAGAGAGAGCCTCTCCTGCCATATTTAAAAAATCAGGAGTTTAGAACTTGTTGAAATACGTATGGGCCTCAGGCCACAAAACATGGGTCTGGATTTTGGAGCCAATCAGCCTCCAAAGTTAGGGGCTGCTGGATGCAAAGCTTTTGTCCTTAGGCTCATCTCCAATTAAAACAAAATTCCTTTCTGAAGTGGTCACCCTTCTGTGCTGTGCTCCATGCAGGGGGGTTTATGGAATGCTGAACAAGTTGCTCTGGAGGTACCAGAAGACAAGAAGGCAAAGCTGGCTTGGTGGGTTTTTCTAAACCCTGTTGGCTTTATCCTTTGAGCTATATAGTCCGTCCAATCTGAGCTAGTGGGAGGCCAGGGAAAGAGCAAATTATGTAGGTCACTTCATTCAGGCTGAGTTTTCTAACAGCACCAGGAGCTGCGCCAGGAGACACCACCTCAGACTCTGCTCTCTGGAGCGAACAAGTAGTTTGCAGCCAGCAATGAAACAACAGCCAGCAGCAGCAATGGCGATTCTCTCTGGGAATCATTCCCTTTGCTACTTTCCCTTCAGTTGGGACTCTCTGTGCAGGTGCAATGATGGAAACCATACAACATTTGGTTGTTTCGCATATGGTATTGACCCAAACCAAGGGGAGGTGTGCAGATGTAGCAGGGGATGATATATACCTGAGCAGATGGCACACCTGTTTCCCCTCCTGGTCACTGGCAGCTCCCTCACATGTCAGTCTGCAATGGAGCAGGAGTGCACAGAGATGTGTGCAGGATGTGGGCTGGCTAGTATCCTCCGTATGCTATGCAGTGCCATGTGGAACTGGCTGGCTCCATGGATCTGAAAGCAGGAGGAACATGGAGCCTTTGTCTGAATTTCGTTTTGAGCTTTTAGGTTAGTTTGAATGTTGTATTCAAGGGGTGCAAAACAAGGCCAGGAAAAATATTCCCTGAATCCCTGCAAAATAAGATTGCCAGTTTCTGTCCAGCACTACTAAGGACATTTGCATAAAAATGGGTTCTTTTGTTTCCTAAGACTTTCCATGCTTCTTGCTACTTATTCCCCCATCCATCCAGGAACTTGTTCCATGCTCATTATTAGTGTGTCCTCTGAGCACCGGTCTCAGAGGTAGCATCTGATGTCCTCCCCAGCCCCACCCCTATTTGAGAACAGCTGGTTCCTACAGTGTCACCCAGAAAGGGCTCTGTCTTCAGGTGTGGAATCAGCAGCAGCTGGAGGAGGAAACAAAGATTCTGTTTTCATGCAAATTAATGTCCTTTAGTAATAATAAAAAAGAAAAAGGAAAGAAAGAAAAAAAGACAGACAAAAGAAATCAGACAAGCGGTTTGTGTCAGTTTCCCCACCAGCGTCAGCATCTCTCTAAATCATTTTGCTTTCATGAATTTTTAATAGTCTAGACTTTTGCATATTTAAATATGTTCTTCTGGCAAAGATTTTATTTATTTATTTTTAAAACAACTTGGATTTTCCTGATTTAGTTTTTATGATTTTCTGCTTTGTTGGTTTTTTTTTCTTCTTCTTCCTTTTTGCTTTTTTTCAAACCTTTGCTGCACTGCTGGCATGGTGGAAAGACTCGGGCTGTCTGTCTGTCCCAATTACTGGAAGGGAACCATACGGGAGCTGACTAGTGGTGAAACTGTATATCCCTGATCTATGTCTAAGTTCAACTTGCTTAGGCAACAGCAAAAGCAAAATCTCATCCTTGTAGGTGCCTGGTGATTTATTCGTGCATGGGGAGTTACACATATGGCTGTGGGTCTCCCAGGTGTAGGTCTCCTAGGTTGATTAATATTCTGGGTATGTAGCCTGAATCCCTTCTTGGATTCAGAGTAACATTTCAGAGGTCAGGAGGACATGCGTGTGTGTTGAGGTGAGGAGAGGGTTTTAAAGGTGAGGGTGAGTGAGCTCAAGAAATAAGCTTCCTTTCCAGTTGAGGGACCTCAGATTATGCAGTCACCATTGCTAACCAAACACAGGAGACCTGGATCGTGTTTTAAAAGCAAACAGAGCTGTGGTTGGGAGATCCCATGGAATAGTAAAAGTGATGTGGCCTGGGTATCCTACTAGCATGGTCACAGACAGCACTGCAGCTTATGCTTCCTCCAAGGCTTCCAGCATGCAGTGACAGGTAAGGACTTTGATTCTCATTACTCTTTCTGTTCATTGAAGGATGGTTTTGGGTTGGGGGAGCTTTTGTGCTACTTTGCTGCATCTGTGGGTTGTTCACATTTCCTGATGATGTCATGTTCTGCCCTCCATCACTCCATTTTTCCTGCTCTGCTTCACTCCCCATCCCTTTCATACCTCCAAATTGTAGGGTGGGTGATTGATCTGGTATCCTGTGTATAGGGGCATGTTCTTCTTTTCATGTATCTATTTTATTTTTAAAAACATTCCCTCACTTCACTCTTGGAAAGATCTCCACTGGCAAAGTCTGAAGTCTAAAGGGCCTGATGCTTATCTCACTTAAATCAGGGGTAATTCCATTAAAGTCTGTAGAGTTACACCAATGGAAGCAAAATCAGAATCAGTTTCTCAGATCACAGAGTTTGAAGCTGTGTAGAGTGATTTCTCAGCACAGACCTAACAGATGGAACAATTGTGTTGTCTGGCTTTGAAGGAGAGATTCCTGCCTGTCAAATGTCTCTGCTTGTACAAACATAAACTTTTTAAAAAATGAAGGGGGACTGAACTTTGAACATAAGAACACAGGATTTTCCCAAGAGGAACAGCTCTTTTGCCCATCTCCTCTTGTAACCAGCCTCCTGAAGTGGCCAACATACCTATGAGGAAGGTAGGAAAGCCCTTATAATGTTCCTCATCTATTGTGCCATGCTATCCAGTATTTCTTTACCTCTCCAGTGTGCTCTAGTCCTTGCATTCTGCGTCTCTTTTTTGGTGACCATCTCTCATTCCTAGGGGTGTATTCTTCACTGTCTAGCCAAGCTGAAGCCTCAGGAATGGCACTACATATATTTCAGATATAGTAGCTTTTGGAGTATAGGGTGCAGAAGTCCTCATGTTAGTGACATTTCTGGATTATTTTTTGCTTCCTATTTCCTGGCCTCATTTACATCTCTCCCACCTTCCCACATTGTGTCTCTGATCACAGACAAGGAGGTGGGTGCTACCAATATAGGAGGCAATAATTTTGAGACAGCAGTCGTCTTTGGTCCAAGGAACACTGCTGGGTTCTCTCTCAACATTTCATAGGGAGGCCTTCACTTCTCACTAGAACATGCAAAGCAAGTCATTTCCCAAGGGTCCATTTATTTGTGTGGGTCTTGAAGCCTCAGCAACCTATGAGCCTACTTTTTCTTCCATTTCAAGTAGCAGGAACAGAGGGGAGGAAGAGATCTCATAGCTCAGTTGCTACTAGGAGACCCTGTGTTTCTTAGGGGGGCCTCATGGTTGGTTCCTTGCTAGTAGTCCAGTTAATTGTGAAGCTACCTCTGACAATAGCAGGTAGCTAAGACATGAGGCCAGCTCTCCCCTTCCAGCTGCAGACTGTGTTGTATTTAGTGCCCTGTTAAATTCCATTTTCCATAATGTCAAAGTTTCATTTTGTTAAGCACCAATGTAGCAACATAAAGCAGGAGCCTATGATATATGAATCTCTAGGAGATGTTAAGAGCTTTTCTCTCACTGCATTATCATAAACAAACATGCAACCATGCTAACCCAAATCTAATCAAAACATTGTAACACTATGAGCCTTTCTCTGTTTTCTTAGGGAATCTGCTGTCATTTTAATAAAAGCTTAATAATGCTCTAACAAGAAAATATTATCTGTACAATGAGGTGATATGATTAGATGTTCCCATCATATTTGTGACGTTAGTATCTCCTAATGCCAATTTAATGTAATCCAGGAGGAAATTTAATGCTAACACAGACTGAGAAATAATGACAAGTCATTAGCATGTTGTACTGTAACATTGCAGCTACTTTTAGGAGCTTTAGTGTCTGAACAGCTGAGCTGGCAGCATTCTCGCCTTTGGGCTGGAAGTCATGTATTCAAGTGCCAGTTCAGCCCAGTGCTGCCATTGCAGTGTGGGAAGGAAGGCAGGAAGGAAACTGTATTTTTGGATGGTACCTTCTTCAGAGGTCATGTTAAAAAGAGATTCTCTCTGCCATCCTCCGGTAGCATTCCAGGTTTAAATGAAAGATTCCTCTGTGGCAAGGTAACAGGATGTGGATCCTTTTGGCTCCGACTTGCTCATTTGAATCCCACCCAGGTGTGTAGTAACTGAAAGCCATTGCCATCTGAAGGCTGTTTGGTGGCCTGCGTGAGGTGATGTATTGGCCTCAGTCCAGATAAAAGCGGACAGTTCTCCATGTGATAAAGCCCACAGTTGGCAGTCTCAACAGAGATGACCAGGTTTGCATGGCCTTTGGAGACTGGACTTCTCTCTAGGGCCCTCCAGGGCAGGGGTAAGGCAGTGGGTGCTGTGTGCAGGAAGACTGCTCTGCCACCATCTGAGCTGTACCTGTTCTGTGGATAAGGGGAGGATTTTCAGTCCTGTCAACCCTGCACTTTCATGAGCAGAAAATTGATGTAAACATTGGAAAAACATGACGTAGTGTGTGGGGAAGAAGAGGGTGTTTATGCATGTATTTATTTTTGATAGGGAGCAGCCCAAGGATGGCATTTTCTAATGAGACTAGGCATGATTAAAAAAAAACAACAGAACAGGCACTAATCAGCACCAAGCACTCCTCACCATCCTGAAAGCTGCCCTTGGCAATAAATTCTGGGACAGATCACAGCGATTTCAGCAGTTCTGAACCCAGAGTAGCTGGTGAGGAGGCCGTAGTGGTTTGTATTACTGGATGCAGAACTCTTAACAAATGAAGGCTTTAGCAGGTACCTTAATTACCCCAGTACTGCAAGGACTGAGAAGACTGAAGTATTGCTGTGGTATAATTCATTTTAGGGGCATAGTTCATTGTCGTTTCATCCCTTGGGGGTAGGATTTAATACTAAACAATAAAGGACAAAAGACTGATGTGTAAAGTCAGAAAAAGCAGTGACATTAGAATGCATTTTTTGCCATAGTACAAAGGCCCCATGTCACTTAATGTCCTGGAGGCCTTAAATCTGATCTAAAAAACTCTGGTATAGCCTTGATTTACCAAATTCCAGTTAGCCCAGACTTGGTTAACAGAGGTTGATTGATGACCCTCAAGGTAGTATTGTTTTCCTCTTTAGAAAGGCTGCAGTTCTGGTCCATCAATTCCAGAGCTGAGGAAGAGGGTTCAGTGGGTTTTCTAAAGTCACTTGGTTTTAAAGGGTCAGCACTGTTTAGAATATAGTCCCCTCAATCCCTTTGTACACTGCATTATAGGGTTGGGACCCAGATGGATTGCACCCTTTTCACTGACAGTCATCACTCCTTGGAAACGCATTGGGCAGTCTACACAACACACTTGTCATCTTCCTTGTTTTATTAACTCTCTCTGGTTATCTGAAGTCCTCTGCCACCTTTGGAAATCTGAGTGCAGTGTAATATATTTCTCTTCATAAAAATCGGAGACTCTGCAGACTCAGAGCTGTGCCTGAGAGTGTAACTAAAGACAAAAATAGTTTGGGAGGGCATGACGACAAGATAGCCAAATAAAATATCCAAACCAGCATAGAAAACTAGTAATTCATCACTAAATATTAATTACAGCACTTTAATCAACTGCTGGCATGCTGGGTGCTAGAATTGCACCTAGACAGATGGATAGATCCCCCACATACCAAAAACCAGCCAGAAAGATGTGGTGGATGATGCCTGGCGTACATTGGAAAGGGGTGGAAGATGGGAGGGGGCAGATTCCAGATTCAGATGATGGTTCTGTGAGCCTTGGATATGAGTTTTACCAGGTCATTGGCTGACTTTGTTTCACCTTATCCATCAGTCATTAGGGCATAGTCTTTGCCTTACTACATTCTTCTAGGAAAAGTGGGCTGACCTGCTTACCTTCCCATGGCGATGATTGCAGGATTTCAGTCAGTCTGACTGGGGGAAGTGGAAGGGGCGGGGGGAAGAGGCTTCTAAACTTTGCTTTTCAGTTCTTTGGCCACATTATTCATGTATGTCCACATCCCAGCCTTTCCCTCAGATCAGCTGTGATCAGTTGCATTTACCTGAGAAAGCAGCTGTATTCCATCAGAGTCTGAGGGCATCACACTGCGGGTCTAAAAAAGCAACACCTCTGCTATTCTGCAGTTATAATGAAGCCTTTGGCTCCTCTTGGACAGCTTCAAATTCTGCTGAGCAGGCAATGATCAGATAGCTATTTCTCTCTTGTTTCATTTCCTGTCTTTCTTTCACGGCACTGTGAGTCTAGGAGACCTGATATACCTATGGGTGGATCAGGAAGCCAGCTGTTTGCAAGCAGTACTAATGTACTGATTCCTGGATAAAGACATCAAAAGGGAGAACTTGTCAACCTATTGACAATGTTAAAATCAAAATAGCAGCTTCTGAGGGCACAAATGCTGGACAATATTCAGAGAAGTGAAAAGATCCTGGGAGACAGAATGATAGAGAGAAGAGGCTGCTCCAAGAAGGAGCCTCTTCTCACTCTAGGCAGTCTTGGAGTAACAACTAGCCTGTCCTACTAGTGGCCTACACTGTAACTCTGTCACCATGGCCCACCATCCTGCCTGTTCTTTGCATTGCAAGGTTAGCCTGTCTGATAGAAAGTGCTGCTTCTAGAAAATGTCCATCAGGGAGCAAAGAAGAGCTGGTGAGCTGTGGTGGCAGAGGGAGGATGGAAGCTTACATTAAAAACATTCCAGGTCAGTTGATCAGAAGCCTCTGTGAAATGAGTTGTGAGGGCGGCCTGTGAGTTTGCTTGCAGAGGTCATAGTAGGGAACACCTTAGAAATACCTCGAGTTTTTCCAGTGAGACAAGTATCTGAATCACAGTTGCTATTAATTTGCCCACTTGTTAGCAGTCTAATGAGAGAGGCCAAGGTCTGAATGGGCCATACAGCGCGAACTCCCTCTTTCCCAAAGTCCCTTTGGGTCAGGGGTGAGGCATGTTTTTGTGTGGTGTGTGGAGGAAGCTTGCACTGCCTCTACCTGTGCTCTTCTGTGGAGAAACGACTTTAATAATAACCTCTCACCAGTACTATCTCCACTGAAAAATTCCCCCTCCTAGAAATAATCATTTTTCTTAAGTGTCACCCCCTGCAAGATCTGTCTTGGGCATATTTCCCATATCCTGCTGGCACAGTCATGAAAATCCTCATGAAAACCTCTGACACCACAAGGAATCCTGTTGACTTGCTGCAGGAATTTTTGATCAGCAGTGGAGGTTCATTATATTTCCCTACCCCATTGTTCTAGCCAGCAGAAAGTGCAATACACTGAAAATATTTTCATTCTGAATGTGGAAAGTGAGGAGGTCTAAGAAAAATCCTAGAGTCATTTTCCCAATGAAATTGCTACTCACACAGTGGCTGTGATGTTAAACAGTCATCTGTGAACACTTCATTACGGCAAAATAGCTTTTTCCTCTCAGTGGATTTCACTGCACCCAGGCCTGATCATGAATAGGGGTCAAATCACTTGTACATTTATAATTATTTCCAGAATCCAAGGGGGTAAATTACCATTTCTGTTCTCTCCTGAATGAACAGAACCATCAGCAAGCATGAAACAAAACAGGGATGTTATTATGCTAATTAACTGTTACCACAAGAGATGCTTAGAATAACCATGGGTTCATGTTTAATTGCCTATTAAGAACCTGTTAGCATGCTGACATCTTTCGGACCAGTATGTCAGCTGTTCTTCCTTCCATAAGGAGAAACTAATTTTAAATAATTCAAAACATTATTCAAACTGGGCAAGGTGTAGAGGAACTATGGCCAGTACTGCTATTGGCTGCTATCAACGTCTGTCAAAATCATAGAATCATAGGACTGGAAGGGACCTCAAGAAGTCATCTAGTCCAGTCCACTGCACTCATGGCAGGACTAAGCATTATCTAGACCATCTCTGACAGGCCTAGGATGGCAGAGTTTCCACAACCTCCCTAGGCAATTTATTCCAGTGCTTAACTACCCTGACCGAAAGTTTGTCCTAGTGTGCAACCTAAACCTCCCTTTCTGCAAGTTAAGCCCATTGCTTCTTGTCCTATCCTCAGAGGTTAATGAGAACAATTTACCTCCCTCCTCATTGTAACAACCTTTAATGTACTTGAAAACGATTAGCATGTCCCCCTTCAGTCTTCTCTTCAGACTAAACAAACCCAGTTTCTTCAATTTTCCCTCATAGGTCATGTTTTCTAGACCTTTAATCATTTTTGTTGCTCTTCTCTGGACTCTCTCCAATTTGTCCACATCTTTCCTGAAATGTGGCACCCAAAACTGGACACAATACTCCAGTTGAGACCTAATCAGGGTGGAGTAGAGCAGAAGAATTACTTCCTGTGTCTTGCTTACAACACTCCTGCTAATACATCCCAGAATGATGTTTGCTTTTTTTGCAACAGTGTTACACTGTAGACTGATATTTAACTTGTGATCCACTATGACCCCCAGATCCCTTTCTGCAGTATTCCTTCCTAGGCAGTCATTTCCCATTTCATATGTATGCAACTGATTGTTCCTTCCTAAGTGGAGTACTTTGCATTTGTTCTTATTGAATTTCATCCTATTTACTTCAGACCATTTCTCCAGTTTGTCCAGATCATTTTGAATTTTAATCCTGCCCTCCAAAGCACTCAAAACCCGTCCCAGCTTGGTATTGCTTGCAAACTTCATCGCTGTAATCTCTATGCACTTATCTAAATCATTGGTGAAGATATTGAAGAGAACTGGACCCAGAACTGATCCCTGTGGGACCCCACTTTATATGCCCTTCCAGCTTGACTGTGAACTACTGATAACGATTCTCTGGGAATGGTTTTCCAACCAGTTATGCACCCACCTTATAGTAGCTCCATCTAGGTTGTATTTTCCTAGTTTGTTTATGAGACGGTCATGCGAGACAGTATCAAAAGCCTTACTAAAACACAGCTACTGCTTTTCCCTATCCACAAGGGTTGTTACCATGTCAAAGAAAGCTATTAGCTTGGTGTGATGGGGTGGACTAGGCCCCTGCGTCACCCTGCCGCAGAATAGAGTAGTGGAGGAGTCCTCCAGGCAGCCTAGAGTGGTGCAGAGAAGCAACCAATCAGAGGGGCTGCTGGAGCGACCAACTAGGGCCAGAAGGGCTATATAAAAGGCAAGCAGCAGAGCAGAAAGTTCAGTTCCTGCCTGGAGCTAGGGGAGGGGAGGAGGGGAGGGGAGGGGAATGGGAACGGGAACGGGAACGGGAATGGTCGGGACTATGTGCCTGCCTGGCTGGTAGGACCGTGGACAGCTCATTGCAGGCAGCACTGAGCCCAAGGAAGGCTGCCAAAGACTGGCTGGCTGGATGAGCATCAGAACTGTGGACAGATCAGTGTGGGCAGGCTGAGCCCCAGGGGACTGAGCCCAGAACCTGGCCGGACTAGGTGAGGACACCGAAATAGTCCCAAATGGTCTGGTTGCAGACTAAGCCCAGTGAGGACTGCTGAAAGGACACCAGCTGTGGATACGGAGTTGGGCCCCGGCTGGGTTGCTTACGAAGGCAGGGCCTCTGGGAAGAATCCTTAGCGATATGGCTCCATACCAGGACTGGGAAAAGAACCTGAGACTGTATAACCCGAAATGGGGGACTGTGAATGTGGTTCAACCAGAGGGCTGAGTCGTTGAAGACCCACTCAATAGAATTGTGATTGCAGGAAAGGGGGCGCTCATGAGAAACAGGTGCAGACCCCATTACAGTTGGTTTGACACTATTTGTTCTTGACAAATCTATGCTGACTGTTACTTATTATCTTCTAGGTGTTTGCAAATTGATTGCTTAATTATTTGCTCTATTATCTTTCTGGGTACTGAAGTTAAGGTGGCTGGTCAATGAGAGCCAATGGCAGGGCTTCTCTCCATAGTCCCACCTTTACAGATCTTGTAACATCTCTGGAACTACATAAGGGAAAAACTGCTAAAAGGATTAAAATATTGTAACAAATCTATGGCTGCTTAGGATGTCACATCTATCATGATGCTGCATACCATGGGTGCTTGGAACTGCCTGGTGGCAGTGGCGATAGTACTCGAATCCTCTTGCTGTATTAAAAAGCAGACCTTTTTTACCTGAACTGAAGAAGAATTTCTGGTAGCTGTGAGAAGTATAGGGTCTATGACACACAGTTGAAACACTGATTGATTCCAGTCAAGGGCATTGATGGCACATATACATTATTTTTTCTATTGTAATAGTTTGGAATAGTCATAAACCCATTTGTACCATTCCTTTAATGCTCAGATATAATCCTGAGGGGAATAAACACCATTAACCTCACTATCTTGCCCAGTCTTTATCTATCTAATTACTAAAGGACTGTAGGAGCCCTACCTCATTCAGTGTTCATTCACTTGCACCACTGAAGACATTGCACCTGGCTCGCAGGGTTTTTAGTAGACAAAATTTGTACCCAGTGGGACAGGTTTGCATAATTTACGCAGCACAGAGCATTCCAGGGGTGTGTGGTATAATTCAAGATTATGGAATTTCTTTTATCCCTAAAAAATGCAACAAAATCCAGAGAATTCCATAAAACACCACCAACAAAAATTAAAAGAATGTTAGCATGTTTAGTGCTCTTAATAGTAAACACTCAAATGGGTTATCTCTGTTCCCTGTAATTATGGACTACATTACACTTTTTAACAACATGACCACATGCTGTTTCTCAAATAAAATACTATATATCATTCAGGTGTTTTTCTATAGTCTCATAAGGCGTGTCTTGTCAGGTGCACAGTGGGTGTGAGGCAAGGGCTTTGCAGGAGTTCTTAAGAGTCATAGACACATGAATCACTTCCACTGCCACTGAAATGGAGCCACCTTATTGTGGAACAGGACATCAGTTGAACAACACCTAGCAACCTTGACTGACAGTTTAGTACAAGAAAGGCAGGAGGAAACCCTATCTAATTAAATTGTAGGTAGAATTGTAGGTAGGCAGGATACAGTTACCCAAATGGCAATTGGGCCAGGGTACCATAATTCAAATTCCTGTTGCTGAAAAATGTGGCACACCCACAAGTAATAGGATATTGGATTTACATCTCAAGTTAAAGATGACAATTCCAGGAGTTCAGCACTCCCCTATCACAATGGGAGGAGCACCAACTGTGGAATTGCCGCATCACTTTCTGCCACATCCTAGAGATCTCCCATCCAATACAGACCATGTCCAACAATGGGATTATCTCAGCATTGATGCCACAATGTGGGAAACATAGGCCCTGGTTGCCTTGTTTGCTGTGGGAACAATGGCTGCTGTTGCCTCCAGCCATGTTTATTTGTATGTTGTGTCATGCCACAAAGGAATGGTAATATGTCACCTCCATACAGCGTAGCCCATAGACCCTGACAGTTTTACTCACCCTGTTGTGCTGTTCTATGTTGTGGGGTCCTTGTGGGTGAAGGAAGCTGTGTATTTCTTAAATCATCATTGCCATTCAGGACAAAGTCTGCAAGAAATATCATTTTCCACCATAGTTTAGAACTCTTTTCCCCCACTGTTCATACTGTGGGTTACAGAATATCAGGGTTGGAAGGGATCTCAGGAGGTCATCTAGTCCAACCCCTTGCTCAAAGCAGGACCAATCCCCAGGCAGATTTTTGCCCCAGATCCCTAAATGGCCCCCTCAAGGTTTGAACTCATAACCCTGGGTTTAGCAGGCCAGTGCTCCAACCACTGAGCTATGCTTCCCCCCTGCACTTTATAAAGCCATGTGTTAGGAGCACAAAAAATGTGTAGGCAAATGCAAGGACCATTCTATGCTTAGCAGCAGCTCACATACAGCCTGACACATGCCTCTTCTGTTGATAGAAGAAAACCACCAAGGTTTTCCCAAAATGCAATGGGATCTTTAACTTCCACCTTGGTAGCTCCCTACTGCTGTGTGGAAAGGAACTTGCTTTCACATCTTATCTGAAGGATGATTCCATTAACGGTACAGCACTCCCATCCCTCCTGCACTACCAGCCAACAGTCTGAGCCAGGTTTAAGACAAAGAGCTCTCTTATGAAGCATGCTTGTGCAGGGATATGTCCAGTTTAAACTTACTTCCTGTCTATCATAATTTCTGATTCAGCCATCATTGAAGCATCTGAGCACCACCTAGTGGTGCAGGGGGAGATTTGGGAGGCTTTTCAGATCACTGGCTCTTGGTTCTTCTAGGGAGCCATACAAAGAAGCCTACAAAGGTTTTTGGATGTGTGTGGGTTTTTTTCTTTCTGTGAAATGTTACAGACTGCTTGGAGATATTTACAGGGGTCTTTGTGGAAGCCAGCGAAGAGGGAAATGGAGGTGCATTGACAGAGCTGTGTCAGAGAGCCCTGAACTGGAAAGTGCTGAAGGTTAAGATTGAGGTGCATTGGCACTTTTATGTAGGGGAAGGAAAGTTATGTAATATCCTTGCAACGCATGTGTTGTATCCCTGACAAGTGGTCAGTCCAATTGAAGATAGTAGTCAGCTACTGCTACCACCTAACAGTTAATGCTTTGGCTCAAGCAATGAAAGTTCGTGCTGTGATGCTGAAAGTTCTGCATTCAGACACTGCTGACAGCCCAGAAAAGGGGGCTTTTGCATGTTTTCAGCCTCTGCCTGTCTGTAACAATGCTGTCATTCTGTGTATCTATTAACACTAAAAATCATGTTAACAAGCCATTTAGGCGTTACTGTACCTTTCCAGGATTAAACTCCACATATTAAAGCTTGGCAGTGGCTGCCCAAACACATTTTGCTGATATCCATTCATTTTCCCAATCTGTCCCTCCAAATAGCTCTTCTAATCATCTGTTTAGATAGAGGTAAAGGGTGAATGTCTATCTCCAGTGGGTCCCTTTTTGTAGTGTCCCAATGTTGGCAATTATTTATATGCTATAAAGAAGTCCTCCCTCCCTCTGAGTTGCTGGGACTGTACTGCTAAGTAGTCAAAATTCTGCTCTGCTTTTGGATTTTGGTCCTGACTTTCAGAGGTGTTAAGCAACCTCAACCCCTATTGACTTTGTTAGGAGTTTTGGACACTCAGCACTTCGGAAAAATCAAGACTTTTGCCTCTAAGTTCTCTACTGCTAAGGGAAAGTGATTTTTTTAAAAGTTGGGGCCTGGGTCAGGGAGCCGATGAATACCTGTGGGGCCTCTCTGGCTAAGAATATTGTATTCTTATTTTCCTGTAGTGAGATTAGCTTTGTGTGTAACTACAACATGTTGGGCCAAATTCATGGAGTCACACAGGCCATGGCATTGCTCCCTTCCGGTGATTAGACCTGCCTCAGTGAAGAAGAATGTGAAGAAATTGATGGAGCACTCTTTCTCAGAGGACTTACACACAATGCCATGACAGATTAACTGGCTTCAGAAGGCAGGGAGGCTCTCAATTCATTTTCTTCAAATGAACCCAAATTAATGAGTTTAAACTAGTTCCTGGTTCTCCATCCTGCACTTACAGACCACAGCTCTCGCAATGGCTGTGCTTACACTGGCAAACGTTGTAGCAGTCATTTGCTACCAGTGCAGCTCCACCACTTTTAGCAGTGGTGGAAGCAATAGTGCAGATAGGGCTCAAGCATTTTAAACCATCATGCCTTCTAATTTCACTTCCGTGGAGCTGCATTGGGGTGAATAATGGGCTCCAAAGTTTGCTAGTGTAGACAAGGCCTATGTGTTTACAACTCAGAATCTTTTGGAAGCATGTGAGCTACGGACTGGACAGCCAGGAAATACACAGTCACTTTTCAAAACAGAGCTACACTTTAAATTAGGGCTCTCAGACTCAAAAGCTAGATCTATATACTATTAAGAAAAAAGAACAGGAGTACTTGTGGCACCTTAGAGACTAACAAATTTATTTGAGGTTATTAATTGTGTCTGCACTACAGATATATGTTCAGCCCTAACTAAACTCCTCACATCCTGTCCCAGCCTTCACTGATTCAGTGTGAAACTTGGATGGATTCTGTAAGAGGGCTCCCTTCATTGGTTGTTTTATAATCCTGCATAAGAATTTGGAAAGGATCTCTCCAGCGCATTACAACCACACATTGGGGTCAGCTTCTACTGGTAGAAGTGGTGTGGAAAAGCAACAGGCTAAGGTATATGTTCCTCCAACAGCAAATGTAGAGACAGGGCCAAACCAAAATCCTGGATCTGGATCCAAAACCCCAGAACTCTGGGAAAGTTCAGATCTTGGTATTTTCATTATTGTGATAAGGTAAATTTAGAAAAGCTTGCAGATCATAAGAAAATGGATCTGGGGTCCCTAGATTCAGTCAGAACTAAGCCACAGGCCAGGCTTTCTCAATCAAGGACCCCTGGATATAAAAACCCTCCTGCTGAAGTCTGAGCTGGCTGCTTACAGGGCAGGCTGCACATCCCTCTGTTTCAGTTGTCCTGTTCTTAACCATCTGAGGCTCTTTATCTTTGTGTCCTCGTCCATTCGTTTCCCAGCATCTCTTGGTATTATTTAGGATTTTGAGGGTAGGTTAGCCATGTGGCTCACTGTGTTTCTGTCTGTGTCAGATTGCCGGATTTGCCGATGGTGTGTTTGGTGTGGCTGGTTCTTTAACTGATGGTAATGATTGGAACTTTGGATTTATAGTTCTGTGCTTAGCTGCTGTGTGATAGGTGCCCTGTCAACAGGTTAGATTGTAGCAGTTGTGTTGTATTGAACACTATTGCTAAAGACAGAATAAACCTCAGGTACACCAATCTCCCCTTCCCTTGTGGAAAGGGGCTAAACAGCCTCTGTGGCACCATCTCCCCTTAGCCCCATGCAGGGCTCCCCCACACATTGTGGGGTCTGTGTGAGGGAGTGGCAAGGCTAGGAAAGGAGTAGGCAGGCTGGAGGGATGCATGTTGCCCACATAGAAAATCTAATGTAACAGGAGTTATATTTCAGTTCTGCAACCCACCCACCCCTCCATGGTGGGAATCCACTCTTAACGGGGACCCATGGAGCAGTCACTGACTGTAGGAATTGTCTTTCTGCAGCTCCCCTGGAGGCTCACTGCTCCAGAGTGTGTGCGTGTGTCAGTGAAGAGACCTAGATTCAGTGCAGAGACATAGGAGTTTTTTCCCCCTCTCTTCTTTCTGATGGGTAAAGACAGCTGAAAGGGTGTTTCTCCTTCCTCTGCTTACTTTTACATAGGAACATCAAGTCTTGTTTTTCCTGGAGATCTCCTTGGATGACTCAGAGAAGCAGATTGGGAGCTTTCTTAGTTCTTAACTGATGGGACAGGGGTTTTGATTCTTTAGCAGAAAACCTTTTTCTTCCAACTTTTTGTCAGGTGTTTGAGTAAAATTTTTTGCAACAACAGACAAGGATTTTAAACAGCCTGCATAAAAATCATCCCCTTTCTCAATTGCTCAGGTTTCACTTTTAAGGTACCTGTGAGATCATGATCCTGCTAGTTTTCCAGTCTCTCATGGAGTCTTACAGGAAAAACAGGGTAGATGCAATCTGAATTTGTAAAGCCGAAGGAAAGCAGTCTTTTAGGACTTCTTTGTACTTCACAAAGAACTAAAAAAATAGCACAGGGCCTGTTTTCTTTTGATGTACTGATCACCTACAATGTAAAGGGCAGAAAGAAATCATGGGTTTGAACCGATGGGTGATGCCACAATATCTGCAGCGTTCTACAGTAGTCTTCACATTCTAAGCTTTCATTTAAAAATGCTGTGGTGAAGCGGTACTTCTGCACTGCTGCTAGAAGCACTTCACACACCACAGCTCCAATGAGAGCATGGCTCCAATAGGAGCTGATCTACTTGTCCCTATCCTGCTTCTCCATGGGCTGACCCACACCCCAAACTGCTCTTTACCATGGAGTGTTAGAGAGATCACCTTCTGGATCAGAGATCAGTGGTGGGCAGAGGCTGTAGACACCCCAGATGTGGTCCCTAACTCCTGCCCCACTTTCCACAGCAGAACTGCATCAGCTCTGCTGAGTCAGGGCCCTGCACGCTTACAGAAGAGAGAGCATAATTTTGCCCAGAATATTTACATGGGTGCTGAGTGAACTGGCATGGGTCAAAGAACCAACCCAAACCTTTGTCTCGCATCAGGATCAAAATTTTTACCATTAATTACGTACATAGCTCCATAGAAATGTTCATGTGACCACGTCTCCCTCCAGTGGCTAGCCCCAGTGATGATAAAACCTCTTCCTTACATACAAACAGCAATGGGAGTTACTCCTTTAGCTCTAGTGCTGTGTGCTTGTGCTTTTGATGCATAAACGCCTCATTTTGATGCCTGCTGATGACTGTGGTGTCTCTGTACATGCAGTGACAGAGCTCTACCAGTCAAATAAAGACTGAATCCTTGCTCTGAAGTGCTTACAGTCTCAGTGAGGGCACGAACAACAGGAGGATATGACACACTTTCGACTTTTGCTCCTGACAGATCAATTCCACTGATGTTAGCAGCAATGGGAACCCTGGTGTACACCAGCCATAGGCTGTCACCAGTATTTTTACCATTGTGCCCATTTGACATGATCTATGCGGGGCTAGGTGACCCCAGACAGAACTCCCTATCAGGAAATCCCCACTGGATCAGCATAGTTATAGATGCTGTGGTCTCCACCTCAAAACAACCCCTCCATCCCCTCTGCATTGATCTAATGAGAGATGGCATAGAGCCACCGAACAGCCTCAATTGCCCATACCCCCTCCACAGAGCTGAAGTAGTGCTAGTGAATTTTGCCCTCTATGAATAACTTTAAAGACATGCCTGGTTGATCTCAGAAAGTGATGTTGCTATGGTCTTTTCACTGAACTTGGAGATGGATTTCTCTCAAATCTATAACTCCAGAATAGCCCCAAGACAATAACAATCCCTATGGTACTCTACAGCAGTATTTTGTGTGAGTCGCTTATCCATCTTTATCTCAGCTTCTCTGACTGTAAAGTGTGGATAATAATAGTCACTTGCTTCCCGGGAAGATTTGATAGCTTGCATTAATGTCTGTCTTTAAAGCATTTAAGATCTTTAGACTGAAGGTTGTATAGAGCGAAAGTATTAAAAACTCATTTATTGCCCAAAACATTGTAATAATAAATGCCGTTGTAAGATGCAGTGTTTTTAGGAAACACTCAGGGCCAGAATCTCTACAGGCATAACTCTTTTGACTTCAATGGAATTATGCCAAGATAATTAGCTCCTGTATGTATGTCGGTAAAATTCTTGCAAAAGTAAGTATTGATCACATATATTCAGCAATACATGTGCAATAGTGTGTGTAGTTATTTGGATACAAGAGCATCTGTTCCTTAATAAATACAATTGGAATGAGTAATACAAAATATAGCAAATATAAACTGAATTTAACATCAGTGCGAAGAAACATAAAATGGGAAGGAAAAGCTGGAAATATTTACGAAGATTAAAACAAGTATGCAATATTCTGCTCATAAATGAACAAAAGAATTGCTTCATGTTTGAAAGATGGACTAATGGTTTACTATTTTTTCAAGAATTACATATATTTACAAATATTTCCAATAGGAAAACATTGAAAACAATTTGTGTATATAACATATCATTGAGCAGTATGACAAATTATAGATCCAGTCTTAAAAAAAGACTTAGTCCCGAGCACATTGCTTACAACCTTGAATAGACCCATTAACATTAATTGGATCGCTCATGATTGTAAGCATTATGCATGGAAGCAAAACTTTGCAGGATTGGGACCGAAGTTATATGCTTAATATCCAGTAATTTTAAATAATGCAGGCTCCATTGGGTAGAGAAAAAATATTTTCAATAGATACATTTATTTACAGAATCTAGCGCAAGTTTTTTAAAAAAATACAAGCAAGAATAAAAAAAGGAAACTGAACCAGGTGTGTAAGAATATCAACAAGATAAATCTCTGTAAGGAACAACACTTACAAACTACATTTATGTAGAACTCTAAACAGTAATCACATCCATAAATAAAGTAGGTTTCTTTTACCTATATTGAAAATTGGAGATGCTAATCCCTGTGTCCTTGCAGCAGTGAAATCTGCAGCAAAACCTGTTTGTTAATCACTCTGTGTTAGGGACAACGGAGCCTTAAATTAAAGCCCTAGCCCTTCACTGCACTCACCAGATGAACCTAGGACTTTGTTTGCACTCTAAACAAAAGGTCCATCCAAACTGTCCACATGATTTTCTTCTTCTCTTCAGGGAACCTTGTAGCATGTGCTTCCTGTGGGTCTCCTGGGCAACTAGCATGAAGCCAGCAGGACATCCTCTGACACATGCCCATTAAACATCACATAACACTAATTCTCATTTTGTAATTTATTTAGATGGCACAAACATTTATTTCTTTAAGTGTTTTGAAATAAGCTCAGTAATTATTGCACATATTTTTGTATTTTTAATACACAAAACACCTGTGTAATTATTGACTTCATCACTGTGGTGTATTTTGCAGCATCTTAACTTTATCTTACATCTTATTCATAAAATCACATCTGAGATTGTTTTACAGAATGTAATACCACCACCATGATGCGGGTGTGATCCTGCTCCTTACTAAAGCAAAAGGCAAAGCTCCTATCAAACTCCAAAGGATCAGGCCTAATAGTGGTAGGAAAAGAAATTAAGATGCATCCTAGTGAAAGGAATAAAAAAGTTTTTTCAGATGAGACTTGAAAAGACATGGCATCTTAGCTAGGTGAAAAGCTGCAGGAAGGTGCTGCAGAGTAGAAGGCTCTTGCACCAACAGTGACCAGATTGTGTGGTGGAAGGGTGAAGCTAGTGTTAAATAAGTAAAAGTAGCTGGCAGGGGAGGAGAGAAAGAGAGGCTGCACCTGGAGGAAGTCAATTTGAAGATTTTAAATGCAGTGAGATCCATTTTTAACTAGATTCTGAAATGAAGGGGGAGGCAGTGGAAGTATTGGAGGATGGGAGAGTCACATGGTCATTAGCATAGAATACTGTAGTATTTTTAAAATAAACAGTTGGAAGGAAAAATGTAGACACTGCATTTCTGAACTGTATGTGCCCTACATGGCGGGAGAGGAAAGGCTGGCTTCCAAATTCACTTGGGGCTGTCTCAACCTGTTTGTCTTGGAGCCCTCCCGTATCTTGAGAACAATTGTTCTCTGCCCTTCTGTAAATAACCCCAAACAATGGCAAAGCTCTGGCAGCCGCTGCTTTGATCTGAACACACAAAAGCCAAGTCAGAAGGCAGTGGCTTTGGAATATAAAAGAGCAAATTATACGCAAAATCACAGCGGGTTATTATGTTTTTTTTTTTCTTTTTTGGGTAAAGGAGAGGACTGTTGTTTTTCTTTAATGCCTGAATTCTTGGAGAGCTTTACTCTTTAGAATTCTCCAGCTGTGGTTGCTTAGTGCTCCCTCTCACTGTGTATGTTCTGTTTGTATGCACTGAGCGTATCTGTCAATAGATTTATCAGCCTTAATGGTGCTGTGTGTTTGTGTATCTCTTCCAAATCTATCTATCTAGTGTGTCAGTCATTCACTTGGTCTCTTAGGCTGTCTAATCTTTTTATCATTGTATTGATCTTTACATCCCAGGGGTACCCAGGAGAGAGAGAGAGAAAGAGACACAGCTCAAACTGCTCTATAAATAGCAAGAGCAAGCTGACTGTATTTACACATGCTGCCTTTTCAAGGCAGCATTAAGAACTTTGTTACTCATCTTGGCTAAAACACATGGGCCAAATCCTACTCCTGTTGAAGCTATGGACCAAAATCCCAACTGACTTCGGAGGGAGCTGCAGCAGGCTCAGCTCCTCTCAGGGAAGGTGCAGCACCTTTATGTGGTGATTTGGAAATGAAAGGGTTAATACCAGGAAGATTCCCACTCATGATATGAACCAGTAGGAGCTCACCAGACCAGGAAGGATTGCTTTTCTTTCTTAATTCTGCCTGGGAGTTAATTGTCCTTTTTTACACTGGGTGGGGGGGGAGAGTGGGAGGAAGTCCTGCATATATTTTCCACCCATGGGCTGTCCTGTCCATTAGTTTGTTTTGATTCCAATCTATTGCAGCTACCTGTCACATCTGCTTTGTCTTTTGTCTCCTGTGTGACTCTTTGCTGTCACGTGCTGTAGAGTGATCCACAAGCTCTAACACCCTGCATTTATACAGCACCTTCTAACTTAAGTAGTTTCACAGACGCTCTCTTCCAAATACATAGAACTCACAGCCTGATCACCGTTTTTTCCAGGAAAGCTCATAGGAGGGGGTGTAAGCTGGCAGATTGACTATTCATAAGTAAATCAGCAGTAACCAGTAGGATTTTTCAGCAGGTGCAAATATTTATCAGCATACATCAAAACAAAAAGATTCCCAACATAGGACTGGACTGGCATTGCCAGTTGAGCCTTGCCTTCCCCCAGGTGTTCTCCTTCTTCTGTCTCTCCCACAGTCCTTATAGCTCTTTCCCTGAGTATCTGTGCTGTCGGAAAGGAAAATGAAACTGAAGTTGTGTTTGGGGACCTGGCAGCACCTCTACACCCCGTCATATACCTCTCTTCCAAAAGCATAGCCAACAGCGTACATGGCAGGAACCCCTCCCCCATGAGAAAGGAAGTCATCATTGACCTATGGTGCATCATGAATGACCAGACACCAGTGGATGATCTTGGCATTGGTAACCTTGGCTTGCAGGCACCTGATAGGGGTATGATCAGTAGCCAGAGTGAGAGTGACTCTAAGGATGGGATAGTGCAGTGACTATCACCAATTTCATAGTGAGACATTCCTTTTCCATCACAGCAATTTTTCTTCCAGGGAAAGAGATCACTACTTAAATAGATCTCAGGATATGCCATACCAAGACAAGACTGAGAGAGAACTGCCCCAAGTCCCATATCAGAGGCATCTGCTTTCAGGATAAAATCTCTGGAGAAGGCAAAATTGCACAGTTCAGGTCTACTGCACAGGATCATTTTGATCTCCCCAAAGGTACCTGTGCATGCTGGTATCCAATGTACTTTCCTCAGATCTTTGCTTTTCATGAGATCATACAAAAGAATTATCATGGTGGAAAAGCTAGGCTCCAATCATCAGTCGTAAGCAACAAACCCTAAGAAGGATTTCAATTGTTTCTTCATAGTAGGGACCAGACATTCCAACCCTCCTCTTTCTGACCAGTGGTTTAATTTGTCCATTCCTTAGGGTACACCCACAAAACTTTTTGTTTGTTTGTTTCCTTACAGCTAATCCTACATCTGGCTAGCTTAGCGGTGAGACCAGCATCCTCAAGGAAATGGAGAACCACTATGACTGTGTGGTGCTGAGTCTGTGTGGTGGAATAGAGTCCATCATTAAGACAGATTTGTGGCCTGCTGCTGTTGTAGTGGAAATACTGTGGCCTTGAGGCACTGGGACATTGTTGGTCCACCATGCAGACCAATGGGGAGAGTGTGGAAATAGTACAGGTCAAAAGGAGTTTCAAATTTGCTTTTGTCCTTTGGACTTGGATGATAAAGGTTTTTGTCCATAGATGTTTATGGACCTAGAGTTGCTGTGGACTTGGTTTTACCTAGTGTGTCTAGAATCTCATCCACTCAGGACATTGGGTGTAGATGTCAAATGTTTAGATTGTGTTGACTTGCCTACAGCTCCCATCTTGTGTTTCTTCTTGAATAATTGTACTACACCATTCACGCAATTACTCCTATGTTGCCTCTCGGTCTAATGCACTTTCCAGATCTCATTTTACTACCTCCTGCATCTTTCTGGGATACAGAACTACCCTTTCTTCACACTGGTATCTGGTTTGTTATGGGTGCTTTGGAAGGGTTTTAAGGACACAGGAATATTAGTCTTAGGGCCTGCTAGCTGGGGACCTATATCTAGATCCTGCTCAGCAGGATGAATACAAAACAGGTGCTCTGCCTCCTTACCTATCATGCACCTGACGGGGTGCATACATACTGTAGACAGCCCAAATGCATCTTTCCTGAAGTTTGCCCTTATTGGTAACTCAGACAATAACGAACAATAACCCTAAATCTCCTTTCCAAATTTGACTGCAAGACCTCCTGTCTCGGGCCCTAGTCCCCTCTCTGTCTGAAAGAGGCTCCAACTGCCTTTATATTCTGGTTGTAATTAACAAGTTCCACCAGCCAACATTAATCAGCAGTAATTACTCCACATGTTTATGCAAGATTCTAGCACTTGAGTTTTGTGTAACTCAACAGATGAGCCCTGCTTTCTTATGAAACGACTGTCTTGGTACACATTAGTCCCTCTGCTCCTCCACAATGTTAGTAAATGTGTGTGGCATACCTGAACATCCTGCCTTCTCCTTACTAAATGTATCTCAGAGCCCATATCCCACTCACCTCTATTTCAGAAAGCCCTTGCCATTTTGGAAATCGTTTGCTCTGTGCTTAGTAACAACAGCAAGGTTATATCTACTGGAGCTTCGTGTTTTTATTATAGTGCTGCTCTTAAGAATTCTCTACTGCCTGCAGGTTTTCATTGGCAAAGCCCCTACCCATTCTCGATGTTCCTGTAAACTGAGGACATGCTGAATCATATCTCTAGTGTGAGTCAGCAAAGCATCCTGTGTGCTGTTCAAATAGAGCCAAATTTTCAAAAGTGGTGCCTAATTTGGGGTACCCAAGTTTAGACACCTACAGCCTGGTGTTCAGAGCTGCTGAACACCCACATCTCTGATTGAAGAGCAGGAGAGCTGCATGTGCTCAGCATCACTGCAAAATCAGGCCTGCATTACTGAAAATGTTGATTCTTTGTTTGGCTGCAGTACAGAATAGTTTGGCTTTTTATTTTTAGTTGATGTATCATTCTATTGATGGTGTAAATGAAAGATTGGAAGGTTGCAATTTAAATATTTAGTGTCAGAATAGAACAAGAGGCCAGTTTCCTGCTAAGAATAAATATTTTCTGTACAAACAATTTGAAGCAGCAGTGGCATTTCACCCCGTGGGCTGCTTTTCAGTGCTCATAGCAATGGGAAGATGCTGAGAGACATCACCATTCAGTGTTTACTAGGTTCCAGAATATCAGGAATTGTCACCAGGGTGAGCTGGTATAACTAATAGGGAGATGGTGATAGACTGGAGACTGGGACTTGGGTGTTGCGACTTTTTCTACTGACTTGCTTCATGACATTGGGCTTGCAACTTCACCTCCCTGTGTTGCAGTTGGTGGGGGTAATAGCACTCACTGACCTCCCAGAGAGATTGTGAGACTTAGGCCATGTCTACGCTATGGGTGCTGCAGCGGCACAGCTATGGCGTTGTAGGTATGCCACTGTAGCACCATAGTATGGTATGAATTTGTCACACCCCTGAGCACAGTAGCTATGTCAGCCTAACTTTTAACTGTAGACCAGGTCACTCTGTGTTTGTAAAACACTTGGAGATCCTTGAGTGAAGGACCAGTAGAAGTGCAAAGGATTATCAATGACACTGTATTGTCCTGGTTGGCTCGCCACACAGGGAGGAGGATGAATCTAGCCCATGGCTTTAATCTCTGAGGAGTCAGTACTGTGAAGTTCAGAATCGCAAAATTCGAGGGAATTATTTCACATTCTTGGACAGAGGAAGCACGTGTCAGAGCAGGGCCTGTTGAACTCCAAGAATCGACCTGTATAATTCCTTTTAACTAACTCCAACCACCAACACCAAACCTCATCACGTCCCTCTGGAGACAGTCAATGCTACTCCCCTGACTCGGCTGGTCAGCAGTGTCTGCAATCCCCAATTTCCTGGAGTTTGGCTTTTCTGGTAATTGTCTAGGTACTTATATAAGGTTCCCATCTTATATTTTAAAAGTGGACCTTCTGCATCACACAGGCCAGAGAACCTCACCCACTCATTTCTGCATCAAGACCTGTGTGAACTAAAGCATGTCTTTTAGAAATACCTCATATCTGAGTGCCTCACAGAGATTGGTGCATTTGCCCTTACAATACCCATGCTAGGTAAGAAAGCAGTAGCATCCTCCTCCCCCCTCTTTTTTTAAACTAAGGGAAATTGTGACTTGACTAGGATCACATAGGAAGTCTGTGTCAGAGCCACAAATTGAACCCCCATCTCCTCAGTCCTAATCCAGTACCTTAACCACAAGGCTATCCTTCCTCTCTGAACAATACTAATCTGACCTTATCCAAGCTTGGCAGTTCCTGAGACTGGTCCTTGCTCTCTTTCCTAGTTCCCTAATTTGCTCTGCACCCCTTTATGTCCTGGATGCCAGCATTAGTCAGCAGTAATTACCCTGAATCTTAGTGCAGGTTTTAGCAGCTGAGCTTGTGAGACTCGGCAGAGGTGCTCTGAATTCCTCTACAGAGTCTCTGGCTGCTTGAAGCTGACAGCTTCATCCTAGCACCAGTTTTAATTAGTAATCCAGTATTTGTGGTGTTTTGATTGAATGTTAGTGCTGCCTTAAAATGAAGGAGGGACCAATAACACTGTATAAGACAGTAGTGGGCAACCTGCAGCCCATTAGGGTAATCCGCTGGCGGGCCACAAGATAGTTTGTTTACGTTGACTGTCTGCAGACATGGCCGCCCGCAGCACCCAGGGGCCATGGTTCGCCGTTCCCGGCCAATGGGAGCTGCAAGAAGCGGTGCAGGGATGTGCTGACCATCACTTCCCGCAGCTCCCATTGGCCAGGAATGGTGAACCGCAGCCCCTGGGAGTTGCAGGCGGCCATGCCTGTGGACAGTCAATGTAAACTGTCTCGTGGCCTGCCAGCGGATTACCCTGACGGGCCACAGGTTGCCCATCACTGGTATGAGACCAGGCATCTTGTGGGTGAGTTCGTGAGCAAGCAGTGTATGATATCCCCCTATGCTGCACTGCCAGGGTACTAAAACTCTCATCTATTGCACCTCTTTCGCCTTGCCCCAACTTTGCAATTGAGAGCATCCAGAGAACTCCAACAACACATTTCATTCCTGATCCAGAACTTGCAGTCCTAAGACCCTCTCTCGGTTCCAGTCATAAGCCTTTCCTGGGTGGAGACTGTCAGCTCAGCCATATCATTTGATGGTCTGTGCTTAACCTGTATGGTCTGGAGGTACTTAGCTGAGCCTTTGAAATTTATTTACCCCATGCCTTTAATAATAATACTTCACATTTATCTAAAATGTGATGTTGCCAGCATGCTGTACAGACTTTAAAGCCAAAGCTTCCTGATGCTGATCTATTGACCCACAGCGCCACCTAGCCTCTGCTTTTATATTTGGAATGTAAATATTTAACCAAAGTGCTGTTTTGCAACCAGATACTAAGAAGACATGGACAAGAGTTACAAACTTTGGAACCAGCTCCTGACTTCCCCAAATTCAACATGGGGGAGTGGAGGCTGAGCTCCTGGCTGGAGTTAAAGAGCCCAAACCAATGATTACAGCTGAGAAAATAAGGCTAATCATGTCTGTGGCTGAGCCTGTGATAATTGCTCCTGGTCTAAAGACAACTTGCTATGTTGCCAGGAGCGTTCATTTTACATTGGTCCCAGCTCTGAGGGAGTCCCCACCAAGGGTTTAAATGTAAGTGGAACTTTTGGTACTGCTGTTACTTGTCAGTAGAGAATTAGGCAGCTTTATGTTTTCTTACATTAAGTCTTGTGGCTGTGTTTGAGTGAGTTGGTCTCTCTAATTGTGTTATTAAATAAACCTTTGCAGAAATTTGCCCTAATAATACAAAAAGTGGGTAAGTGTCACTATACCATGTATACTGCTGGGAGGACTGGGATAGAACTGTGTAACACAGAGGGGAAGTAAGAGAGATGAGGCGGGGAAGGTAATATCTTTTAGTGGACCACCTTCTGTTGGTGAAAGAGACAAACTTTTGAGCTCCTCAGAGCTTTTCTTCACAGGGAAAGTGACTTGCCCAGGGTAACAAAGTAGGCCAGTGGCAGAAGTGGGAGTAGAACCAGGTCACCTGACTAGTCCTTTGCTCTAAGCACTAGTCCACGCTGCCTTTTCCTGTCACACAATACTGAGGATCTGTTGATAACCCAAGATGCTTGATGGGCAATGTGTGTTCTAGCAGGAAGCTTTTGATTTTTGATATTTCCCCCCCCCTCCCCCAAATCATGTCAAATCACTCTCTAGGGTGTTATTCCTCTTCTGTTCAGAGTGCTCTAGGCCCCCCAGTTCTTCCCCTCTGAATCTCGTCAGTGCTGTCCACTCTACCTGATGTGGCAGTTTTACTCAGCAGAGAACAGTGTCACTGAGTCAGTTAGAACAGTGGTTTTCAACCTTTTTGGGCTCAGGATCCATTTGTAAATGTTTATGGCCTGTTGCGACCCAGTGAATAGTCTGGGGGTTAAGTCCCTGGGGTGTTTCAGTCAGGTCCTGCCCCCTGAGGGGGTTGGGTCCTGCCCAGCACTCACCCCACAGTGGCAGCTCCTGTGCTGTGGAGCTGGCTCAGCTTGGCTCTCCACTTTGGGAGTTGCAACCTCTGGGACTGCAGTGCTGCTCGGGTTTGGCCCCGCCCCCCTGACTAGACCAAATTTGTGAGAGTGGAGTTGTGACCTGGCTACATGGGGTTGCAATGCCACTCACTCAGATTTGGCCTACCCGGACTCCCATTGTCATGCTGGCTGGGCCAAACCTGAGTGGCACCAGGACCCCAGAGATTTCAGTGCCTGGAACAGGGAGGTGAGCCTAGCCAGCCCTGTGGGACAGGAACTGCCATGCGACCCTTTAATACATTCTGGTGACCCAGTTTTGGGTCCCAACCCACAGTTCGAGAAACACTAAGTTAGAAGAACCTAATCACCTGGGACTTGCTTGCATGCTGCAAAGCTCCATGCCTCCTTTTCCCAACACTGAACCTGTGTAAGAGCTCTCCTCAAATGATCCTACCTTCCAAGGATCACTCAGTTGAGGAGACACTCATGTATTTTCCTTGTTCTTATTGCAACCAGTGAGGGAGCAGCACTTCTCCTTTGGTGCTGAGCATACAGAAAGGCAGCCTTGACTTTTTCCTCACTATGCCCCTCCATGCTGCACAGTGGGACAGGCAAGTGGACAGGAGAGACTGAGACAGCATGGGAGGGGCTCCTATTTGCCCACTAGCCTTCATGTCCTGAGTAGCATCAGCACATTCTCCCTTCCTCTTCCCTAGGAGGGAGTTGTTGAGTAGAGCGTGGATTTGAGAGTAGGGGTAAAAGGACTCAAAGGAAGTAATATTTGTTTGGGTTGAGAAAGGTGCAGGCCAAGGACAGAGAGGGGGGACAGAAGAAGGGAGGATCAGGAGAGAAGTTGGAGTGTTTGGGGAGCAGAAGAAGAGGTGTGGAGTCATGGGGAGAGGAAAGGAGGACCAGGAAGTGGGCAAAGCTGGACAGTGGTGGAGAAAAAAAGATTGGGATAGAGAGATGGGGAAGGAGAAAAAAACTCTAATGATAAAAATATATAGAAAGACACAAATCCTCTTCCTTCACTTGCTGTCATACACATCATTGTCACTCCTCAAATGGAAATATTTCTTACACAATGCTGGTGGAACTCTGCAGTGAAACACTGAGGCAAGAACTTAGCATGATTTAGAAAAGAAATAGACATTTAGCTGAACAATAAAACATCTGCAGTTATAATAGGTAGGATACAGATATGACTGATGAGGATTTGAAATAAACTGCCTCTAAGGGTGTCTTTTGCAGTAATTGCCCTCTCCATATTTTTTTAATCTTTCTCCAAAACAACTGGCGCTGGCCACTGTTGGAGACAGGATGCTGCACTAAAGGGATCTTGGGTCTGATCTGTGTGGCAGCTCTCATGGCCTTGCAAGGAGACATAGAGAACCTGGGAGCTCTGAATGGTGCCCACTAATACTAACCCCAAATGTTCAAAAATCATGAAGCAGACCTCTAAAAATCATGAAATTGGTGTAAATATGAGACTTAATAAAAAATCCATTTTTTGCTAGTCTTGATTTTTCCCCCCTCTAAGGGGAAGCCTCCCACCCCCAACTTGTGTGTGATCATCTTAAGTTCAGATTTCATTCTTAAATATAAAAACATACAAATGTAGACCTCCCTGTTTGCTACTTAGAGGGGACTCTGCTTAGCCTTTCCTAATGCCTGGTGGGTGGGGAGCTGTCATTCTAACCCAGTGTTGCCAAGTCCTGACTCATGTGCATGTGGCCCCTCTCTGGATACACAGGCAAAATCTCCCACAAGTTTCTGTGTCAAACACGTGCCACAATAAAGTGTCACATCCTATTCTTAAAAAAACAGCTCCCAGGAACCAAAATACAAATATGAACAGTGCAACAGTAAACCAAATATTAACATCTAAATTCGCTCTATTGCAAAACAGTGTATTTAGAAGTATCTTTCTAGCAATTATGTCAGGTCCCTACATTAACATATCTACTAGTATATTTCTTCCCCACCCCTTGCTGGGTTATCAGGAGGGTTTGAGCTCAGTGTTCATAGTCTTAACACAGACCTCTTCCACTTCAATTGTAGGAATCATTGATGGGGATGGAAGCATAATGGTATCCTCTGTGTGAACCAGTGCACAGAGGAAGACACAATGTACACTTTGCCTGTTATATAACTATGAGACAGCAGTGAGATACTGGGCATCAGGATTCCTGGGATCTTTTTCTGGCAGCAGAGTGTTGTCTGTTGGTGATAGACTGCATAGCCAAGTATAACAATACTACAGTTTGGGTTATCTGCAGGGAATGAACCTGATGTGTCTGGTTAGGAAAGCATGAGCAACTGAGCTCAAGAAAAAGGTCTCTTAGAATGGATGCTATCATAAAACCAACCTATATGTGTTACATCACTCAGGGTACAATCTGGACCACTGAACAGCTGTGTCCCCTTAATTCTCTACCATGCAGTGCTTTTTACACCGCTTTGCTGCCAGAACATCCACTACTGGCCTGCTCCAACCACCTTCAGCATGGAAATCCACTCCCAGCTAAATACTTGAGCACTCTGACCGGTCACGCATGAATTAAACTGCAGGGCGACATCCACTAATTCTTAGTCCCAGCCTTGTTCTCCCAGAAATGTGTGTCTTGTACCGTCCAGCACACTACTGAACAATGCAAACTCACAGAAAGTTTTATCATTTCATCAAAGGAAAATGATATGTAAACCAGCCTTGTTATCCCAAATGGAGTTTCCCACACAATCTAATCCAAACACACTGGTTAAGAATAAAACAATAAGATAAATTTGTTAACTACAGAAAGATAGATTTTAAGTGATTACAAGTGGCGCATAAAAGTCAGAATTGGTTACAAAAGAAAATAAAAGAGTAATACACAAGCTAATATATAATTTAACAAGCTAAGTGAACTTAAAAGCAAAGATTTTGTCTCAACAACCATTGTTTAAATTTCACAGGCTTGGTCTCCTTTCAGCTTGGGACCCCTTCCCCTTAGTTCAGTTCTTTGAGAGTCATTAATGTTATAAGCAAAGAGATGGGAGGAGGAGACGTGAATTGGAGGTCAATGTCCCTCATTCTTATATCATCCTCCCCTTTTTGAGGATTAGGCCCTGCTGGGATGCAGGTGACAGGTAGTCTCTTGTGGACGTGAGGGTTGAACCGTCCCTGTGATGAAACATAAATTTCTCATTCACACCTTCCCATTGCTGGAGAATGGCTGCTAAAATAAGTGATAGCCCACTTGACTTTGTTGATACTGGCTGGGGTGCCAGTGTGTCTTTGTCTCCGAAAAACTGATTTGAGCCTGCCTTTCTAACTCTGGAACATGTGACAGCAATGTTATACAGTAGAAACATATAACGTTACATACAATGTTGATACACATATTTTACCAGGACAATAATGTTCAGCATATTATGTGTTTTCAAATGATACCTCACAAAACATACTTTATACAAAATTATCATAGTCTTGTAAAAGTGGTGACCATAATAGTATAGACCATCACAATATGGTGTAGCCACTAGTGGGTGACACAGAACACACTGTTAGTGTAGGTTAACAAGCACATAATCTGTCATGTTCCTTCTGAAAGGCAAGGTGGCTGAGAAAATGAAATTTAGATCTGTTATATTAGAGAACTGGGACCTATTCCTGGTGAGGGAAAAAACAATATATAACAAATGAGCACTATACAAAATCAGTGCAGCCCCTATTAAGTGGATTAAAATTCATTAACTGATAGATCTCAAAACTTAATTGTAAATGGGGAATTGACATGAGTGGGTGTGCTTCGAGTGGGATCCCTCATCGCTCTTTTCTTAGCCTAATGCTATTCAATAATAAGTGATCTGGAAGAAAACATAAAATAATTGCTGGTTAAAAATTATGGATGACTATGATGGGATCCCTGGGGTACAATCTGGAACTATGGGACCACTGTTCCCCCTTAACTCTCCAGCCCGGGCTGTCTCTTACAATGCTATGCCAGTGACAAGCAGCAAATCCCTCCAGGCGCTATGATCATTCAGCCATCAGCATGTGGAGACCCACACCCAGCTAAATTGCATGAAGGCTCTCTAAACCACTCATGAATTATGTACAGAGAAAGGCACCAGCAAATCACCTCAGCTCCCAGCCTTGCACCCCAGAGATATGCCGTCTTACACTGCTCAAGTCTCCCCTGGACAGTGCAAGCTCATTAATTAGTTTGCCATTCCAACAAAGGGTAGTGAATGTGCAACAGCCCTTGTTAACCTGAGCTGAGATTCTCCAAGCACTTCAACCAAAAGCACACTGTTTTAGATAAGATCTAAAACAGATTTATTAACTACAGAAAGATAGATTTTAAGTGATTATAAGTGGTAGGCACAGAGATCAAAGTTGGTTGCATAAGATATAAAAATAAAATCACGGACCAAATTCTACAGACTAAACAAGATTTTAATCAAGCAGTTTCTCACCCTGATAGATGTTACAGGCAGCTCACAGTTCTTAATACACAGGTAGTCTTTCCTTCTCAGCCTGGAACCAATCTCCCCAGTTCAAAGTCTTTGTCTTCCAGAGGATCTCTCAGGTGTTGAGATGAGGGAGGAGAAAGGCCAAGTGGTGATGTCATCGACCCTCACTTATACTTTCTGTCCAGGTTCTAGAAAGATCCTTACTGTGACGTGGGAGTTAGGCAGCCCTCACTGTGTACGTGCCCCTCTGAAGAGTCTCAGGGAGAGTGGATTCTTCTTGATGGGCCATCAACACATGTCTGGCTGGTCCTGATGTAAATCTGTCTTGTCAGTTGCTCCTTTGTTGCCACTGAAAGGCTAGCTGTGGGCATTTCTCACTTACCACATATTTCAGTACCAAACATATAGCAATACTTCATAACTTCACATACAATGATAACACATATAATTCAACAAGATAGTAATGTTCAACAGATCATGACTTCTCAAATGATACCTCACAAGACACACTTTGTACTGAACATCTCATAATCATATCACCGTGGTGAATATGGGGGTTCCAGAGTGCTATTTTGAAATACAGAATGTCAGAATGACACAGAATTTTGGGATGTGATTAAATAATGATGGGGACACATCAGTTATGCAAACCAACCTGGACTTCTTGGCGTGGTGGGCTCATTTGAATAACAGGCGTTTTTAACACACAGATGCGTCTAGGAACAAAGAATGTAAGTCATACTTATAAACTGGGGGGAACTGTATCCTGGTAAGCAGTGACTCTGAAAAGGATGTAGGGGTGATAGAGGATCACCATTTGAACATGAACTCTCAGTATAATGCTGTGGCTCAGAGGGCTAATGTGACCCTTGGATGTATATGCAGGGGGATATAAAGCAGGAGTAGGAAGGTGGTAGTATATCTGTAAATGACATTAGTGAGACAGTGTCCAGTTCTTGTATGCACACTTCAAAAAGAATGTGGAAAAATTGGAAAGGGATCAGAAAAGAGTAACCAGCGTGATTTGAGGTCTGGAAAATATGCCTTATAGTGATAGACGAAAGAAGCTCAATCCATTAGTTTATCCAAAAGAAGGTTAAGTGGTGACTTGATCACATACAAGTACCTACATGGGGAAGCGATTTCAGCTCTTTAATGTAGCAGACAAAGGCATAATGATATTTAATGATTGGAAGCTGAAGCTAGATAAATTGAGACTAAAAATAAGGTACACATTTTCAATCCTGTGGGAAATTCAACATTGGAACAGTTTACCTAGGCATGTGGTAGATTCTCCATCACTTGAAGACTTTAAATCAAGACTAGATGTCTTTCTAAAAGCTATGCTGTCGCTCAGACAGAAGTTATGGGCTTGATTCAGTAATTACTAAGGGAGGTTATTTGGCCTTGATTATGCAGGAGGTCAGACTAGATAATCATAATGGTTCCTTCTGGTGGTAAAATCTATGAATTCATTCCTGGCTGTCCCTGAAGTGACCTTGTGTAAACTCTCATTATTCTATGTGTAAAATGGATGAATTATAGTTACTTCCCCTAAGGTATGGGACCTTGATTAATAATAAGGGTTATGAAGGGCATAGAAATATTGTCAGTAGAACAGATGAGACTAGAAATCATGGTCTCTTGGCTTGCAGCTGAGTGCATGTTCCCTTAAGCTACGTGAAATTGTGTGTGGGAATCTTTCTCTCTCCCGTCCCCCCAAAATCATGTGAAGACAGGAGCTTTTTGTGAGACCTCTCACAGCAGAGGCCAAAACCACATTATGCATGGGAGTTAAGAACACTTGGTTCCATTTGGAAATACAAAGTACTTTTGTACTACCATTTGGAAGTACAAGTAGGCTTGGCAGAATTCAATTTTTATGATTTTGACATATTATTTTGAAGAATTTTTTCTATTTTATCCATTTAAATTTTTACGCTTATGAGAAATTATGTGGGATCAGACAATAAGGGGTCCGACAATAATTATTTAATGACAGTAGACAATGAGGTGTAAAAAGTTAGCTTTATAACCATTAAAACACAATTTGTAAACACCACATGTCAAAATATATAAAGTTAATATCCTTAAATCAAACTCTAAGTTCTCAAGAGGCATTTTTCTTACATTGCCTATCTGTACATTTCTATTATTATCAAGGGAAATATTTTCCCATTGGTTTGTGTGTATGGTAAAATCGATGTTTACCAGCATTTACCAATAAAAATGTAATCCTTCCAAGCCTAACTGTTGGGTTTCCTTTCCCTCCAAACTGGATATGTACTCATTTGAGCTCGTTGTAGTCTAGCAGCATTATATGTCTGAGGACATTGCAGCCTTTCTCACAAGTCTGTAGTTAAGGCTGAGCAGACAATTCAGTCTAAACCCATGTCCAGTAGCTTCTAAATTTCGTATAACTTTAACTGTATAGCCATAAACGTCAGTGCTGAGAATGCAGTCTCATTCTGCCAGGGCCCTCTGTATACTAACATGGGGAACAACTGAAATTCCTTCCACAGACTATGTAAAATACAGTCTTTGATATAAGTTCTGTGGTGGATGAATGAGGGAAGGGTAGCTTAGTGTTAGGCCTGGTCTACACTAACCCCCCAATTCGAACTAAGGCTATGTCTACACTACAGGATTAATCCGAATTTAGATAATTCGAATTTGGGAAACAGGTTGTATAAATTCAATTGTGCGCGGCCACACTAAGCACCTTAATTCGGTTTTTAACCACATTAATTCGGTGGTGTGCGGCCACACTACCCCATTAACTTAAACACAGTAATTCGGTTGTGTGCGTCCACACTAACCCTAATTCGAATTAACAAAATCGATTTAGGCTCTACTCCGTTTGTCGAGGTGGAGTACAGAAATCGATTTAAAGGGCCCTTTAATTCGAATTAACTGGCTCTGTAGTGTGGACGGGTGAAGGGTTAATTCGGATTAACGCTGCTAAATCCGAATTAATCCCGTAGTGTAGACCAGGCCTAAGGTACGCAACTTCAGCTACGTGAATAACGTAGCTGAAGTTGACATACCTTAGTTCGAACTTACCGCGGTTCAGACGCGGTCCACACGCGGCAGGCAGGCTCCCCAGTCGACTCCGCGGTACTCCTCTCGCCGAGCTGGAGTACCGCAGTCGACGGCGAGCACTGCCGGGATCGATTTATCGCGTCCAGACCAGACGCGATAAATCGAACCCGGAAGTTCGATAGCCAGCCGTCGAACTACCGCGTAAGTATAGACCTACCCTTAGAATACACATTGGGAGTTGAAACATTGCTTAGGTCACAAGTGAAATGAGCATTTAGAAAGAGCTGAAACTAGATCTGCATTGTGTGTAGAATCCAAGACTGCAATAAGGGGGGGTGCTATAGGTCAGGATAGGCAGAGCTGAGTGTACAGAAGCTTGCACAGCACCTGTCAACTATCTCCAGCTCTTACAAGTGCTGTTAGTTACTCATTTTCTGAAATCCACCTGCAGTATTTTAGGTCACAGGAAATAACAACGGTTTTATTTTTAGCTGGTAATTTTGGAATAAATAATGCAGAAAGAAAAACGCAGTTGTTTGATAGCAGCAGGTTTATAATATCTGCAATTACCATGCCTCTGTATACATTACCCATAGCACAACCAGCTGAGAAACAGTTGCATTTACATATACAAATTAAAACAATGTCCCTCTTGTGCCAGAAATTGGATCGGCTGCATTGGAAATATAACTTTCCATGTTAAAGAAAAAAGCCCACTCATTAGCATAACTTGGTGGGGCTCAGCTCTGGGCTTTAATATCTCGCATGCAAGTCCTAGACTTGGTCCTAGAGTCTATATCCAGGGCTGGCATGTCCATATCCAGAAGAAAAGTGAAAAACTTCAGTGGTCTAACTGACACTCCCTGTTGAGTGAAATAGGCTCTGATGTCCAAGACTGGATGTGTGCAGTCGCTGAGGACAGAATACAGTTGCAATCTCTGCACTGCTGGTGAGTAGGTCAGTATAAAGCACTTTGGGATATAACTCAGGTCTGAGGGTGCTGTATAAAACCAAATTCTCTTTTTCTCTTTATTTAATTTTTCTTTAATGAGATTCTTATATAGCTTTGATCAAAGGTGAAGGATTGAGAGCCCCCAATCCCGAAACCTTCTCCTTATCCACAGAACAAGTACATCACATGTGACAGTGGGACAAGCTTCCCCCTGCTGCCCTGCCAATCTGCCTTCATCCTTTCTTGGATGGGTCAGTTGTAGAGGTGAGAGAGGAATTCAGTCCCTACCCACCATTCAATCCTTGGTGTCTCTCTGAGGCTGCTAGGATGGGGACCATTTTTGGTTCTGGTGATGTGGTCACATGTTAATGGGCCAGAGATTGAGTAAAAAATGAAGAGAGAAAAAAACCCACCTCAATCCAAATTCCCCAAAGAAAAATTTACACATGACAGATTTTTTTGATGCATAACATGTTGAAAATAAAGGTCAAATGCTGGACTCTGTGAAGTGCCAATTGTTCATCAATTGGGCCTTTAGGCCCAGTCTGTTCTCCCACTAAAGTACTGTCAGATTTTTAATAACTTTATTTTATGCTTCCATTTTTTCTTGTTTGCAATTTCTCTCTGGGAGCATTTGGAGTCCAGTGCGGTTTTATGTCCCGTTTAGCTTGGTTATAGTTGTGCCATATGGGAGCTTTCCACTTTCAGCACCCTGGTGACAAGTAATTGATTTTTTTTCCTTTGGTAGTGGGAACTTTTTATATTTTTAGTATAGATTACTAGTTTGAGACACACCAACTCATTTAATCTAAGCCACTCAACAGCTTTCAGATGGTAACTTCTCGTCACTGCTGTACAAATGACTTAGAGATGACAGGTTCTCTTGCTCAGTCCTCTGAGCCACTCAGCCTCATTTTATGGTATATTCTCCTCTTCTCAGCATTTCTGCACATCTCTTTAGCCCTGTCTCCTATGTTTCCATTCCTGACTGGATGAGCTCCCCACTGCCGCAATCCTGGGTACGTGGGTCAGAGCTGTTGCTTCAGGTGCAATTTCATTGGCTTGAAAATACCCCATTCTTCATGCACTAAGTACTTTCCTTTTGATTTCTAGGGGAGAGATATGTCAGAACGGATGGCCAAGATCTCTGTTCTAGTACCTGTTCTGACACTGACTCCTCTGGTGGCCTTGGACAAGTCATATCTCTGGACATTACTTGCCCATTTGCAAAATCTGTCTGGTTGTCTATGGTCCCTATTACTTTATTATCTGAGCACCTTGGGGGAGGATAACTCTAGTGGAAATTCCACCTGAAACTTTTATTTGCTTTTTAGTGGTACCAATAGGCAGCTCGGAGATCACACACTTTGTTGTTTTGTGTAGCCAAGCTGGCAGCTGGTGGGAGGGACAGAAACACAGTCACTATTCCTGAACCTACAGCAATTTTACAGGATACTGCCACTAAACCTCAGTTGTATTGTTAAGTTATCTAAGCTGTTCCTCTTCTTCTCTTCCCATTGACAGTGCCCATTTGGTAATGCAGGCAGAGAAGCCTGAACAATAGCATTGTGACATCAGAGGTAACTTAGCCAGTCATTACTTACTCCCTTTGGTAACCTAACCGCTAACCTTAATCTTACTGCCTACTTTGGTCATCTCTCCCCTTGACAGTGCTTGGCTTGGAGGGGCAGGCAGGCAGAGGAGCATTCTAACATCAGAGGTAACTCAGCCAGGCATCTTGCACTCCCACAAGTAACCCTAAGCCTGATGTCTGCCTTGCTTATCTCTCCTCTTGACAGTGACCATTTGGTGTTGCAAGCAGAAGAACCTCTCTTCTTGCAGCAACAAATGTGCACTGTTTAGATGAACCAAAACAATTTTGACTTCTTATTCTTCTTCTCATCATAAAGCAACTTTATAGACATGGGGAATGGTACAGAGTTGCAATTCATTCCTGTTCATGGCTTGTTCCTCCATTAGCCCAAACTTGTTCTGTCCCCGTGTACAAGATCCCACCATCTAGTCGGTGGTCAGCTTCCAGGTCTGACTGACCTGGGTTGTGTCTGTATGATTTTCTTTGGCATCCTATCATGTCTTTGTCTTTTGCGGTGTCCCCAACATCGTAATTTTTTTTGATTTCAGCCAATCCCATACACTAACTTCACATTTTACTCTCCTGCTAACATTTTCATTTGTCTTTAAACCATTCCACTTTACACCTGTTTACACTTTTCATGTTGCAAATCCAAGCAGTCCAAGCTCTTTAGCCTTGGAAGTCAAGCGTACTAGGTGGAAGTTTTGACTAGGCACCGTAAATGATTTTGCCTAAACCAGGCAGGATATAGCAGGAGCCACAGTGCAAATCTCCAGCCTCGTTCCTACTCAGTCAGTAAAGCTCCTGATATGAAGCAGCCCCTGCTGTTCCAGTCCTGAACCCGCATGCCCCCCAACTCTGTCAGAACATCTCAGTACTGACCTGCAGTTTCAACTGGAGAGAGTGAGTGATGTCTGAGTTACTTCTGACCTCACAGTCCTCTGCCTGCAGCCCCAAATTGGCACTGTGTGGAAATCAGGCTTTTCCAGTATTCTAGTTTTCCCACTGGTGCCTGAAACATTCCCTGGAATGTCACAATTGATTGATCTTCAAAAGTTATCATGTTACAGACAGACAAACAAAAGTGCCATTGAGTTGAATGTTAGGCTTCACTTTGCTAGCAAACTAAGTTTTGGAACAGAATAGTAGGTCTAATAGGCTTCTGGTTTCTTGGGGCTACTGGTCCACCAGTGGAAACTAGTAGACCCCAGGTGAAGGATTCCAGTGGAGTTTGAAGTAGGGTGTGCTTGCCTAGTTCCCTAGGGTGTGGCTGAATGAGGCAGTTCTCACCTGCTTTGTATATTGAAGGTGGAAAGACCCGTAGAAGTGCTGGGTGGAATTATGATGCACTCAGATCTTTGCTTCTGTAAGGCCTGGTCTACACTACGACTTTAATTCGGATTTAGCTGCGTTAATCCGAATTAACCCTTCACCCGTCCACACTACAGAGCCAGTTAATTCGAATTAAAGGGCACTTAAAATCGATTTCTGTACTCCACCTCAACGAGCGGAGTAGCGCCAAAATCGATTTTGTTAATTCGAATTAGGGTTAGTGTGGCCGCACACCTACGAATTAATGTGGTTAAATTAATGGGGTAGTGTGGCCGCACACCACCGAATTAATGTGGTTAAAAACCGAATTAATGTGCTTAGTGTGGCCGCGCACAATCGAATTTATACAACCTGTTTCCCAAATTCGAATTATCTAAATTCGGATTAATCCCGTAGTGTAGACATACCCTAACTGACAGTCCTTCAACAGAGCTCTACGGGACAACCAACTGCCACCTTCCTATGTGATCCTCTCTTACAGTGTCTCCACCTTCTGACACTGGTGGAACCATACATCCCAGCAGCCCTCATCTTTGGGAGCTACCAGCTCCTCTGGAAAGCAGCCCATTTAAGGTTATGGCTTTGCCAGATGTGGCTGAAGAGCAATGCCTAAGGGAGCTGTCTGCTAGCAGCCATTTGCAGAACCAAGCTGAAGGTTGGGCTTCTCTACTCTTTCCACAGGTGTCCCAGATACACTGGCCTTGGCATCTCCATACTTATACCCTTCCTTAGTCTTCCTTTGGTTTTTGCTAACTCTTCCTTTCCACTGCTGTGTATGCCATACATTATACTGCCTGAATATCCTCCAAAGCATTGACCATCTCCTCCCTGAATGTTTCCTGGACTTTCTCTGCCACGTCGATGGTTAGTGACCCGTGATTTAATCTGCCCTGCAATACTGATGGCCATTTACATGTCAGCCACATTGCTTTTCTTCCTACTTCCTCCCACTGTTTTGAATGTACCATAATCTCCATACTCTTTTTCTGCACATCTTCTTTTCGCTAATAATATTATTTTATTTGATATTTATATTACAGTAATACCCAGACAGCCCAGTCAGGATCAGGAGTCTGTTGTGGTGGGAGGTATACAAACACACATGAAGACACTGTTCTTGCATTGCCACCTCCCATTTCTCAAATTCTATAGGTTGTGCAGGTTCTTCCTTTCCCTTTCCTGCCACACTAACCTCTCCCCCACCTCCTTCCTCTAATACTATTCTCTCTTTTTGAAGTTCATTCCATGTGATTTTTCTTTCTTTTTTCACCTTTCTTTGGTACCAAGTATCAGAGGGGTAGCCATGGTAGTCTGTATCCACAAAAACAATGAGGAGCCCGGTGGCACTTTAAAGACTAACAGATTTATTTGGGCATAAGTTTTTGTGGGTAAAAAACCCACTTCTTCAGACACCCACGAAAGCTTATGCCCAAATAAATCTGTTAGTCTTTAAGGTGCCACCAGACTCCTCATTGTTTTTCTCCTTTCTTTAGTTCCCCCTTTCTTTCTCTTCTAACTTTGATGCCTTTGTATCCTTCCTGTTTCTATAATCCTCCACCCTGATCTGGGGAAACTTCATCTTCCACCTTTGTGACACCTTACACCTCAGAGCATATTTCTCACAATTGGTTTTGGTTCTTAACAATAGATGGACTTGTTTGTCCACTGGCTCGGTCACTCACTTTACCTGGCCTTTATCATGACTCCTGTTTTCTGATTTTTCCAGCTGGTTTCCTGCTCTCTGTTCACCATATTTCGCCCTTCAGCATCACACACACTCAACCCTTTCTACAAGCTCCAGTCTCTCGACCTTTCTCATTTTTCACTGTTCTTGACTCATTCTTACCTTCCCTGTCCTCCTTCCTTTCTCTGTGACTATTCGGATAAGGATAGCATTGCAGAAAGACAGTGTCCTCATTGCCTTCTCTGTCTTCATCCTCAGCCCTAGCTGTGTGTTCTCATATGCCTTCTCCTTTCTGGGAGCATCACTGTGGAAAGCCTTGCTCTTCTGCTGACTTTCTCGACAACAAACTTGTTCTTTCTTCTCTTCACTCTATTCCCTTGTTTAAATAATTCTGCATCTGATTCTGTCCTTAAATCTTCCACCGAAGGTTTCTCCTTCCTCTGCTCAAGATCTTGCTGTCTTCTTCAAAGGCAACATTTACACTATCTCTGAGGAAATGTGAGGTTTCCCTTCTCTACTAATTCCGTAGTCTGTTCTCTTGATCCCATCACCTTCCGCCTCCTTCCTTCACTTCTTCTGACATCCCTTCTTTTTACCTTATCCTCCACCTCTCTCTCAGCTCCTTCCCCTACTTTCAAAGACACTACTTACCTACCTAAAATAAACATTCCCTGATACCACCTTATTCTTTATCACTCTGTATACCTCAGCTTTGTATTTTATTCATGGAGTGAGTGGTCTGTTCCCATTGCCTAAATATTCCCTCTTCAAGCTCTCTTTTGACACCTCTGCTTCAATGAAACCATGCTTGTGAAAAGTTGCCAACCACCTACCCCAACGTCAAATGCCCTGCCTCTTACTCTCCTTGCTCTATCTGCTACTGCTGACATGGCTGATCACTCTCTCCTCACTGGAGTTTAATGGCTGTTCTCTTCCTATCTTGTTGACTGTTCCTTGCTTCTCCACCTGTTTTTCCTCTACACTCTGTGCCTAGATGATCTCATTTGATCCTGTGACTTCAGCAAATGTCTCTGCTCTGGTTTCCCCACTCCCCATAGAAAATTCATATGTCCCTCTCCAATCAGCATCTCCACCATCACCTGTTAGATGTCTTATCACCACCTTCAAGCTGAAAATTAAGCTCTCTGCAAATCTTCTCCCACCCCCTCTTCTTTATCACTATTGGTATTGCCATAATTTTCCCTGTCACTGAGGCTCACAACATTGACATACCCTTGATTTCTCTAGTCCCTTCTTTCCTCACATCCAGGCCCTTACCACATCCTGCTGCTCCTTCTTCAAAACACGTTCCTTATTCCTGCGCCATGCTTTCTCTCCCTGTTGCCAAGACTCCATTTTGTGATAACTGCCAATATCTGACTACTCCACATTCTCCTTCTCATCTCCGTTCCCTTCCATGTGTCCAAAATGCTGCTGCCTTCTAGTTGCTCAGACCAAGTCTCTCACTACTCCCAGATCTAATCATTGCGTTCTCATCTTTCACATGAAAGTGAAGCTTTTCTTCCTTGCCTGCAGTCTCCATCCCATTCTATATCTATCTTCCTCTCCTCTTCTCCCTACTCCTTCCCCTCCACTCTGGCTTTTCTCCTCACTGATCCATTTGTCTCCTGCATCCACGCCTGATTCTGCCCCTTAGGCTTTCTCATTAACAAACACCAAGCTCCCTCCTTCTCAGCATTCAAACAGTTTGTGAAAACCCATCTTTTGTTTGACTCTAGTTAACCCTAATTATCACTTACCATTCTCTGGGCCTGCTTCTTAATTATACAAAGGCCTCTTTGCACCTCTCTGGCAGGCCACCTCTTTCCCTCCCCATTGGAGAATGGAGAAGTTGAAAATTAGGCTCTGTGTCTTTCTACCATACTGTACCCATTCAGTCTGTCTGTAAAGCTATGCAAGTACTGTAGTAATCTTCCTGGATGTGCTGCGCCACAGCCCAGGCAATCTTACAAATTAACTGAAAAGTCTTCTGCCAGCCAAGATCTGTTTGATGGCCCTTGGGTTTCTGTGTGTCTCCTGAAAAAACAGATAAAACCAACACCCAAAGTAGATTTTAGGTAGCTGTAATGTCGTCCACTCTTTCTGAAGAAACATAGAATCCACACTTGACAAAGAGTTGTCTAATAGTTAGAGTAAGAGATCAGGAGTCAGGTCTACTCATTTCTGTTTTCTTGGCTCTTTATAGCCTCAGCTAGGTCACAGAAACTCTCTGTATCTCAGTTTCCCTATTGTGCAGAATAGGGATGATAATAGCTGTCATTAAGGCATGTGAAATGCTGCAAGATGGTCTACAGAGTGCAAAGTACTATGAATACATGTTGTTTCTTGGTAAATAAGTGGAGGAGGAAATTAATTGGAAACCTTTTGGTTTTAAAATATATGTTATAATGGTGAAGCCCACATATGCTTTAATGAGGTAAAATCTAATTTTTTGTTGTTTTTCTTCAAAGCATTTCAGATCCTCTTTATGTAGTGTCCCCTGAAGTGTTCTGAGTAATACATGATTGACGAATACTGTGACGAATACTGCCATACTTCTGCATGGATTGATGGCCTGTCCAATTGTGTAACTTGTTGTTTGGAAAGCAGATCAAGTCAGGAAGCATCCTGTTCCTACGAAGAAAGATGTATCTGTCCAGATGGTTAGCATTTTAATAATTTGTGCCCATCATATAGAGGAAAAGCCTGTAACATAATGGCAATGTTAACTTGAAACACACCATCCCGACCCTGTTAGCTGGCGTTGATCCTGCTAGAAAATGGTTATAGGTATTCTGCTGACTCATTGAGGCAGGTGGCTTGCTTTCCCTTGAAAGAATGGAGCTAAAGTAAGGCAGAGCAGTCCTGAAGTGGGAACCCTAGGAAAAGAATTGGAGCAAAATTTTGTGTCCCTATTGTTGATTTCTCGGTCAATGTAGCTAAGTCCCAGGAAAGGGGTGAGTTTGGACTTTACATTGTGTTTTTAGAGCACATTGGGGAAAGCATTATCGCAATGCTTTCTAAACGCAGTTGCATTCTAAATTAGACAAATAATGGGATTCAAACATAATTAAGCTTGTTAAGACATATCATTTGTATCTCCTACAATCCTCTTTATAATATTTTCCGATGGAGTTTGTTTAATCTATAGCCAGGATACTGTAAGGGAAGGTGAAATATATGAAAAGACCAATGTTTGCAACCTGGAAACTCATAGCTAAAATTCCCCAAACTACCTTCATGTTGCTCCTGTATCCCAGAGGCCGTCTTCCAGCCACCACCCCCTTTAATACATTTTAATATGACCCATATCTATAGTCTACTTTTAAACTCCCCAAATATAGCAACACACTCCTTACAAAGTGGACAACATACCCTGTCTCAGACCCTCCTTGAATTTTTGCCACCTTGAAATGATACGGCAACAAAATCCTGCATCTTATCTTTTAGATGTAGAGCAGAGATCTGCACGTTCCTCTTTTCCACTACAGTTAGAAGGGACGGTGAGACAAGCTCCTCCCTGGGACAACATTGGTCTTATACTGTGGTGGTTTTGGCTCCATATTTTCACATCTTAACATCTACATACATCTGCAAATGCTGGAAGTACACAAGGTCTAGTGGTAGCACAAGATTCTGCCCCCAAACCACCAGCCTACCCAATATATTTGATTATATTTTACATTTTATTTTAAAAAAATAATTTTTTGTATAAAATCATTGCTACGGAATTCTGAAAAAAGTGTAGATTTGTTTAGGTTTTTATTTCTTATATGGCTTCAGTTCTGAGGGAATGCTTTCATCTAGTAGTTAGAGCAGGAGAGAACTCCTTGGTTTTAAATCCATTCTCTACCACTGACTTGCTATGAGTAACTTTGGACAAATAGTTTGGCCATGATTATGAGACGTGGCCTCTAATTTTGTATGTCCCGATTTTAAACCTCAAGGGTGTGTTTTTCAGAGGTACTGAGCACCCAGAACTTGAGTTAAGTCAAGGTAAGCTGCAGATGCTCATCACCTTTGAAATTCAAGCTCTTTTCATCTCAAGGCAGGCACCCTGAATTCCAGCCATCCAAAATTTGAAACCTGTCTCTTCCTCACTTTTCCAGCAGTTAAATGGAAGGAACACCTATCTTCAAATGGTTTTGTGTAGGTTTCTTTGTGTAACCTTCTGAGATTCCTGAATAGACGGTGCAATAGGTGTGCAAAGTGACTATTGTTTAAAACAAAGACACAGAAACCCTACCATGAAAACATCCACTTTGACAGCAAGGACTACAATGCATCTGATTTAGCTCATTTCATGAACCCTAGTTCATGCAGTAAGTGAGGAGCACAGTAGAGTTATCACACTGTTTGTCTGATGATAAATTTAGGTCTGCCCCAGTCTCAGTGTTGGCTAGACAGCCCTGATTTTGATATTTCACATTAAAAGTGATCCAAAATACATATAGAGTGTAGGCAGTTCTCAATTGTGACATGTACATTAGCACATGGGGAATGTGACTTTTCCTCAAAAGCGACAACATTCTGTAAAGGTGTGGATAGGATGGTAGGTTCATGAATTTGTCTTGGAGGACAAACTTTGATGATACTGGAGAATGTGAGGACATAGGAAAGTTGAAGTAGTATAACTTTTCTGATTTTTGGCAGAAACTGTCTTGTGTCCACACACAACTTGTCTTATATTCATTTATCTTACCACTTGTAGTGAATCCCTGCAGAATTGCCATCTCTCTGTTTAGTGGGAGTTATATTGATGTAAGGGCAATATGGACCCTTCGCCATTCCTGTAACTATATCAATTCCGTACCCTCCCCATTTAATCCCATTCCCCTTACTTATAAGAACACAAACTAACAGTTTTTCAAGGATACTTTCAGCCTCTATGTGCACAGACTTTGGGAACAGAGGCTGCAAAGTGTCTTGGAAGCTCTACCCCTTACTCTCTTCCCAGAGAGAGGGCACTTGTTTGTACAGCGCAGTACAAGCCCCATAAGCCACAGATCCCAGCACTGGATCAATTTCCCTTGCCTGTTCTTAAGAAGAAAGGCTTTTTAAAAAATGCAGACAAGGAAAAACATGTCCCTGGCTCATCTGTTGCCATCTGAGATTTGAAATCAGGAGGCTCAGCAGGTTGTGTCATCCCTGCTGCAACCCAATAAACTCTTTCATTGGTGAGTGGGGGGAGGGGAGATTACTACATAGTATTGTGTTACCTCTTGAAATAAGTCCCCAAAGGTATTAAAATACAGTAATGGGCTCAGGGTCAAGCAATGCAGAGAGATCATGGAACCCAGGACAGCAGGCAGATTAAAAAAAAAACATCCAATAAATTATTTTTACCCATAGGCAGTATACAACTCTGATCACATGCCTCTAAAAACGTCCATACTCCCCCCTCATGCCTCTAGTAAAGTCAAGGTATTCCACTTAATTGCAAGTGGTGATAGCTAATTGGAATCTAGTTACCTAGGGATCATCTATTGGGCTTTAGGGATTTTTTTTTAGGGCTAGGGTTTTTCAAAAGTTTTTAGCTAATCATTTTGCTTTCAGCTGAAAAAAAAATGGATTTAAGTTTCAGACTAAGAGTGGAAGACTCCAGCACTTCATATTTGGATTTCTTTTTATGAAGGATCAGGGGATAGGAGAGTGTTCCAGGTTTTGTATTCTTCTGAGTGGGCACGAGGGGTCTAATCTGTTTTATTTATTATACACCTTCCATGTTTAATAAGTGACACTTCATTACAATATCTTCCAAATTTGGGTCACAGTTTATCCCTGTGAACTTTAATGCCTAGATTCCCAATTTTAGCTGTTGTTCAGGACAGTTGCCCATCTCAGTCACCTATCTCTTTGTCTCACATTGTGTTGATCCCATGCTTAATAAGTGATTGGTTTGTAATTGAACTGGACGCATTTTCCAACACTTGGGTCTCTATATAATTAATGGGACATTTGACTGCAGAACTGCTCTCTCCTCCAGACCCCACCAACCAGAAGTGCAAGGATCATGCGTGGCTGATATGATGCATCCAAGGATCAGTTATTCAAGGGCGACATCTTGCTAAGGACACCATTGTGTAGTTGATAAGTGGTCCTTGCACACTTCTCCATATGGGTGTCCCCTCTGAAATAACCTTTTTCATGGTACGGTTTCATTCCCTCCCTTATGTTTTCCTGATGCCAATATATACACAAGAGGGAAGAATCATCTGGGCATCAAATCCACTAACTACAGCCCCTGAGGTTTTTCAAAGCTTTTCAGGTGAGAGGGGTGTCTGTAAGATATTTGGCTACCCGTATATTCCCAGATGGTTTAATTGTGTCATCCATAAGCACATAAACATCCTTTACCTACTCATCTCTCATTTCCCCTCTGAGTCTGAACCCATTTCACCAAAAAGAACTTAAACCATTTTTATTGTGATATTTCAATGTCTGCCTTGGGGTTTGAAGTGTGTGTTTAAATTTTTAAAACTCTTGGGGGTTATTTTCTCTGCATGTATAGAAATCTAAGAGGGTGGGGGGTGGAGTAAGAAAGTTAAGGGGATCAGGGAGGAATTGGCTTCCTGTTGCTTTGGGGTTTCAAAAGCACTGTTTACTTTTAATACAATCAGGTTTACAGCACAACACAATGTAGTGGAGAAATGCATACGGGTAATTATTGTCAATTACAATCAGCTCTATACAATTCTTCTGTGATGCTACATGATTTAAATGCTATTATATGTATGGAAAGGGAGGGAAAATTGTTATTGTTGTTCACTCCTGTCTGCTGTTTACAGCTGTTTTTATGGCTGGGTTTTGCTCATAAACAGGTGGTTAGAACATTCCTTCGTCTAAGTGATGCAGCCTGTGGTACTGTGAATTAATTTATCTTTCATGTCACATAGCCTGAGTGTTTTGTTTTTTAAATTTAAAAATGTGGTGAGGCTCTCCAGCAGCTTTAAGACTGTTGAAATGCCTATAGTTTTTCCAGGCACGTCAACACGACTAGACGGATCCTGTCTTGGTAAGAGAAAGATGGTTTGCTGTGGATATCTATGGGCATGGCTTCCTAGAAGCATCCCAACTTCTTTGTCTCACCTATTTCAGTTGAACAGGTTCTCCCTTGGTTGCTACATTCTGGTAAGACATTCTGTGCCTTGTCTCCCACATTTCCCACTCTTGGAAGCCATTCCTTGTTGGGGGACATGGACATAAGTACACAAAGTAGGGTTCTGTTCAGTTGATGCTCCATATGCCCAAGTTTATAATTGAACAGCCCCATGTAAAATAACCATGATGCAGTGGAGGATGCCTCTGAATCAGGTAAGGTGATTCTCTTCCCTTCTCCCCTTGACACTACTCATTGCTATCACCTCTGTCCTGATCTGGAAGGAGCATCCAACTTAGGTCATCAGAGGAATGACAGGTATATGAAAATGAATGGCGCCTCAAAAGAGCTTGTTGTGTTGGGTAAGGCTTCTATCCCATTTTTCTGCACATATTTCATGTAAGGGACATTTCCTGGCAGTTAATCATTGTCTGTAGAAGCCGAAGGCTCTTAACCCAGTCGGTCACTGACTACATTTAACATGTGACCTGGTGATGATTATTGCTACAATTTTTAACTGTGAAAATCCAAGTGTAAAGCAAAAATTCAAGCTGTCACTTTTTTTTTTGTATGTTGGACTGTGCATTGCTCTGGCTATGGTTATCGGTCTATAGGATTGTCTTCCCTAGGCAGTTAAACCATGAGGTAAGCAGGACTCAGTCCTAGTCCTCTATTAAGTATGGTCTTGTGGAAAATAACATAATCAAGGGGGGAAATTACTGCTAATTCCAGATCTACTGGGCAGCAAAGTAACTGATAAACCATAGACCTCCAAAAGTATAGGCAGTGTTCTCCCAGCAGTAAGGCACCGTAAATGTCCTTTCAGTGTCCTTTGTAAAGCAGGGTATATTTTCAGAAAGACACAAAACTTCTAAGGTGACATTACTCCCAACTTTAAATACACCCTTGAGCAGGGGCGGGCAAACTTTTTGGCCTGAGGGCCACATCAGGTTTTGTAAATCGTATGGAGGGCCAGTTAGGGAAGAGGATCGTGGCCCGGCCCCCACCTCCTATCTGCCCCCCCCCCGGGACTCCCTGCCCCATCCAACGCCCCCTGTTCCCTGATGGCCCCCCTGGGACTCCTGCCCCATCCACACCCCCCCGCTCCCTGTCCCCTGACCATCCCCAGACCTCCGCCGCCCCATCCAACCCCTCCTCTCATTCCTGATGGCCCCCCCGGGACCCCTACCCCATCCAACCACCCCTTCTCCCTCTCCCCTGACCTCCCCCGGAACCCCTGCCTGCCCCCTGCTGCCCCATCCAACCCCCCCTCTTTCCTGACTGCCCCCCCAGGACCCCTGCCCCCCCGACCACCCCGCCCCCTATCCACACCCCCGCCCCCTGACCACCACCCTGAACTCCCCTGCCCCTCTATCCACTCCTCCCGCTCCCTGCCCCCTTACCACGCTGCCTGAAGCACTGGTGGCTGGCGGCGCTACAGCCGTGCCACCCGGCTGGAGCCGGGCCACGCCGCTGCCACCACGCAGCACAGAGCACCGGGTCAGGCTGGGCTCTGCAGCTGTGCTGCCCCAGGAGCTCACAGTCCCGTCACCCAGAGCATTGTGCCGGTGGCAGAGTGAGCGAGCTGAGGCTGCAGGGGAGGGGAGACAGCAGGGGAGGGGCCGGGGGCAAGCCTCCCGGGCCAGGAGCTCGGGGGCCGGGCAGGACGGTCCCGCGGGCCGGATGTGGCCCACAGGCCGTAGTTTGCCCACCTCTGCCCTAGAGGAAGCTAGAAGGAAAGAGTGTGATTTATGACTGTTGGGGGGAGCATAGAATGGGTTGAAAAGAACCGTATTGTATCTCATCTCCACTAGATCCAGGTGAACATGTTCACCATGTAGCTTGTTGTAGTATGGGAAAATGAAAATAAGACCAAGCCATGTACACCAGCAAAAATAAATCCTTACTTTCTTTTGGCTCTTTCTATGTATGTTTCAGTAGTGTTACACAGGGACTGCATTTGGCCCCATGAATTGTCAAAATGGAGAATCTCTGTTGCTTGCTTTCCTGTCTCTGGAACCCAGTTCATATAGAACAGTAGCTCTCAAATTGAGGGTTGTGGACTGCTGGTGGTGCATGGTGTGCTTCCAAATATTCCAAGGAGCTGCCTCTGTCACAGCATACACAACTGAATCAAAGCTATCTGGTGGTCATAGAAAGCTTCCATTGCACATTTAATCTTCAAGCAAAGCTTCCCCCATGTGGGTTTGCTGGAGCTCTGCTTTCCAACTCACCTCTGCAAGCCACACATACATACCAGCCTCTGCTTGTTTGGGTTGCTGAGAAGAACTTTTTGTCTAAGGCTCTGTTAGGTGTTTCTTTCATGTAAATTCAACCACCATCAGATTTGCTGTGGATGGTAAATCGGAGGGGCAGAAAATCCAAAGGGGGATGTAACTTAGACGAGACATGCTTGCCACCCCACTGCACTAATCTGTCCAGGCTACCTTGCAGTTTGGTTCTGTCCAGGAGCGCTGCCAGCTTTTCTGCCGCCCTAGGCGGCAGAAGGTCCCGCCCCGAAATGCCGCCCCCCACAGAGGCGGCGGAAGGTCCCGCCGCAGTCGCCGCCCCCCAAATTGTAGCGCCCTAGGCGACCGCCTAGGTCACCTAATGGGTTGCGCCGGCCCTGGTTCTGTCCCCTTGTGTTTTTGCTACTCTCTGCAATTTTGGTGTCATCCACACATTTGATTTGACCTATAATTACATAAAATAACCTGACTTGTCAACAGACTTTAGTTTTGCTCAGCAATCTAAACAGGCAGAGGCCTGCAGGAAGGATCACTGTTCAAATTGATGCATGAACAACTGAAACTTCCAGAACTGGGGGGGACTCATGTTTCAATTGCATGTGCTTTGCCATTGTTTTACAGTTATGACAGGCTTCGCTATGGTGTCCATCAGCGTAGTATCCAAACATTCATGAATTTAGCCCATTCAGGGAGGCTAGCCCTTGGCTCCGCCTCTTCCACCCTCCTTCTGCCAGAGCCCCGAGCTCCCCACCATGGCTAGAGGAGTCCTGCCCCTGCCGCCCCAAGTCCCACCCCAACCCCAGCTGCCTTCAGGGGAGAGGCTGAGCAATAGCAGGAAGAGAAGCAGCATGGGCGGGGCCATGGAGGAAGAGCAGGAGGCGGGAGCGGGGCCTAGGGACAGAGCATGGGCGTGGCCACACCGGGCTGTTTGGGGAGGCTTAGTCTCTCCTGGCCTGATACCTGCCATCCATTAATGTAACCTTTTATCTATAAAGTAGATGATATTGTCCCATTTTAATAGACTGAGGGACATCAGGGGAGAGATTGTGTTTTCCCCAAGGTCATACAGTGAATGTTTGGCAGAACGCAGATCTCGGGAGTCCCCACTGCCTTACTTAACCTTACAGGCATCCTTCCTTTCCCTTGAAATAGAAGTAGCACTGCAGGCCAATAATAGCCCATAGATTGAATGCCACTGTTTTAAGTGTATCCAGTAACTGTTTGACTTTTAACCATTCTATATCAAATCTTTAGTCTATTATTGGATGTTTCTGAAGAATTTCTCTGTGTGTCTTTGAGAGCTGTGGGAAATGCGGCGAATATTATCCAACAGCATTGGTGTGGGTTGGGTGCTTACATCCCTTTGACTCAACAGCTATACATATATTTTGCTTTCAGTTCCTTGGAGTACTCTCTGATAAGAGTGGATGAGGCTGCTCTTTGGTGGCTTTGCTCCTTTCTCACCGAGACATTTCAGAGGGCAAAAGTGGACAGATGCTATTCTGCCCCAGTGGTTCTCTATGTGGAGTACCACAATATTCTGTTCTATCACTGCTTAGTCAATGTGTATGTAAGACTTCTAGGAGAGTTAGAGAGAAAATCTAAGCCAAAGGGCTCCCAGCATTTTCTCTAGACCAGAGAGTGCGAAGGAGCATCTTTTCTAGTGTCTCGTGAGATTGCAGAATGGATGAGAGCAAGTTGGCTGAGACTCAATCTAGATAATGCTATGGTTGGTTGGGGGAAGTAACCAGATGATTTGGCGGATGTTATATCAGCTCCCCTGACTGAATGTGTTTGATCCTCATTTGTTACAAAGCTTGCCACTTATGGGTAGGGTTAGATTCTCAGCTCCTTTTACCTAACCAAATAGAAGTAATGACCAGGACTGCTTAATTTTCCATGTGTCTGATCAGGAGGTTGTGACCTGTTCTCTCAGATACAGCCCTTGCTAAAATGATCCATGATTTTGTAACCACTAGATTACTTCAGTGTACTCCAAAAAGGGGCTAGTCCTTAAATCCATTTAGAAGCTGAAACTCACCATTCCACCTGAAGAGGACCTGTATATAATCAGTTGAGCAGACTGAGGAGTTTGTGGGGAAGGTAAGAGGATTTTCTCCAGCTTGGTAACTGTTGTCTGTCATGGAACGAAGACCTCTCCTCTCCATGGACTGCACTTGTGTTTTTGGCAATGTATAGGTTTCTGAAGAGGAAGGGAAAAGTAGGGGAGGGCAGAAGAGACGTAGTGCAGTAACTCAGGACAAGTCTGTGCAAAGTTGCACTGCAGTAGCTGAGTTGGTTGTAATCGTAATTCATAGCAGTGAGTGGCAAAAAGACTTAAAATTGAAATAGGACATTTTTTATTCCCAAATAACAGTAAGTGTTCACACAGAGACTTGCACTGAAATCACTAAAGTGTGTGTGAATAAAAACTGATGTAATCACTTTAATGCAAGTTATGAATAGCTCAGCCCTCACTCTGAAAGTCTGAGTGCACAATGGGACTAGTAGGCTAGGAGCTGAGGATTCAGAGTTCATTATGACTCCTTTTAAGCAAGGCATTCAGAACTGAAGGCTGTGTACTGTAGCCCTGTTAAACGGTCTGTGACCATGCCATCTTGAGCTGTGTTCTCCTTAGATTACACAAGCTATAAGCAGGGTTGAGCTGGTTCAGAATTTCGATGGAAGATCAAGATCTTTGAGGTAAACCCAGGTGCTGCAGGAAATGATGCTGGTGGCTCAGTTGCTGGCCTTCTTGCTGATTCAATGCAGACTCAAATGCCCCAGCACAGTGGACCTGATTCTGAAAAGGAGATGAAAGATTACAGCGGACGAGAAGCTGGATAGGAGTCAACAGTGTGCCATTGTTGCCAAGAAGGCTAATGGCATATTGGGCTGCATTAGGAGCATTGCCAGCAGATCGAGGGACGTGATTATTCCCCTCTATTTGGCACTGATGAGGCCACATCTGGAGTATTGCGTCCAGTTTTGGGGCCCCCACTACAGAAAGGATGTGGACAAATTGGAGAGATTCTGGCAGAGGGCAAAGAAAATGTTTAGGGGGTTGGGATACATGACTTATGAGGAGAGGCTGAGGGAACTGGGCTTATTTAGTCTGCAGAAGAGAAGAGTGAGGGGGGATTTGATAGCAGCCTTCAACTACCTGAAGGGGGGTTCCAAAGAGGCTGGAGCTCGGCTGTTCTCAATGGTGACAGATGACAGAACAAGGAGCAATGGTCTCAAGTTGAAGTGGGGGCGGTCTAGGTTGGATATTAGGAAAAACTATTTCACTAGGAAGGTGGTGAAGCACTGGAATGGATTAGCTAGGGAGGTGGTGAAATCTCCATCCTTAGAGGTTTTTAAGGCCCAGCTTGACAAAGCCCTGGCTGGGATGATTTAGTTGGTGTTGGTCCTGCTTTGAGCAGGGGGTTGGACTAGATGACCTCCTCAGGTCTCTTCCAACCCTAATCTATGATTCTATGAATTGAGAGTACTTCCATGATCAGGCCTAGTGCTAGGGACTACTGCAGGTGCTACCTTTCACAGAAACAGACTAGTTTTGGGGCTGAAATTAGGGTGTTAACCTTGGTGTTCTGGCTAAATTTCAATTAAGGTGCATTCTGCTTCCCTAACTTCCCAACCCTCCCCTTCAATTCCTGTTACATTTGATAGTCTCCATTTCCTGTCCTAAACTGTACTGTTGCTTATGTTTCTGCACACTCTTAAACAGCTATCATGTTTCACCTCAGTGCCTCAGTGGTGGCTGCACTTCAGTAGTATGTAAAGTGATTCATTTATATTAGTTTAATTGCCTTGGAATCCACTTCGATGAGAGTTGCTATATTCTCACAAAATGTGTTGAAAACAAATATAACTATCACTTGAAAAGATGAAAGTGAAGACTGCCTCGAGGTCTTTGAGGTCTGTGGCTTAGAGTTTAAATTATCATGTTTATATGGCCTCTGTGTCTTTTGAAAGGACCTATGTGGTATATTCATTCAGTGTAGCACCTCTGGTTAAGCACGGCAGTCAGCTGTTTCTCTCAAACTACTCCTTGGTCCTCAATGCCAGACTGAGCTCTTAGTGGCCTGCAAATACTGCACACCAAATTCAGACCTAGCAGCAGCAGATGGAACTTCATCCAGAAGTTGCATCTATTTATCCCAGGTCTGAATTTGTCCCATTGTCCTTGTTTGTTACAAAGTGAGGATTTGTTGGATAGTCATGGAAAAAACTAACTAAATAAACAAAGATTGGAATTTATGGGCTTCAAACACTCTGCTTTATTAGAAACCCAGTTGTCTTAAGTTAGATAAGCTCAAACCCCATTCCCCCAAAGGGTTAAAATGGGGCAGTTTTCAGACAAGAATGTGGATTTTTCATTGGTCCTCTATTTTACTTATTTTTTTCATTTCACAGCACTCCAGGGCCCTTTATTAATGCTTTTTGAGTTAAAACATAAAGGACTAGAAAGGCCACTTTATTCTCTGCCCTTTATGCCCCTTGAGGATAAGGGAATAGAGGCGAAAAATCCTTCAGAGGCCAGAGTAATCAAAATTGTTCTTTGGAAAAGCTTTGCAGGTTCAGTTTAAACAGAGCGTTGGGGTGGGGGTGGGGGAGATCTACTTCAAGTCTCCAGCTAGTTATTAAGGTAGAAATATGCACACTTTGATGTTGAGACTGGCAGTGTTTGGGAGAGGTAAGGCATTTAATAGAATAATATTCTGACTATTATTAAAAAAGAGAAAAAGGCAGGTTTTTTTCTCTGTCACAGGCTACAGAAGAATAAATTCATACTACTTAACTGCCTGATATTCTGTCTTGTGGGGGCAAGGAAAAGATTGGGCAGGGATACAGTGGTATAACAATCTCCTTCTCAAGGGACTGTGTAGGCTCAATGTTCAGAAGTACTGAGAGCCAGTAGCTCCCATTGACTTCATCTGGCATTGCAAATGCATAGCACCTTTTGAAAAATCAGGCCCCAGGCCCATAGCAGAAGAAATGCTCTAGTTATATGTTGTAGAACATCATCTAAAGAAGACAGGGCATGAAAAAGCTCTCATATGAAAAGAAATTGAAAAGACTGATTATCTTCAAAAGAAGAGGGGACACAAGTATGTAAAATAATTAATGTTATGGAAGAAGTAGACTGGGATGTTTTCTTCTTCCTGTTTCCTAATACAAGAACAAGTAGATAGTAACATTAAAAAATATCAGAGGGGTAGCCGTGTTAGTCTGGATCTGTAAAAGCAGCAAAGAGTCCTGTGGCACCTTATAGACTAACAGACATATTGGAGCATGAGCTTTCGTGGTATGCATCCGACGAAGTGGGTATTCACCCACGAAAGCTCATGCTCCAATACGTCTGTTAGTCTATAAGGTGCCACAGGACTCTTTGTTGCTATTAAAAAGTAGTGAATTCAAAACTGGTAAAAGAAAATACTTTTTCCACACAATGCATAATTGGACTGTGGAACTCACTTCCATCGAAAGTCATCGAGCCCAAGAACTTCGCTAGATTCTAAAAGGGATTGGACATTTCTATGGATAACATGATTTTACAGGGTTATAAAATTTTGCAATGATACTAAACTTCGTGCTTTAGGGTTTAAGCCAATGTCTGTCTACTAGAGATCAGGATGAAACCTTGTGCGAGTGGCGGGGCGGGGGTGGGGTTATCCCATATTTGTCTACTGCAGGGTTCTTACAGCTTCCTCAGAAACTTCTGTTATTGGCCACTGTCAGACAGGATACTGGACTAGATGAATCTTGGATATGATTGAGTATGGCAATTCCTAAGTCCCTAGTGGACTTGAATTGATCCCTCTCTTGCATGCTGTTAGTGAATGTTCATTGGTGTTTGCTTGTATCCTGGTGTGTCTCTTTAAAATCGCATACATCTTCCCTTACAGGACTATATCCTTGTACTTGAAAGGAGATTAGCTGTATCTGTTATATCTGTAACATCTCTCAATACTACTTTGTGCTAGGAAACAAATTCATGTATAGAAGAAAAACTCTTTTAGGTTCAGTGGTGAACTCTGTTCTGATAAAATAATCTTCTCTTCCTATCCGATTCAGAGACAGATAATGGAAGTGGTTAGTGACATGGAGATACTTCCATATCCATGCTGGAGATGAAGAAAGATTTGGGTGGAGATGAGAAGATGTGACAGAAGTATACAAAATAATGAATGGTCTAGAGAAGGTGAATCAGGAGCTTCTGTTATCCCTTAGACATAATATAAGAACCAAGGACATGTAATTAAATTGAAAGGTAGAAAATTTCAAACTAATTGATAAAAGGAAATACATTCTTACACAATGTATAATTAACCGGTGGAACTGACTGCTACAAGCTAGCATTGAGGCCAAGAGCTAAATTGGATTTTTTTTTTTAAAGTCAAGCATTCATATGAATAAAAGAACATTCAGAATTATATTATATATGCTATAGGATTAAAAAAAATCTTATCTCAAGGAATATAATAAACCTTTATACTTCAGCTCATAAACCAATCTCTACTTTTTAGGAGTAAGGAGGATACTTCCCCTACAGGAAGTTTATTCCATTAATGTCCACTGTAGGGTTTCTTGTACCTGTCTCTGAAGCATCTGGTATTGGCCATGCTGATCTGATCCACCATCACAGTTTTTATTCAAAATCCAAATGTCAGCTCTTGACACTGGCCACCAAGATCTTTAGTGTTCTTACTTGTTTAACCATGTATGCATTTGGAGCTGTCTTATTTTGAAAGCAATGGGAAGTAGTTAAAGAGATCACCAGCTGCTCCCAGTGAGTGGCCTTGTCACTGTGTGGCTCTGTAAAATGCTCTTTGTACATACTGTACTCCTGGGGGAATTCTGCACCTAAAAATTCAGCACATATTTTAAAATTCTGCATATTTTATTTGTCAAAATAACAATGTAATCAGTATGGCCAATACCAGATCAGTTTCAATTATTTTGGTAATTTATTTCAAAATACCTTTCAGCAAGTATGTCTCTAACAATACAGACAACAAAAAACATTCAGGAAATGTTTTTTGACAAATAGATTCCTTGCTAGGCATATTATTACAGAACTTTGAGTAATTCATTTTAAACTATTATACAGAAACGTATTTCACACACCCCTCAGAAGCAGTGCAAGCTTGGGGGAGTCAGGGGTAATGGAGGAGCTGAGGGAAAAGGAAGTAAATTTCTGGGAAGGAGCCTGGGAGTGCACGTGGAAGGTTGTTGGGTGTGGATGGGAGAAGTATGGAAAAGGGGTTTTGTGGGGGAAGGATTGTTAGGGAGCCTCTCCTGTACAGACCCTGGCTAGCCCCTAGCCTCTCCTGTTCAGTCAGTAATAGCTGCCCCTGTCCCAGTGTGGCCCTGCACCCCCACTCCCATTCTGCTCCTGGCTCAATGTTGTCGCCCCACTAGCTCCTGTGCCCCCACCTCAGTGTGCCCCCCACTAGTCTTTCTGAACCCCAGTCTGTATTACTCCCCAGCAGCCCCATGTGCCCTGCTCTGTCCATCCCCCCCATCCATATTCAGGGCGCTGTGAGGAAGGCAGCCTCTGTCCCCTCCCTCTCTGTGGCTGGCTGCTCCAGCCCGTGAGCCAGTTGACATCTCTTCCTGTGCCACATCAACCTCTGGTGGGTAAAAGGTGTAATTGCAGCTTCCCTTCACCTCCTTGTCAGAATCTATTATTCTGCAGGGGAGAAAAATCTGTGGGGGACATTAATTCTGCACTTGCACAATGGTGCAGAATTCCCCCAGGAAGTTGGACAACATGAGCTTTTGAAAAGTCACTTGATAACAATGAATCCCTAAACCCTGCTCTCCTCAATATTTATATTTCTTTGCCATTCAGATTAAGTGTAAGAATATAATCTTTCCTTGCTGCACATATTTCTCCTCCTATCTGCCTTCAGAGAAAATGCTTGGGAGGGATTCCTTCCTAGCTTTTAAGCCCCTCTTCCCATACCTGAGGAGACTGAATTTGAATTTCATTCAGAATCTATTCATGTCCATAAAGGTAAGGAAGTATGTTTTTTGTGATTAAGTCAAAGGAGTAGAAATCAAGAGATCTGGATGCTATTCCTAGTTCTGCCAAGCCTGCCTGAGTAACCTGGTCAAGTCACTTAGATCCAGATTTTTAGAAGTAGTCTCTAATTTTATGTGCCGGATTTGAGACACTGAGGACTTGCTTTTCAGAGGTGCTAAGTATCCACAACTCAAACTGAAGTCATTAGCAGTAGCAGAGGCTCAGCATCTTTCAGAGTCAGGCCCTAGTTGTCTCACACTGGGCATCCATAAAGTGGGTTCGGTTTGAACATTTGGCCCTTAATCTTCCTGGGCCTTAGTTTCCCCCATCAGTAAACTGGGGATTGTAATCCAAACCTACTTCCCAGGATTTTCTGAGGCTTAACTAATTCATATTTACAAAGTGCTTTGGGATCCATTGATGGTAGATACTCAGTACTACATATTGATTAGTCTGAGCTGTTTAAGGCACTTCCTCCTCCCTTTCTACCTCTGAGAGAAAGGTCTGAGCGTGCTTTCACATACTGACTGTGAAAACAAGAGTCTGGGCCAGGAAATCAAATTAGTTCAGAGCACTGTTATGAGGGAGGATACCCCTAAGGCACAATTACTACACTCACTCCCCTCACATGATGTTAGTGACAACTACAAAAACCTGGGGGTCCTTGATGGGAATAATCCCAGTTATGGGCTCCTGGGGCATGTGTTCCCTTTGTGTTGGCCTCAGCAGTCTTTCTGCCAACTGTGGAGACAATGTTGTCTACGGATGCTGGCTGTTTCTAATGTAAGCCATGCCTCTCCCTGAATCCCTCTCCTTCACAAATGTGTTGCAATTTATGTTTGAAGAACATATGGCACAATTTTTTAAAAAATAAAAAGTCAAAACAACCTAAATAGCTTTGTTGTATATAAATCTAGTTGATTTACATTGTTTCTTTAATGTGTGGGGTTTTTATAACCCTGCAAAGTTTAGTGGATCTAACAGATAATGAGCTCCATCTAGTGATGCAGTACCTAATACATTGTGCAGACAGTGACAGTCTGATGCACATACTGTGATTCTGGTTGGCTGAGGTTCAGCACCTTTTTTAAAATACACTTAAGTGAGCATCAAGGTGACATTTCACAGGAGGAAAATGTCAACACAAATTAATTGGTGCTGTGTAGTTATTAGTCACTTCATTACATTTGCTTTCCTTGCAGATTGTTCTCTTGTTTTCTATATTTAAGATTGCACTTTTTAAAAAGCCACCAGATTTTCTCAAGAGAGGAAAATAATCAAAAGATATTAACTCTATATGCCTCTGAATAAATGCTACCGAAACATGAACAAAGAGAATCTGCTTTTAGTGAATTCAGATGCAGTGAATTAGGAGAGGCCTGAATTGTTTCACTTTATTGAAATTTCCTATAATGGTCCTCTGTACAGAATGGAAGTTTGTAGTCCAGTGAGGTGTGTGGGGGATTTCACTATCAGAAGATTACAGGTGCCACTGGGTTATATGGATGTGAGAGAGATGGCTATTGTCCTCTGCTGGATGGAATTATAACTATATGTCCTGGGTCCCACACTGATAATAGCAAATGGAGGAACCCATTAGCTCATTTGGTAGGGGCTTGTGCTTTCAGAGCAGGAGGATCTGAGTTCCATCTAGGCTGCTGCTCCCACACTTGGGAGTTTATTACATTATATCGATTCTGGTTGGCCACTATGTGCAGCATGGTGAGAAGAGTGAAGTCCTAGTTGACATGGATTTGTTTCAGTATGCCTCCTCTTGGCTCATCTGGGGAATTAGCTCACCACTGACCCTGCCCCATCCAGTGGTCACTTAGTCCATTGCCTCAGTCACTCACTCTTCAGCCCCTCTCATGCTGGTCAGGAGCTGCAGCGCCTCTCCTTCGTGGCTTAGTGCCTGCTGGTCAAGTCACAATCATCCTCCCTTTCTGGGGTCTCACCAGAGTCTCTCTCCACACAGTCTCAGGCTGTTTCCATATCCACTGCATTTACCCACCACTCCCACAGTGGCTTGAAGGGAAACCTGGGCCCACCCTGTACACTGGGTTTTAATCCCGGGGCTCACGAACCAGCAGTTCAGTTCTATTCTCTCAGCCTTTACTGCTGTTTCCCTGGACTGTTTCCTACACTCCTATTACAGGGTCCTACTCTCCCCCTTGTATCAGGGAATGTGACTGCAGGCTTCCTCTCTGCAGATCCCCGGTTGCCAGCTCCCTGACTTTATGGAAGCCTCACCTGTTTCTGCTCAAGGGAGCTTCATCCCCAATTAAGCCTCATTGTGTCCTAGCTCTGCTCCAGGTGCAACCTATGGTGAATTGGCCTCTTTTGCTTCTGTTAACTCTTGTGGAGCTAGAGTGGGATGAATGCCCCATCACAGAGTATGTAGGTGTAACATACTTTTCTGTTACATTTAAATTCCAATGGTAGCCATCTTTCAAACCAGTTAGTGGCTGACCTGTCCTTTTGCCACTGTACTGCAGGCTCCCTCCCAGTACTAGCTGCTCGAACTGTAGCCTGAGCTGGTGGCAAGAGGCAAGCTGCAAGTCTCCCAATCAGTGCAGCAGCACCTTACCCCCACCTCCTCCTTGTGCCCTTCTGGACCAGCTAGTGGGGTATGTGGGTAACATGGTGCATCCCCTGGATGCTACTAGCAGCGCTTGTGGGGGATGCAGGACGCAGTAGCTGCCTGGGAAGTAGTAGGCACAAGTCACAGATCAGCAGCTGCCTGCAGGAGTGGCTCTCCCCCACTGTCTGAGACGGATCAGAATGTTAAGGAGCAGAGCCAGACTTAACATTTCTGGGTAGGCTACTGAGAAACAACCCATCCCCCCCCCACCATAACCAAATCCTGGCCACCATGACCTTAGGTCAGCCCTTTGCATTGGGCTGACCTAAGGACTGGGCCTTGAAGGAGGTCAGTTAGATGCTGCTGGCAAAGCACACTGGAGGGGTGTGATTTATAAGGTATTCTAACATGTTGCACTCTGAGGGCTGGTCTACACTGCCGCGCTAGTTCGGCGGCTGGGGATCGAAGTTCCGAGTTCGATTTATCGCGTCTGGTCTGGACGCGATAAATCGAACCAGGAAGTGATCCCCGTCGACTGCGGTACTCCAGCTCAACGAGAGGAGTACCGCGGAGTCGACGGGGAGCCTGCCTGCCGCGTGTGGACCGCGTCTGAACCGCGGTAAGTTCGAAGTAAGGTATGTCGAATTCAGCTACGTTATTCACGTAGCTGAATTTGCGTACCTTACTTCGACTTGGGGGGTAAGTGTAGACCAAGCCTAAGTGCCTTGTGTAGACCCTGCTGGTGCGCTCTTTACTGTATCTAGTTAACATGTTAACATTATTCTGGTGTAACGCAGTGAGGATCAGTATGGCCATTATGCTTTGTGTATAATTGACTCATAGAAGGTATGGTTGAAAAGGATCTAATAAGTCATCAGATCCGATTCACTGCAGGTTTATCCCTATGCCACTCCTCTGGGAGTGTTATCTAATCTCTTTTTGAATATTTCCATTGGTTGCCTGCAGTGACTTCTCAAGAAGCTCTTCTTTTGCCAAATTCAGGGCCAGCTCCAGGCACCAGCCCACCAAGCTTGTGCTTGGGGCGACACCTGGAGGGGGGCGGCGTGGTGCTCCGGCTCCGTCCGCCGGGGAGAGCGGAGCCACAGTGGGCTCGCCGCCCTCCCCCGGCGCTCTGGCCGCTGGGGAGAGCGGGGCCGCGACTGGGCTCGCCGCCCTCCCCGCGGCGCTCTGGCCGCTGGGGAGAGCGGAGCCCCGGCTGGGCTCTCCGCCCTCCTCCCGGCGCTCGGGGGAGGGGGGCGGCGGGAGGCTTTTTTGCCTGGGGCGGCAAAAAAGCCAGAGCCGGCCCTGGCCAAATTACATTTACTTTTAAGAAGCATTTCCTTTCTATCTAATCTAAACTTGCTTTTCTGTAGTTTGAAGTCCATTTCTTTTTGTGTCAGCTTGATGCATTTATCATTCCACATTAAAGTTTGTGTAGGGCAGTGTTGCTTGGTAAGCTATTTTGTGGAGGTTAGAAAGGAAGAAGCCTTGCAGTATGACTTCACAGGAATTATAGGTAGGCAAGTTTTATAGGATCATCTAGTTCCTTCACTGTGCCAGTGCAGGATTATTCCCTACAGTATATCTCTTGGCAAACAGAATAAAGTCATTCTTTGAGAAAGGAAGTTAAAGTATTGCTGCTTGCAAGAGTTTGGGGGATTATTGTTACATGTAAGACCTGTATTTGGGTGCCTAGATACCATGCTGATAAGAACAATAGAAATACTTAATGTTTTGGACACTGGTGAACAGAGGTGATGAGTATATGTGTGTGTGGGGGGGAATGTGGGGTCATGTGCCCGCCCCCATTTGCTGCTTGGCTTGTACTGAGCATGCTCAGTAACACTGCTGAAGCCAGCTGCCCTCATTCTGCCCCCACCCCATTATCAGCGCAGGTATTGGTCCTCTCTACTGGTGAACATCCCTTTTTAACAGGGAAATGGATGTGGTGCATGTTTGCTAACCCTTGTAAATCAGTCAGGAGACTCCCTACAGCCATGAGACTTAGAGCCGATGCAGTGGTTCCAGTCTGGCATTGACATTTCAGGCTTGTGTAACAGATTGGGTTCCCCACATACCTTAAAGATGAGCCTCTGCTGAATCTTGCTGCATCCGTGCAACCTGATTCAGTTTAATTGTGAGCACTATAGCTCTTTGTGGAGCTTGGGTTGCTCCTAGCCCCCTTCTTATGAGATGCTAATTTGAGCAACCTGAACTACATTTCACATTAGTACATGGATAGGAGGCTGCAGGCACAAGATAACACTTAGAGAAAAAAGTTCTGCTGTTTGTTGCATCTGTGTAGTGGTGTAACTGAGAGCTGAATTAGGTTCTCTTTGGTCTGGTAAATAGATTCATTGTCCTGAAACAGGTGGGAATGGATGAGTAAATAGAATGACTCAAATTTTGGAATTAGAGAGAGTAGACTGTGAATACAAACCAAGAAATGATGGTAAGGGAGAAAGAGAGAAGGCCAGGATTACAAACAGCATCTTAGGGAGTCAATTATTGTTGTGAGGTGACAGCTATTAATGCCTGAATTGCACACTTGAAGAATAAAAAATAATCATCAGAGCGTGTAGGTTCCTTGGCCATCTTAAGAAGCTTTCAAATCCCAAACACAAAGGGCACAGCTTAAAAATAAAATTATTGGGGGATTATTGGAGCAATGACAGGCTCTTTTAGGGAAAATAAAAATATAAGGCCTGACTTTCAGAAAGTGGAAACATTCATTTGTTCCACTTTCAGAATCTGTTCACATATATTTGTACTTACACAGCTGCCTTTTTGCATGCACTCATCATATGTAAATTGGGCTTCTCTGAAAGGATGTGGCTCAGTGTGCTTAGGCTGCAAAGGAGCATGCAAAAAAGGATGCAAAGAGGTATGTGGGCAGTGGGCCTTAGCTTTCTAAAAGTAAGGCTGATAGCGATTTCCAGGCATTGTCTCATTGTGGTGTTGCTTTGCAGTAGATGTTGTTAAGTGTTAAACAATGTGTTTGTCACAAGTCAACATATTGTAATCTATAAGAAAATGTGAACAGCTGGTGGGTTGGTGTAACCTGTAGGAGGTTGGCTTTGGTGTCTTGTTTACTTACCTAGGATAGCTTGTCTCAGATGAAGCATCTGTTTCCTCCCCCTCCTCCCCCTTCCCAGCCCCAATCAAGTCCTACTTTTATTCTGTGCACAGAGGTCATGACTTACTCAAGGCCATACAGTGAGTCAGTGGCACTAAAGACATCATCTGAGATGCAGTAGTTAGAGGTGTGGGTGGTGGAATTTTCTTGGACTGCCCTTGAGCAATGGTATCTCCTCCATTGTTGGAGGTATCCATGTATTTGATAAATTGCCCATTCATTGCAGGCTGCTTAGAAAACGGTCAAAAGTAACATTGTTTCAGTAGTGCAGAGACCTGAAATATTGTCAGTTGTACTTAACCCAGAACATGTTTCAGATGGACCTGATGAGAACATCTGAAGGGTGAGGATGGAAGATAGCAGAAAGCTGGTTAGAGGCTTCAACCTGATCTAATGGGATCCAGCTACCTAGTTCCATTTGTGACTGTATTCAGATTCATGCTATTTCCATGTGGATATTGGTTTACATCAGAGAACCACCACATAATTCACCATAATTGGAGTCACTGGCCAGGACTGAAGTAGCAGGGAGTGTTATGGATCAGAGAAAATGGGTATTGACAGAGCCTTTGTACAGCTGTAGATTTAATTATCCTTAGCTCCGTAGGTTCATGGTACCATTCCCGTGGAAAAGAGTCCTCTTCCCTTAGCTGTTGAGGAGCAACCAGATTTTATTTGGCTGTTATTCAGAGTAGGACGAGTAAAAAGGGATCTCTTTTCTTGGACTACAGTAAGTCTCATATGGTTGATTTTTTTACTACACTGTTTGATCCACAGTAGTACACAGGCAAAACGAGACACAGGTTCCAGCTTCAAAATGCAAAACAATAACTTCTGAGGTCAGTGGGTTTGGACGATAGTAAAATTCATTCTCTGAGCAGCAGTCATGTGTCACACCATTACTTTTGGTTGCTTGTTTGTGTGAGAATATTTTGATTTCAGTATTTTTTATTATATGGAGATATACCAATCTCATAGAGCTGGAAGGGACCTTGAAAGGTCATTGAGTACAGTCCCTTGCCTTCACAGCAGGACCAAGTACTATCCCTGACAGATTTTTGCCCTAAATCCCTAAATGGCCCCCTTAAGGATTGAACTCACAATGCTGGGTTTAGCAGGCCAATGCTCAAACCACTGAGCTATCCGTCCCCCCTGCAGTAGTCTCCTAATGTGTGCAGTGGAGTGGCTACTATGTGAGGATCAGAGAGTGAAACTGATTAGAAACAAATGTGAAACTGGCTACTCTAGTTTCACTGCTCAAGTTGTGTGACAGGCAAAACCAAAAACAATACTAGTTGTGAAAAGTACTGAGCCAAGTTGACTTATTAATATATGTATGCACATATTTTATATTGTATGAAAAAATGCTATACAAGAGCACTTTCCCTCTCTCTCTCTGTATATATTTATGTGCACATAAACATTCCTATTTAATCATCTACTAATAAATTCTCTGATTCTGGCTGTTCTTAATTTTAAAAATAATCAAGAGATTTGCTAAGAGGCTGCAATGAGAAAAATGTAGATTTGGTAGAGTTCTGCTATTAAAAGTGACTTGGGAAAATGGTACCTTCTCACTCAGTTGCTGTGCACCCTGAGAGCTTCTCTGCACTAAAGAATTGAACCATTAGGACATTGCTGGTATAAGCATCAGCCGTGCAGTATGTACCAGATGCTCCCCGGGTTACGCAAACCCGACTTACGCAAATCTGCACTTACGGAAAAAATTCCGTAAGTTCTGTAAGCTCCCCTCCCCCCCCTCGTAATTGTCGAATATACATTTCCGACTTACACAAAATTCGACTTACCGCAAGGCGTTCCGGAATGGAACACTTGCGTAAGTCGGGGAGCGTCTGTACACATCTTCTGGGTTTCCACCTCACTGTTCTGAGCACAGCTTCCTGAAGTATGGCTTCTGGGAAAGTTTGAAAGGCCTTTTGGGAGCCTGGAAGAATTGTGTAAGAAGTCAAGTTCCAATAATTTTCCAGATGATGACTCCGTTTCCTAGCTATTCTTTCAAATTGGAGGCAAAGAGCAAAAGCACCGAGAAAGTTTTCTATTAGGAGAAGTCACTGCAAGGAGTCTGAGGTGTCTATGACTAGGTGGTGAAGGATATTCTGTGAGTACCTGTGAAGAGCTAGAGATTGTGTCCAGCAGTTTACCACGTCCAGAGTAGATGGCTGCATGATGTAGTTGCTGATGATCTTCAGTAGGCAGATTGCTGCTTATGGGTCTGGACCCTGACCATGGACTGGCGGGACTGACCTGGGATGAGCAGCAGTGGCTCAAGAACTTCATAATAAAGAAGGAAACTACTCTGTACTGCTATGGTGAGATGGCCCTGGCACTGCAACTCCAAACTAAGTGGATAGGAACTCGGCTCAACATAAATGATTGCCCTGTGGAAGTTAACTTGTTACCTGTCAGCTAGGCACCATTTGGGGATTGGAAAATTCACAGTGGATGTTTTTGTAATGGAGGTTTGCAGAACAATATAATGTGTCACAGGGTATGTGATCCAACTGGCCAGTGTGCCAGAGATCAAAGGATTTAAAGTTGTGATTCCCAGTCTGTGCTGGAGCCATGGATAGAATCCATGTGTACATTCTGTGTCTCTCTCTCCAGTCATTCATTTCATCTCCAGCTCCAAAACAAGCTGAGGAATACATTAACCAAAAGGAGTGCTGCTCAGTGATGATGCAGACCTTAATGGATCATCCTGGAGGGATTGTGAACATTTACGTAGGATGGTCAGGAAGAGTGGATGATGCATTTTCAAAAGCAGGGAACTTTTCAAGAGCAGATATAGGTTGATGGTGAAGTGTGTTTGGGAGAGATAAAAAGAATAATATAGGCATTATCTCATCTGCCTGCTGCAATTTGCAGAACGTACTGTAAGTGAAAGCAAAGGTAACGTTTTAAACGAACAGTTGAGGGCTGAAGAAGCTGGACTGGCATCAACCTATGCATATGTGGGCAGACAAATTGTTGTAGCTGAGCCTGCAGTTGGCCACATTAGAAATGCTCTTTGCGAACACTTTTAGAACGATGGTGGGGAACAGGGTACAGACAAGTGAAGGGAATATAACTTGTAGTTTGTAGCATAACTCATTATATGGTGTGATCCAGCTGGGCTTCTTTTTATATATTAAAACATACGTTATTATCAAATTCTCTGTACTTGCATGATGAAAAAATTTGGGGCGGAGTGGATCGTTGTGGTTTTGTGTTTTTTTCAGGTGGTTGCGATTTCCTCTGCATGATTTTATAGTGGATTTATGCTGTGTTGATGGGGGAGATTATACAGCAGTGAAGGAATGTTGTATCACTACAATGGTGTCATTGATGTGCAAAGCGCACAGACAGCCTTTCTTTTCAAGAATAAACTTAATTATACACAAACAAGTGTCCAGACCAGTTGCAATATTAAAAAAATATATTTAGCATATATAAGAGCAGGAGCATGAAGTGTATCTTGTTTGAATATACTTTTTCCTTTCCATGCCCTTGCAGAGGAAGTGCCTGGGGAATGTTTGTGAGGGAGTCAGAGAGAAGAGGCAGTCCAGTAACTACTATAGTCTTGACTGATGTCAAGTTATTGCACAGGTGGTGCAGCTACAGGTATGGAGAACTACTACTGAATCAAAGCAGCAGTCAGTTTTTCTTGTGGCTTTTTATAAACAATTCCCACTGGAGCTGTCTGTCCTCACTTCACATCACACTCTTTCCTAGCATACTCCTGGATCATTTCTATGTCCTCTTGCCACTCAGGAATGTTTCAAGATGCCCCCACTCAGTAGTGACCCCCACGTTCGGCTCTCCATACAAGTACATTCAGTCAGAGTCCCTGTTCATGTCTTTGCATATCTATCAATAGATCCTCTCTGATTTTCCTTCTCCGGGACCTCACATTGTATACAAACTACCTTTTTCCATTTCCACATCAGCTGTCCTGAGATGTCTTTAGTGCAGGAGCAGACACTACAATAGAAATAAGCAATACTAGAGTTAATAATCATTAGGTATATGTCATCATTTGGAACAGCAGGAATGCAATAACTGTGCACTAGAGTTATTTGCATGGATAATACTTGAAGAGGAGCACCATGAACAACGAGGCCCTATGAGCTTTTGGGGCTGGGGGAGGTAAAGGGAAATCTGCATCACCAAAAAACTTGATTACAAACTTTTTTGGACATAATTGCTGTGGAATAAGAGGATATAGGGACTAAAATGAATAGGTTTTTCCTCTGGGTTGTCATTTTTTGCCCCATTACTTATGAGATGTGACACTTGCACATAAGTTTGGTTTTCAAATGTGCTTTAGATTGCTTTAAAGACATTAAATAAAAAGACACATTGAGAAGGATTCTCCATTCCACTATAGCCCCTGTATGCCACCAATAAAAGACACTTAGCTGGCTGGTGGAGACTTTCCCCCAGCACAGGCTTTGTATAGCACATCCATAGACTGCCCTGCACAGGTCCCCTCACAAACTCGGAGAGGGGATCCTGGACTGTGGAGCTGCTCAGACAGCCCAGAGGGTAGGGGGTGGGGGTTGCTGTAAAATAGGGCACCTCCTGGCTGTTGTGCTTTGTCAGGGGCTGCACTGGCCCCCAGAGCAGCTGAGGAGGAGGGTGGGCACAAAGGTGGCTTAAAGCCGCCTTTGCCCCTCACTCTCTCTGGGCCTTGCATTTCTTTGCTGCACCTTCTGGAGGCACAGCACATCCTCCCAGGTATAGAATCTGGTTCATAAATTAGACAGACTGTAATATGATTGCAGGTAAATAAGAGCAGAGGGCTACTTAGGTACCATGGTCTGGCATACGAGCTGGCAGGTATACTGCAATATTAATGTTTGGGCCACTATCTAGTTTATTCTAATACAATCTCCTACATTTAGTCTTTATACATTGCCATTTCTGTGTTACTATTTTGATGGGGGAATGTGTCCTTCCTTGTCAACCATCATGAATCCAGCCATGCAGCATGGTTCAGCCAGGTCCTTCCACCCTCTCTTGACGGTCACTCAGCCCCCAGTCAGACACTGTCTTGCCTGTGGCAGAGTAGCTGGCCATGGATTTCCTCTCTCAGGACAGCAGGCAGCATATTCATACAATGGTCTTCTCTAAGACATGCAAGCAATGGAAGCAGTTGAGCAGCAGAAGTAGAGATGTTGACTTCTTTGACAATAGCCCACAAATGAGTTCCACAGTGTGTGAACAAAGCACTGCTTTTAAGAGTAAGTGGCTTCTGGCCAACTTGATTTCTGTGCAGTGGAGTATAGGATGAAGACCAGACAGGGCACTGAGTAGTGTAGTGTGGGATGGTAATGGGAGAACAGCTTGCACTTTGCGGCTATTATGGCAGCAATTTCCACACACATTGCCACTGTGCAGGTTGGTATGGTGGAGGACTGTGGAGTGGTTAGCTTTGTCCAAAACAAGTCTAATCCAAATGGTAGCTGTAATGCCCATTCTCCGCTGTTTGCTGTGACTGCGTAATGGCTAGCAACCACGGTTCTCTAGTGTAATTGTAACACTGACAGACCCCGGTCGTCGGCAGGCAGGATTGAACCTGGGACCTCTGGAGCTTAGTGCATGAGCTAAAAGCCAGCTGGCTGTTAGATAATGCTATAGAGCAGACTCATTAATCTCTCTCTCTCTCTCTCTCTCTCTCTCTTTCTCTCTCTCTCTCGTCTCGGTTCCACTAGATGGGACAGAACCCCACACACAGGAGGCATGTGGGTTACATAGTGAAGCCCAGTCTGTATTCGTTTTTGTGGGGATGGGGGTGCATCACGATAAAATCTAAATATGAGGCCTAAAACTAGCTGTGTCATTAACTGAATTCTGGAACCAATCCAGAGCCTGGTGTTGCTTGACTTCTTTAGTCATTGTACAACAGTGGAATCGATCATAATAGGGACTTCTTATAGCTGGAGTAAAGGGGTCATGTCATGTACTCTTTTAGTCCTGAAAATCATGGAGCCATATAAACTCTGGCTGCTTCCAGAAAGCTAAGGGACGGGATTCCATCCATTGGAAGGATACTGGGAAACATGTGCTGCTAGCTACCGTAATGATCAAATTCTTGTTGGTGATAATATGGTACTCAAATCCCACATTTTTAATCGTTAAAGATAGCGTAGGTAGAGTTTCCATTGCTTGAAGATGGCTTGGGAGAATACTCATGGATGGGAGCAGGAGAGGGGAATCTGTCATATGTAGAGATCAGACAAATTAAGTTTACGCTGTGGTAAGAGAGATACTGGTCTTGAAAAATCCACTTGCCTATTCACCACTGGAAGATGTCCCTGACTAGAGTGGGGATATAACTCATCAATTTGTGCAAAATTTAAGTTTTCATTTTTAAAGAAAGTTCAAATAATTGTTGCTGCAAAGATAACCTTTGAAGTATGAACTGAATGTGTCCAATGTAATATTGTTTTCCTAAGTCTTCAAACAGACTGCACTATCTATCTTATGTAATTAGTGAATCTGCTACCCCTCCGAGCTTTTCCAAATTGTAGCAGAGTGAAATTGACTAAACACCAGTGACATCATTGTTCCCATTCACAGCCTTGTGGCAGCTATAAAACTGACTAGAACCTTGTCAGCTTCCCTCTGCAGCTATGGAAGGCTATTAGCAGGCACTGGGAAAGGTTTCTTTTGCTCCTCCCTGCCATATCTTTTTTTAATCTGTGTGTAGCTGGTAGATTCTGTTATTAGCTCTAGCTAATAACTGTCTGATAACTTTTTCAAATCTAGGCAGGAAGTCATGAACATTAGTGAATCTTGATTGCACAAATGTCTCAGGCCATATAGCCTTTAAAAAAATGAAGATAAAACCCAGGGGAAATTTTGAATTTTCTATCTGAATGCCATTTATACAAAGCCATTACTACTTTCCATTATATCCCCCAAATATTCCTAGTTTCAAGTTCAGCTTGTTGGATGGAACTTGTTGAAATATTTTTCCCCGAAGGGAAATGTTTCAAATGTCAGTTTATAAGGCAGATGTTACAGCCAGTTATCCTGGGGTTGAACGTTTATGGCTAGTACTAACTTAAACATTGATTTGATCAATGGGAGCTGTCAAATTTTAAGTGGTAATAGCCCTGTATCAAGGGTAATTTCAGGAGGAAAATTATAGAACTTTATTGGTTCCTACCATAAAATATGTTACATTTGGTGCCCCAAATAATGACCCATGTAATACATAATGTAGGATTATGTGGCTCCCAGTAACCTGAATGGAGGTGAAGCCAGGCAGGCAGAGAAACCAGTTGTTTCACTAGAATTACAGTCCAGTAAATAAGAGTGGTAGTTTGCCAGGCTGTCTAAAAGAGTGATAATCTGCTGAACTTTTAAATCCATGTAGATGTGCATGATGTTTCACTGTGGGACTTATTCGCTCTGCTATTCAAGATTGTCTAGTGCAGCAACAAATAGCCGGAGAGGTGCCAGGAATTTGTGCTGATGGCTGTGATCTGATTTACCATCAAATGGTTGGAAATTCAAGAATCCTTTCATGCAGCAAAGTATTATTGTTACTCTTGACCCTAAGAGTGGCTAATAGGAGTTTTGTTTGGATCCAGAAATTGGTAACATGTTCAGCATTAGTGGAGAAAGTGAAACTTTGTACAGTGCACTGGATCAGAAACGTTTGGACCTTATGGACCCCCTCCCCCATAGCGTTACAGAAGAGATTAATTGAGGGCATTGGGGAAGTGCAGTCTGAACACTTGCCATTTCTATCACATCCATAATATTTGCTGATGACCACATAACTTGGAGCTACAATAATCTGCATGCCTAAATTGGAATTAAAAATTGATGAGCGGAATTAGGTAAAGACGGAACCATAACTGGGTGTTACAGTTTTCCACAAATTAACAGGGTGACAAACCAATTGTCTCCTTTCCAAAAGAATGTAGCAGAAGTACTCTTCCTCTTGTGCTCACTCCACCAACTATGGCTAAGTCCCTGGAGTTCCTTCACTCTCTGGCTTCTTTTCCGTTTCTGCATGAAATTTGGGCTTCTCACTCTCCTCTCTAAAGCTCTACACTTGACTACTACATAGCTACAGTGTTTTCTCCTCTTCAAATCCTGCTTCTCTTCCCAGCCGTTGCTGCCTGTCTGCACCATCCCTTATGCCACAGCCTTTTTTTGTATTGTATCATTCTACCTTGGGTTGTAACCTCCTTAGGGCAGGACACATATCTTACTCTGTTTGAAAAACGCCACCCACATCTGTGATGCTGTAAAAGTAAAATAATAGCTGGAGCTGCATGAAGAGAAAGAGTAGGGAATTGAATCCAGGTCTTCTGAGTTCCTGGCTAGCCCGTTAACCACCGGACCCTCCTTTTTCTTCGTTGTATTTTGAATATTCAGGAGAGTGTTACTGGCAGGAGCATTTGTTGACAACATGAATTTTAAGCTAATCTTGCATAATTTTGATGGTAAGCAAGTTTGAATTTATAATTGTAAGTATTGTAATTGGAAATCTAATTCTAAGAGTAATTCAACCAGTGTATGAACAAAAGCATGGCATGTATTCTGTACAGTCAGACTGTAGTTAGAACATCTGGTACTTGCAACTAACTGCAACCAGAAATGCTACAGGCCCGAACTATTCACCAAAGGTATTTGGCCAATTTACAATATGTTTATAATTGCAAAAATAACATGGAAACAGTAAAAGAAGCAAAATTCATCAGATTATTCATTGTGAATGATTCTCTCTTTTCAGTCAAGCAATGACAGAGAGGAGGGAAGACGCAGAGGTCAAGTTGGTGGGGTGCCCTAGGCATAATTGTAATACTAATTCTACTTCTAATAAACCTCTAAGGTATATAAAGAGTGTAAAGACCAAGGAGGGAAAGGAATTGTTGTGTGTGGTCCAGTGAGCAATGGGATGAAATTTAGCAAAGGAAGATTTATACTAAATATCAGGAAATTTTTCCTAATAGTAAAGTCTGTTAATTGTGGAATAGTCTCCAAGGGAGTGGTGGGAATCCCATTGCTTGGGACATTTAAAAATGAGATGAGAACATAGTGCAGGGGAACAATTCTGTCTCTTCCCCAGGGGCTGGGGTTAGGTCTTTTACATCTCTTGCTTCTGTGCATCCTTGCATCCTTATTTCTGGAGGATGTAGAGGAGTCTGATAGAAGGAACTCCAGTAGTTGAATTTTTTCAGATGAAATAGTAAGGTACATTTTGAACACATCATGCAGAGAAACAGGGTGTAGATCTGGAGTCTGCATTCTGCTAGGCCTTGTTCAAACAAAGAATGGTGCATTCTGTCCCAAAGACCGTAGACTTTTAGACAAGGTGGCCATACTGTTCATTTACCCAGAGTGAGCCTCTAGCTTGCTAGAGGCTTCCTTAGTCAAATAACGGGGCCTTCTTATACCTTGGTACGTTTAACCCCTAGAACAGTGAAGACAGCATACTGAAACCTGTTTATAGCCACCATTAGGTTTTCCATTTTTCCTGCCACTTAATACCATTTTATTTACTTTCCTCCTGAAATAATCACACAGTTCAGTAGAGACTTCAGTGACAGTTTGAAGAACAGTCATTCACTAGCCTTCATCCAGATAGAGTTGCCAACCCTCCCGGATTGGCTGGGAGTCTCCCGGAATCGGAATCGATCTTCCAGTGACTACTGAAACCAATCTGGGAGATTTTGATAGGCTGCTAAAAGTCCAGTTGGTGGCGAAGCGAGGCTAAGGCAGGCTCCCTACCTGCCCTGCCTCCGTGCAGCTCTCAGAAGCGACCGGGTTCAGGGGTGGCCAGGGGATCTCTGCATGCTGCCCCTGCCCCAAGCACCGACTCCGCAGCTCCCATTGGCTGGGAACCGTGTCCAACGGGAGCTGCGGGGGTAGTGCCTGTAGGCAGGGGCAGCGCGCAGAACCACCTGGCTGCCCCGAGCCTAGGAGCCGGACATGCTGGTCGCTTCCGGGAGCTGTCCGAGGTAAGCGCTGCCTGGCCGGAGTCTGCACCCGTCGTTCCCTCCCACACCCCAACAACCTGCCCCAGCCTGGTGAAAGCAGGTGAGGGTGGGGGAGAGAGAGCGACGGAGAGAGGGGGGATGGAGTGAGTGTAGGTGGGGCCTTGGAGAAGGGGCGGGGCAGGGGCAAGGTCTCAGGGCAGGGCAAGGGTGTTTGAGATTGTGCGATTAGACTGTTGGCAACCCTACGTCCACGGAGATGATGAGGAAGAGGGACTATATATGGGATTTTCAAAATCACTTGCTGTAATTATTCCAGGAATTCTTAATCCGGATTTAGGTGCTTAGATACATGGTGATGGGTATGGTATGAGACCCTAAGTAGAATAGCCTCCAAATTCTGTGTGGGCCACTCCCCCATAATAATAAGATATAACTAACAGAGGGAGCACAAGGAAAATATTACTGTTAACTGGTTACAGTCCCTGAGGAAGATCAGATGGAGGAATCTCTAACTTCTGGCTGTGGAGTTTATCAGATGCATTGGAACTCATGTGGTTCTCTTATATACCTGGAGAGAAGCAGGGTTAGGAAGATAAAAGTTATTCAATAAGTCCATGCCCTAGGTGTACCATAGAGGGTCACTGTGGGCTGCCCAGCTAAGAGTGGGTTGGGGACAAATTAGGTGATGCCATTACCATTGCCGCTCATGGAAAAGGGACATAGAAGCAGCGGTAGCTACTGCAGCCTCGGGGTGAAGAATCTCAGCCTTGGCCAAATGATTCTTTCCTCTGATTCGTCCCCACAGAGGACTCCAGTGTGCTGTCCGGATGTGCTCTGTTCTCCAAGATTTCACTCTTGAGGAGTGAAATAACTTGCTTAAAGCACCACAGGGAAAGGATTTGCTGTAGTGGATTTAAAATAAGCAGCACCGAAAGGCAAGAACAATGTGCAATATACAAAACCAAGTCCCAGGATGGGCGATTTACAAAGCTAAAAATGTCACAGCTTCAAAGTCTGTTATCCCACAGCTCTTCCAGGGCTTTATACCATAGGGAAGGGGATTTCTAGCTTCCCAGCGGGACCCACAGCACTCACTTTCACCCCTGGAAGAACCTGAGCTTTTAGATGTTAAAGTACTGATGTTTTTAGATCTAGAAAATCTTTTTAGCTTACTTTTGGAGGTTGTGATGGCTCCCTCGAGCCCTGCACAGCTGGAAAAATGTAACTAAGACATTTACATTTACACAAAGAGAGATACAACAAATGAGTTGGAAACAACTTTTACAACCTCTTTACAACATTAATAAAGTAATTTCTGTAACATGTGGCATAATGAGAATACAGGACGGCATGGTGCAGAAAGGTTTTATTGGCACTTCTCGGGGTGATGTGCTTAAGTCACTTCTGGCTACTATTCACGGGTAGTGCAAACACCCTAAGAGCTTGCTGTACATATCTTTTTCCACCTCACCTTGATTACTTCTCTTGTATACAATGGTAATGATATGGGAGTCGGAGCAGCTGGCTCAATGTTTGATCTTGGATAAGCCATTTTCTTTCTCTGAACCTCAGTTTCATTTCTTTATCTGTAAAATGGGGATAATATGGATGATCTTTTGAAAAATGCTTTGAGATCCTCCCATGAACAGCAGTATTTTTGTTTACACCAAGTTCCTAGGATGCTAAGCCAGGTAGAAAAACTTGCTTGAAGTTCTACATTTTCTCAAACTTGCAAATGCTTTTTTCCCCATTTTTTTGCATATGTGGTCAAAAGTGACACTTAATGGGAAGTTAATTTATGTTTGGCTTCTATAGTCTTCTTAACTAGATGCATGAGGATCAAGGGGCCATAAAATTATCTAAACTAGTTCCTACAGTAAACCAACAGAAGGGAACCACATGCTTTTCTGTAGGCAATCTTTCCATGTGTCTCTGCAGATGAGCTGTCTGTCATTTGATCTGAATCCCTTGGCTTGCACAGTGCATTAAAGCTAATGGGAAGTATATATTGTGGCTAAACTCGTAGCATGCAACGGTTATTTTAATTTTTATTGCAGTTATAGATAGGACCTCTGAGCAGGGACCCATTGCGCTAGGCACTGTACACACACACAATTAAAGGTTAAGGCAAAGAGATTAATTAAGAGGGAGACTGGATTTGGAAATCTCTGAAGCGAGGACTTTGGGGGCTAACAGAAGAGGAGAACGATTAGGTCCAATGGACCTCTGTACAGGGCATGAGGGCAAGGCGTCAAGAGACGGGAAGTTTGGGGTTGGAGACCTTGATGGAGCCAGATGGTGGTGTTTGTCTTTTGGAATAGTTGAAAATGCCAGCTATTCTAAATTCCCTAGCACTTGGGCGACAGGAAAAGGATACAATAAACTGATGTAATATTTACACCTGCAGTTTTCAAAGTACTTTACAATGGTAGGTCAGTATCATTAGCCTCATTTTACAGAAAGGGAAAGTGAGGTATGGAGAGGTGAAGTGACTTACCCAGTCCCACACAGCTAGTCAGTAGTAGGTTTTCCAACTCCCTGAACTGGGGATCATTAGTAAGAACAAAGCAGGCTGCATTTCTACAAATTCTGAAGAATGGTTCCCTGGCAATATTTGTTATCTTCCTAGCTACTGCTTTCATTCATCCATAGGTTACTTAAGAGGCTACCAAATTCCTTCCACTTCTAGGTTGATTGCTTTATGTAGCATTTGCTGATCCTACTTCTGGTATCAAGTATCAGGGGGTAGCCGTGTTAGTCTGTATCTACAAAAACAACAAGGAGTCTGGTGGCACCTTAAAGACTAACAGATTTATTTGGGCATAAGCTTTCGTGGGTAAAAACCTTCGGATGCATCCGAAGAAGTGAGGTTTTTACCCACGAAAGCTTATGCCCAAATAAATCTGTTAGTCTTTAAGGTGCCACCAGACTCCTTGTTACTTCTGGTAGGCTCAGAAGCAGCTCTTTCTCCAGGAACACTTTGTTTTGTGGCTATCTGGTATCTGCTTACTCACTCTAGTGCAGTGTAACCATCTTATGGGATCCTTCCCTCCCCCCCCCCCAGCATATCTTTCTGGGGGAAATTTGGTAGGCATGAGCCCTAGGGGGGACATTTTGCAATTGGTTGCTGCTTGCTGCAGTTCTCTCTCCTGTAGTCAATGAATATTCTTAACTCCCTGTTATTATGGTTTCCCTTTCTTATTCCTGAGGAGATAGCATATTCTCCCAATTCCTACCCATCCTTTCTGCCAGGGAGAATGGAGGGGTTTTCCACCCACCATAAGATCATTCAGAGGTATTATCCTGAAACAAAAATTGATCCATCAGCACCAGCCCAAGTACCCCAGGGTCCAATCAGCACTGTATTTGGGAGGAGGTATTGTAGCCATTTTGGATCATGTTAGCCCTCTCTCTTTCCAAGTGACATGGCTAGTGCCAGAAGGGTTTGATGTCATTGCGTGAGATGGGGGACATAGGTTTATAGCTGATTAAGGAGCTTTGGAAGAGATCAACAGTTCTTCAAGACTTGGTTCTTTATTCACTGTGCAAGGGAGTATTTTGTTTTTATTATTAGAAATCTCTCTAGAGCCAAAAGGGGATGGGTAAGGCTAATGGGAGAGTGAATTTTGCAGACTGAAGTGCTCGAGAGCTTATGGAAGAGCAGCTGCTGGTATTGTACTGGAGAATTGTGCTTAATGCTCTGTGGCATAATATAGCCCAGGGTCTTGAAGTTTCAGAGGACCAGGCAGGCCACTCCAGTATCAAGCTTAGCCTACAGGTCTCCTTCCCTCGGGACTACTGTCCCTTCTGTTAGTCTTGAGAGGTCCTTGCTGACCTTTTCTTCAGAGAAGGAGAGATCTGTGACAGAGAGAGTAGCCTAAGGCCCACTTATCACTTTGTGCACTTTGCAAGGTCCCCACTTGGGCCAAATTGAGGAAATAACTGGTTAAGCATCTGGTGATTAACCAGTTCACAAGGTGAGTCAGTGTGTTCAGCTGAGGGCAGTAAAAAGAGAGACCAGAAGAGGAAGTAGGAAAGCTAGAGAAGCACAGGAGCTCAGAGAGGTGAGAGCTTTTTCCCTGTGGCTAGGGAGAAAGTAAAAAGTTTATATGGGGAGAGGAGGACTTGTATAGTACACTGTAAATAAAGCACATTGTGGTGAACCTGTGACAGAGAGTTTGAGAGCTGTTTGCAACAGGGAATCCTGCCTCTGTGACACGATACAGGCAGCCTTCAAATAATCAGTAATGCTGAAAGAGACCGTAGCAGGTGATAGTGTATAAAGGATTAGGTGTGATGTTCCCATGCAATGTATGTAGTAATGCAAAAGCCCATGAGACTTGGGACTGAATATGAAAGGCTGTTATGTCACAGAGGAGGGAGACAATAGTTGTTTTCTGTAGCACTCTGGCAAGGTGGTATCTGCTATACAATATTATAGTCAGCTGTGAACAACTCAATGTTAGAAAGATGGTGACAAACTGTAGGACCTAGGAGAGACAGAACTGAATGGTCCTGGAGTGATTGATTTATAAGAAAAGCTCAAAAGAGCTAAATCTGTGTGCTTTCCTTACCTGATGAGTAGGGGTTGGTAGAAGGGAAGGAGACAGTTAAGGAGCACCAAGACAGTGGTAATAAGATGATGAAATTAAGTAAAGCAGAATTTCTAATGAATATTAGAGAATAACTCTTCACAGGGAGATCCTGAAGTCTATGGAATAGTCTCCCTTAAGAAGTTCTTTTCTAAAGCTAGATTTGACAAAGCCCTACTGGTATTCTATAGTGAACAATCTTGCATTGTTTCCTGCCATGGGGTGGACTGCTGGGGGCTTGTCCTAGTAGATCATTTTCATTTCTGATTTCTTTGAATCTAATGTGAGGGGACACACAACTGAGGCAGATGAGTGTTTGATTTAAACAGGCCAAAATAATCTATTTAAGTCAATCTAGTAACATAAAGGATAAATCTAACCCAGTAAAATCAACTGTGTTCCTCTTAATATTATTAATATTTAGCATTTTTATGGGGCTTTTCATCTGAGGATCTGTAAACAGCTCTGTCAAATAAGGAAGCAAACTCAGGGGAGAATTGATTTCTAGATTGTGTGTAGTGTGTCAGTGCTGGGGAAAGAGCCCAGGTTTGCAGACTTCTGGTCCAGGACCCTGCCCTTTGGGTTGTTCTGCTTTCCTGTATAATATTGCGTTTGGTATCCGTTTTCTATTACTGCAGTATGTGAGTGCCTCACAATGCACTTATCCTCAGGACACCCCTGAGAGATAAGGAGGATCTGTTATCCCCGCTTTATGGGGAGTTGGGGCACAGATAGGCCAAGTGATTTGCCAAAATCCCAAAGGGAATTGAACAGGGGTTTTCTGAATCCCAGGCCGGTGCCTTAACTACTGGACCATACTTCCTCTCATCTACTTCCATAGATGGGTGGAATCTTGCAGGAAAAAAGTTGCCCCAATTGCGGGAAAGCATCAAACAATTAAATGTTTGCCTCAGATAGTTTATAATTCTTTTTTTTGGGAAGGCATACACACTTTTCTGCCTTGGCAAGTACCCAGCTTCAATCTTCCTGCCAAAAACAGAGTTTTTGGTAGAAAAGAAACCTGAGACTTGGCCTGCAAAATCACCTGCCTCACAATGGTGAAGACAGCTGGGTGTTTTGCAAAAATAATCAGGTAAAGATGTGAAACCATTGCAGGTCTGAAATCTGTGTGCACAGCAGGATTTTGCACTCTCATTTCAAGTATTAATGTTTTGCAGAGCTCTGTACTTCCTGGGTCCACTGCTATGTTTCTGGTTTATATTTTCCTTTGTTTATTGCCATTGTGAATGTCCCTCACCACCTTTGTAATTGAAAGATACGCGAAGAATACTAGCAAGCATTAAGAATCCAAGGGTGAAATCCTGGCTCAATTAAAGGCAATGGCAAATCTCCCATTGAATTCAGTGGGAATAGGAGTGCACCCTAAGTATTTATATGTTCCCCCATTCTCCTTTCTTTTGGAGTTGACACTTCTTCCTCATTATTAGCATTCAACATTTCAAGGCTTGCATAGAGTATTTTGCAGTGATCTTATATAATTATAAACTACCTGTGATCGCCTCTCTGCACTGCAGCCATCTCCGGAGTGGAATGCAGCAGCTGTTGAGCAATGCACACAAAGACTACAAAGTAATGCATGGGGGGCTGGAACAATTTTTATAGTGGGGGTGCTAAGAACCATTGAACTAAACTGTAAACCCTGTATTCAGGCCAGGGGATGCAGCAGCATCCCTAGTTCCAGCACCTATGGAGTAGTGTATGAACAGGGAGCAAAGATGTCCCTATCCAGTCATTGCAATATAACTACTTAGGCTTAGGGCATCTAATGTGGAATATGGTCAGGATCCCAAGGCCTAAAACCCCAGCTTTTGCAAGAGGACTTTCATTGTGATCAGGAGATCTGCTTCATGCTTCATCAAGGGGGTATAGTTCTGTCTGGGTCCAGAAGTTAAAGCACGATACTGAACACTGGGGCCAAGATTTAAAAAAAAAAATTAAATACGAGGTGTCTTCAAGGGGCCTGATTTTCAGATAGTGTTTTGCACCCAAATTCTGAAAATCATGCCCCTTAAAGGTGTCTCAAGTTGGGCACTGAAAATCATTTTTACTTTGATAATCTTGGCCCTGGCTTCTACTAAGCTCTGGCTTCTACTGAGCTCTGCCACTGACTTACTGTATGATTGGGGCAAGTCACTTAACATAGTTGTGCCACCATTTACTCAAGTATAAAATAAGCGTAATCATATTTTCTTCCCGGTGCTTTGATAAGAATTAAAGAAATCACTTCATGAAAGATGAGGTAAAAATGCAAAATATAGCTTTATTAGACTAACACCTCCAGGGGAGCAATGCCTTTTCACACCATATTGGACCATTGGTTCAGTACTCTCCAAAAGTGGAGAGAAAGTCCTCCCAAGTGAGTCTCCAGAACGACTTACCACACTGCCCTAGGTTTTCCTTTGTCTCTTGTAAATGGGTGGTGGGTGAATCCCCACCGCTCCCTGAAACCCTCTGAGGCTGGAGCCCGAGCCTAGGGGTGCCAGGCGTCCAGTTTTCGACTGGAACACCTGGTCAAAAAGGGACATAGGTGGCTCTGGTCGGCATCTCTGACTGGGCTGTTAAAAGTCCAGATGGCTGCCCGCAGCGAGGCTAAGGCAGGATCCCTGCCTACCCAGCTCTGCGTGGCTCCCAGAAGTGGCAACTTGTCCCTCTGGCTCCTAGGCGCAGGGGTGGCCACGTGGGCCCTGAGCACTGCTCCCGAGCACCAGCTCTGCAGGTCCCATTGGCAGGGCCTGTGCAAGGAAGTTTCGTGCCGTAGGCGAAACTTCCACCTTGCGTCCCCCCCAGCCCTGTGGCAGCTCCCTCCTGGAGCCCGCACCACCTCCTGCACTCTGAACCCCCTGGCCCCACCCCAGAGCCTGCATCCCCAGCTGGAGCCCTCACCCCGTCCTGCACCCCAAGCCCCTGTCCCAGCCTGGAGCCCCTCCTGCACCGTGAACCTCATTTATGGCCCCACCCTGGAGCTTGCATCCCCAGCCCAGAGCCCATATGCTCTCCAATACCCTGCCCCAGCCTGGAGCCCCCTCTCACACTCCGAACTCCTTGGCCCCAATCCAGAGCCATCCTGCACTCCAAACTCTCATGCCTGGCCCCACCCCAGAGCCCGCACCCCCAGCTGGAGCCCAGTGAAAATGAGCAAGCAGGGGAGAGCGAGCGACGGAGGGGGGATGGAGTGAGTGGGCGATGAGATGTTGGAGAATGGGCAGGGCAGAGGCAAGGTCTCAGGGAAGGGGGCAGGATAAGTGTGTTCAGTTTTCTGCAAATAGAAAGTTGGCAACCCTACCCAAGCCCCCTGCGCTCTGCCCCGGGCTGTCCTGAGCCCGGCTGGTCAGCCCGACCCTTGAGCTTCCTCGGCTGGCCCCGACTCCTGCCAGCCACCCCAGTCCTTGGCTGCCGGTCAAGCTCCAGGACGCAGCTGAAGCGGAGCCCCCATGGGCTTCAGGGTGGGGGAGCAGAGCATGGGCGGGGCCACAGCCTGGCCAGGGCCTATGATACCTGCCACCCCTGCTGTTGTACTAATGCTACCCAGGTCTGATCTTAGCTTGTGAGATCTGACAAGATCACAGTGTGATATAGTCTTAACTGCATTATTGCTGGAATTCTGTAGACCTATACCAGTCATGTTCAAACAAGATTGCTGGCACAATCCCAAGATTCATGTATCCTAGATGTGTTCAGTGTCCAAAAGGTTGTCTGCCTCCCTGTGAGTCAAAACGAGCTCAATGCTCACATTTCCAGGGCATGGAGATTCTGTAACTCCCCTTCAATAATATGGCAACGTTGACTATTTAATTATGGTGTAATTATCGTTAACTACTGATTTAATTTCACAGTAAATCCTACAGCACTACAATTTAAATGGAATTTATTTCTGTCTCCTAAACTGCACTCAAGTTATACAATCATTACTTTGCACTCTAAGTATAATGGCTCAGTAATCCACAAGCCTTTAAATACTCGGTTATGATGCAGTGTTTACCAGTAAAACCTACTAAGTCAATAGGCATGCAATTGGCTCCTCATCATTTGGCATTGCCCAATATGCTCTTGTCCAGCTATTTATCTTTCTGTATCCGCTATATCTATGTACTTCGGTGCCCTGATCAACAAGTTTTCTAGGTGCCAAATAAAAAAAATGAGAATCATCTGCTTGGTAAGGCTGTATTCTCTCCTCCCTCAGTGAGGTTTTATTATATGCGTCTTTGAGGGAGATACTGACAGGAGGAAGATTATCAACAAGGTGTGTCTTGCACTGTGCTCTGAAAAAGGAAATTGCACAGCCAGGCACCATGCAAGAACTTTGCTGTAGCTACCTTCTACTGCACTGCCCTGTTGGTCCTAGTATTCATGTTTTGATGTGGAGAGGGAGAGGCGCAGTCTCTCAGGTTTTCATTTGTCAGGTCCTAAGATCATCAGGGTTTTGAAGACAAAGACTAGGCATCTTAAATTGGATCCAATACTGAACAAGTAATAGTGTAATGCACAGAGCTGATGAAGGCAGACCACTAAATATTGACAAATTTTATAAGTGCTTGTATACAAATACACCGCTACCTCGATTATAATGTGACCCGATATAACACGAATTTGGATATAACGCGGCAAAGCAGTGCTCCGGGGGGGGCGGGGCTGCGCACTCCAGTGGATCAAAGCAAGTTCAGTATAACGTGGTTTCACCTATAACGTGGTAAGATTTTTTTTTTTGGCTCCCGAGGACAGCATTATATCGAGGTAGAGGTGTACAAGAAGTCTAAATACTAAGATGGGCTGAGCTTGAGTGCTTGGTATTAAATGAAGATATTGATTTAATAAGCATCACAGGAACTTGGTGGAATGATGATAATTAATGGGGCATGGTAATACCAGGGTACAAAATATATAGGAATGACAGAGTAGCTTGCACTGGTGGGGGAGTGGCACTATATGTGAAAGAAAGCATAGAATCAAAATAGTAAAAATCTTAAATCAAACAGTACCATAAAATCTCTAGGGATAGAAATTCCATGATTGAATAATAAGGGTATAGCAGTAGGAATATACTGCTGACCATGAAGGTGATTGTGAAATGCTCAGGGAAATCAGAGAGGCTACAAAAACAGAAAATCCAATAATAATGGAGGATTTCAAGTATCCCCATATTGCCTGGGAACATGTCACCTCAGGACAGGATGCAGAGATAAAATCTCTAGACACCATTAATGGCTGCTTCTTGGAGCAGCTAGTCCTGGACGCTGCAGGAGACAGGCATTTCTTTATTTAGTCCTAAGTGGTGCATAGGATTTAGTCCAAGAGGTTAATGTAGCTGAACCGCTCAGTAATAGTGGCCATGATGTAACTAAATTTTAACATCCTTGTAAGAGGAAAAATAACAAAGAAATGCTATTGTGGTGGGTTGAACTTCAAAAAGAGGAACTACACAAAAATAAGGAGGCTAGGTAAATCTAAATTAAAAGGTTACAAGAATAACAAAGCTGCATGGAAACTTTTAAAAAACATCATAATAGAGGCTCAAACTATATGTATACCCCTACATAATTTTTTTTAAAAGGACAAAAAAAAAAATGCCACCATGGCCAAACAGAATAAAAGAGGCAGAATTGGAAGTCAGATCCTACTAAGGAATATAGAAAGGAGCAAAAACTCTGGCACGTTGACTATATTTAAAAAAAAAAAAAAAAAAAAAAAAGGACAGGCCAAAAAAGAATTTGGAGAGTAACTAGCAAAAGACACAAACACTAACAGCTATTTTTTTTAAGTACACCAGAAGCAGGAAGCCTGCCAAAGAATCAGTGGGCTCAGGGGCACCGGAACAGGGGGGCTCAGGTGGCCATGATCTCGGGCTGGGGTGAGAGGGGAGGCAGCGCAGGGGGAGCAAGGCCTAGGGAGGAGGAAGCGGAGGTGTGGGGGGAGTGGGGCCCTGGTTTGGGTGCTTGTGGCCCCCTCACTTTAGGGTTCTTCCACTGCTCCTGAGTGGGGCCCCTTGATGAATGAGGTGCTAAAGAAGACAAGGTGGTTTCAACAAAGCTAAATGAATTCTTTGCATTGGTCTTTATTGCAGAGGATGAGAAGGAGATTCCCACATCTGAGCCAGTTTTTTAGGTGACAGATGTGATGTCCCAGACTGAGGTGTCAATAGAGGAGGTTTTGGAACAAATTGATAAATTAAACAGTAATAAGTCACCAGGCCAGATGATATTCAGCCAAGAGTTCTGCAGGAACTCAGATATGAAATTGCAGAACTGTGAACTGTGGTATGTAAGCTATCATTTAAATCAGCCTCTGTACAAGATGACTGACAGATAGCTAATATAATGCTGGTTTTGGTTTATTAAAAGGCTCCAGAGGCAATTACAGAGCCATAGGCCTAACTTCAGTACCAGGCTGAACTATAGTAAAGAACAGAATTATCAGACACAAAGATGGTCATGACTCGTTGAGGAAGAGTCCAAATGGCTTTTGTTAAGGGAAATTGTGCCTTGCCAATCTATTAGAATTCTTTGAGGGGGGTCAACAAACGTGGACAAGGGTGATCCAGTTGATACAGTACACTTGGACTTTCAGAAAGTCTTTAATAAGGTCTCTCACCAAAGGCTTTTAAGCAAGAGGGAAGGTCCTTTAATGGATCAGTAACTGGTTTAAAGATAGGAAACAAAGAGTCGGAATAAATGGTCAGTTTTCACAATGGAGAGAGGTAAATAGTGGTGTCCCCCAATGATCTGTACTGGAACTGGTGCTGTTCACCATATTCATAAATGATTTGGAAAAAGGGGTAAACAGTGAGGTGGCAAAGTTTGCAGATCATACACAACTACTCAAGATAGTTAAGTCCAAAGCAGACTGTGAAGATTTATGAAGGGATCTCACAAAACTGGGTGATTGGGCCAGAAAATGGCAGATGAAATTCTATATTGATAAATGCAAAGTAATGAGCCTTGCAAAACATAATCCCAACAATACATACAAAATGATGGGGCCTAAATTAGCTGTTACCATTCAAGAAAAAAATCTTGGAGTCATTGTGGGTAGTCCTGTAAAACATCTACTCAGTGCACAGTGGCAGTCAAAAAAGCTAATAGAATGTTAGGAACCATTAGGAAAGGGATAGATAATATGACAAAAATATCATAATGCCACTATATAAATCCATGGTATGCCCACACCTTTGGTTCTGGTCACCCCATCTCTAAAATATATATACTAGAATTGGAAAAGGTCTAGAGAAGGGCAACAAAAATGATTAAGGGTATGGAACAGCTCCCCTTTAAGGAGAGATTAAAAAGACTGGGCCTGTTCAACTTAGAAAAGGGATGACTAAATTGGGATATGGTAGAGTTCTATAAAATCGTGAATGGTGTGGAGAAAGTGAATAAGGAAGTGTTACTTATACCTTCACATAACGCACACACTGGGGTTACCCAACAAAATTAATAGATAGCAGGTTTAAAACAAACATAAGGAAGTACTTCTTCATACAACGCACAGTCAACCTGTGGAAGTCATTGCCAGGGGATGTTGTGAAGGCCAGAAGTATAACTGGGATAAAAAAAGAATGAAGTTCATGGAGGATAGGTCCATCAATGGCTATTAACCTAGCTAGTTAGGGATGCAACCCCATTCTCTGGGTGTCCCTAAACTCCTGACTGCCAGAAGCTGGGACTGGATGACAGGGGATGGATCACTCAATAAATTGCCGTGTTCTGATCAATCCCTCTGAAGCATCTGGCAGTGGCCACTGTCAGAAGACATGACTCTGGTTTAGATGGACCATTGGTCGGACTCAGTATGGCCATTCTTATGTTTGCATGCAATATGGTGTTTGTTTAGGAGATGGGCCACTGTGTGGTTGGCTCAATGTACTATGAAGCTTCCTTAGTCAGCCCTAGATAATGTGGAATTGTTTGTAGCAACCCTGCTAAGAGAGAATTATCTCAGTTAAAGTGCAACCAGAAGAGCCCACCCATGCTGTGAGTGTCCAAGAGAAACAGCGATTCCCCAAGGAGCCAAGACCACCACTTCTTTCCTAGAGTAGCAAATAGACCCAAAGACGAACAGATGGTAGGCCAGAGAGAACTTTTGTTATTACAGTAGTAATGCAAGATGTCAGCTATTCCTGTACCCCAACGTGCTGTGTTATGGTGACTGAACATGTTTGGGATGCTGGGAATTGCTGTGCAGATCACTGCAGAGATGATGGAACTAGAGGGCCAAATTCATCACTGGTAGAACTCCATTGGAGTTACAGTAGGTCTGATTCCAACCCAGTGTGCATACCCAGGTAGCATGCTGTAAAAAAGCATGCAGCATTTCAGTGGTTCAGTACAATAACCCATGTTGCTGTTGTGGATTGCAGGAGATGGATTGATGGCTGGCTAGTGTGCAGAGAGTTGTACAGATTTATGCCCGCTACAGAAAAAACAATTCAGGCCACCCAAATAGCCCCTGTAAGCGGAATTTTGCTGGATTCCATTGAATTGTAATGCTGCTATTCTGGAGAATAAAACTTTTAAAATGTAGTTCATAGTAATTCAAAGCGTTTTTTCATCCATCATAAATGCGAGTGAAGGACAGGAGAAAAAAATTACCTACCACAGCAATACCTGCAGCTTTCCTTCTTTCTTCATGTAGTTATTTTTTAATACATATATATGTATCACTCCATGAGGCACTAAATTCAGCAATGTACCTGGTTAATAGGGTGTCACAGCAGCAAATCAATCTTCCCAACCTCCCCATTAAGAACACTTACACTGTAAGAACAGCAGCTGGATTCTTGATGATCTTGCCTGTTCCCCGGCGGCTGCCTTGCATGTGAGTTGATTTCAATAACTTGGCAGTGCTTAAATTTTCCCCATGCTTGTGCATGTGGTTTGCTGGTGGGAGGTTGGCAAGTGTCTGAAAGATGGTTTAAAATTCAGCTGTGCTTTGTGGAGGCCATTCGGAGGCACCTAGAATTCTGCTTGCAATTGTTTTCTTTTGTTGTTTGATACTCTGAATAATTGTGTTCTGAAGAGGAGCAGGAGGTCACTCTCAAATGCCAATTTCAGTGCAAAGATCTGCAGTTTGCTGTTCTCATTCTTTGTGCTGGAAAAAAACAATTCTCTTCCCCCTCTCTCTGCTTAAGTGTCTGTGATATTTTAGCTACTTATTTGGCTATCTACCGACTTTTTGGTATCTCTTCAGCTTTCTTTTTCCCTCTCTTATTTCATGGACTGTCAAAGACTATAGGGTATGTCTGCATTGCAATAAAACACCCACAGCTGGCCTGTCAGTTGACTCAGGCTCATGGGGCTCAGGCTGCAGAGTTATAAAATTGCAATGTAGATGTTCAGACTCAGGCCCTGCAGGGTATACATTCTAAACCCATGTCCTGTCTACCATCCATCACTCACCCTATGTCTGTCTATCAGCCTTTGTGCCTACTCACTTACCTATCTTGCAGTATTTCCCATTCCTTTGTACCCACTTCCCCAGGATGGATACAAATAGATTATTTTATTTTTTAAATTATTTTTAAATATAATTTTTAATAACCCTATTTGAAATCACCTATTAATGCCACTAGCTTCATCTGCAGGTGCAGAGAGGATTTTTTTTTCATTTCAGTTTTATTCAATTAATTCAGTTCAATGACTAGTTTATTCAAAGTTAAGAAATCAGTTGGGAATTGAAAAAGATGGAAAGCTTGTATTTCCTTTTCCAGTCTATGAATAAAAACTAGGTGTGTTAGGCTGAGATCTACTAGTTCAAAAATCCTGAAAGATATGGTGACCAGAAACAATCTGTTCAATTAAAAAATACAGATAATACTTTCTTTAATCGGTTGGTTTAAAATGCAAAATGCATTTTGATAAACTTTTTCATATATTTTCAGCATGTTTAGGGTGGCTTTGTTTAACAATAATGCTGGTTTTGTGCATTTTTAATTTTAATTTTTAATCCATCCAAATAGAGCTTGACACAAATCACAAGTAAGAAATTAATCATCTATTAAATAAATGCATTTCTAAAATAATAAAGTAAAAAAAAAAATTAAGAACTGGGTAAATGTATGTTAAGCTATATAATTGCTTAAATAGATGTGTATATATATAGCGTATCCTCCTGGTTGGGGGGGGGAAGCACCAAATTTAGTGTGAAGGCTCTGTTTACTTGTAAATCGACATGTTTTAATGGTTACCAACCAATGAGAATCAACCTTTCTTTAGGAAAATAACCAGCGGACCAAATTCGGTGATGAATCCTGGTCACGTGCCACCCCACATTGCGCATATGCTAAGAAGACGACTAAAAAGTACAAATGCAAAACAAGATTATAATCAATTATTTAAATAGAAGTTTCCTGCTTGCTGATTTAAATCATGATTAAAATTGGTGATTTTAAAATCTTTAATTTAAACTCTCCCCATGTCACTTATCAACTGTAACACCCTATGCCAGTGGTGCGCAACTTGCAGCCCACGGGCCACAGGAACATACTGGCCGCTTCTTTCCGCAGCTCCTATTGGCCGGGGATGGTGAACCGCAGCCACTGGGAGCTGCGGGTGGCCGTGCCTGTGGACGGTCAAATTAAACAAACGGTCTCGCGGCCTGCCAGCGGATTACCCTGATGGGCCGCAGGTTGCCCACCACTGCCCTATGCACCTTTTGGTTCATTACTCTTTGTTTTTGTGCATCTTTCCATCTTTTATCTACCCAGCTGTCTCCCAACACCTTGTCTGTTTGTGTCCAGCCATTCTTCTGTCTACCAGACCCTTGTCATGTCGATTTATTATCCAGCCTATTGGGTTTGGCACTGGGCAATGTGCTATCCAGTCATTCTTCAGTCTAGCCTTCAAAACTGGAGTAGATACTGCTGCTTCATTATTATGTCAATCAGTTAGTCCTCTAAGTCCAACTTTATTGTCTCCCAAGATCAGGAGTAAAATCAATATAGGCTGTACTGGGAGCAGGGATCCAATATGCACTCAGTCGAGAGATGCTTTCCTGCACAATCTCCTCTTCTATAGACTTATGTGCCTAATCGTATCATTCTCTCTATATACAGACCTCACTGTCCAAAACATTCACTTTTTGGTCCCTGCACTTATTAATAGTTATAAACTGTTCACATCCGCAAAACAATGTGTAAATTATCCTCAAGCATCCCAGGAAGGTAATTAACAAGTTCTAGCCCCAGTTTTCAGATGGATAAACTGAGACACAGAGGTGAAGTGACTTGCACAAGGTGGTAAAGCTAGTCAGTGGTAGACATGGAAACCAAACTCAGGAGTCCTGATTCATAATCCTCTACTCAGTCCTCTAGGGAATACCCTTTGAACACTTATCCACTCTTTTAATCTCCTTCTATGAAAGTGATGTCAATGGAAAATCCAAGGAAGTGGTTTCTTTGGAGTGCTGCCAAACAAGCCTTAGGGCAAAAGAGAATATTTTTACTCATTTCATGTGATAGGAATCCCACTTTTAGTGTTGGAAATTCACCTTATCAGGAACCATCCTCTCTTTGCTGCAAAATGGCATTCACAGAAATAAAAATCTCATTGCTTGCTGAGTGTTCCAATTTAGATGACAAATAAGCAGTGTCTCTGTGGCATAGAGTCCTGAGAAGGAACAAATAAAAACTTGGGTGGTTTTATCTCAGCTGAAATAGTTCATTTCTGAACACACATCACCTCCTTCAGATCAAGATCACCTGTACTATCGATATAACATCCGATATGTCTCTCTCTGGGCACTGTGGGCTATTTTTAGATGCAATTCCAGGCTGTATTCATGAAGGGAGCAGGGAGGTCATGACCCTCCATATAGCTCTGGTGCAATCGGAGATTCTAACTGCTACTAACAGGTCTTTCACCAGAAGACCTGGCTGGGTACAGAAAGAGGCAGCAGCAGCAGTACAAGCAAAGTATATCAGGCTCTAGTCATTTAGAGTAGGCCTCCTTCTGAGCTCCTGTCAGGGCTGACCCAAGCAGCCAGGCCAGTGACTGTGCTGTTCCTGGCCATTGTGCGTGCCTCCCCCCCCTCCCCCCCCGTGTGCTCTTTCAACCCTGTGGGGTGGGGGGCCACACACAGAGGTCTGTGCTTCTTCAAACAACGCTTTACACCACTTTTCACTGTGCTTAGTGGTAAGTCCAGCTCCATCTCTAAGGGCCCTCCTACCACTAGAACTGGTGTGCTTCCCATAGAAGTGACACACTGGGGCCACAGACGTTTTGCTGATTTGGCTCCAATGCCTTAAGGCCATCACGTCGCCCCAGAGTCCAGCCCAGCTTCTTGGGGTGGATTGGGCCCGTAGTGCAACTCCTCCCATGTCATAGTATCTCCTTCCATTCAGCCCACTGGAACCTTTACACAGGGAGACTTGTGCCTGCTCAAATTGGGTCAAATGTGTGCATGTCTCTGCCCTCCATTGTGGGTTTTTTTTAACTTGGCTGAGGACCTCACCTTGGAAGTCCTGTGTTTTTTGGGGGTCGGATGGTGGGTAGAACTGTTGATGATGTGGCACTGTGCTGGGGTTTAATCCAGAGGATGTGAAGCTGAGCTTTCTTAATGGAGGGCTCTGGAATATTCTCTCCACCCATACACCTTTCTGGGTGAAACTGAAGTGAGCTTGGTCTCCTTCTTAGTTCTGGGTGTCCATGAGGGGTTATCTTACTGGTATTTGGGATGGCTGGTCAGGGAAGGTTGTGTTCTTTTACGCTGTTTCTAGGATTTGTTTGATTACTGGCCTCTTTTGCTGGAGGAGTGGGTTTACTTAATTGCTGGATCCAGTATCTTTCACCAAGACAGGTTTTCTCACCACAGCTTTTTTTCAGGCAGTTTAACCTAGCCCACTGCCCATGTGGGACCAAATTTAGACGTCACATGTAAGGAGTTGTCTGTCAGACTTCTTTGCACTCTGTGTCCTTTAGACTGACTTACACCATCTGTCCAATGTATAGCGGGCACTGAGTTGATGTAATTTATACACCAATGAGTGCAGAGGCATAAGTTAAGGTGGGCAATGTCCTACTGTGGCTTACACTCTCCTGTTCCTTTTGTTGCTACTCTCTTGTGCCCCATTGATGGATATGAGTCTAAGGGAGACCGCATTTGTGTAAAACTCACACTGAGGGGATTGGGAAAAGGAATGAGTTATCAATTGAGACTCACTTCTGAACTTGGTCCTGGGTGTGGAACTCTGTCTCTTCAGGGAGCTGTCTTTTTGTTTTTTGTTTTGTGGGAGGGGTTTATGAGAGTTCCCTGGCTCTCCTCTGAGAACCTGTTTGGGCCTTTACTCTCTAACCCTGCTTTGTTGTTGTACTCAAGTTGGAGAGTTGAGTCAGGAGCTAACCCTTGGCCTGCAGTGATTCAGGTGGGACCTTTGCAACCGATCACATAGCACTTGATAAAAAATGCATTAGTCAGGTCCTTGAAGTCCTAAGGATCCTGTTGAATTGCTTGGATCCCAAATCTCCTTCTTAACTCTGCCTTGGACCTACTGAGAGTTGGGTGCAAATACAAGAGTCCAAGAAGATTTAAGAAACTGACAGCACTGCATAGCGAAAAGAAAACACTGAGCAAGTGTCCTCACTTGTGACCTTGCAGCACCTCCTGGCTTGCCTGTGATAGACACACTGCTAGTGATGTTCATCTGCTTTCAGCGAGACGGTCTAAAACCAAATATACATCTAGGTTTGTCAACCCTCCAGGATTGTCCTGGAGTCTCCAAGAATTAAAGATTAATCTTTAATTAAAGATTTTTGTGCTGAAACCTCCAGGAATATGTCCAAGTAAAATTGGCATCTTTATATACACCAGGGAGGGATACTTCCCAGGCTGCATCGTTTTGAGAGTGCTTTCTCAGTTTGTCTCCCAGCCTGCACCCAGAAGAGCAAGGATAGAGCTTTAGCTTATGTTGCCATCAAATTCACTTGATTCTTGAGGTCCCTTCCAGCTAGGGTTACCATATTTAAAAATTAAAAAAAGAGGACACTCCACAGGGCCCTGGCCCCACCCCTTCCCCGCCCCAACTCCGCCCCCTCCCCTGAGCGCCCCGCATTCCCCCTCCTCCCTCCCAGCCACGCGAAACAGCTGCCCGGCCGCTACCGGCTTCACGGTTTGCCGGGCAGCTGCCAGCCCTCCAGACCCTGCGCCCCCAGCCGGGTGCTTCCCCTCCCAGGCTCCGGCTGCGCTGGGGAAGCGCCTGGCCGGTGGCGCAGGGTCTGGAGGTCTGGGGGCTGCCCGGCAAACCGTGAAGCCAGTAGCGCTCGGGCAGCACGGCTCTTCAGCTACACAAACCTGAAGTGTCTGGGGGGAGCAGCAGCCGCCTCCACCGCGGGGGAATCCGCCTGCAGCTCGCAGCCTGCCGGAGCCGCTCTAAGGTAAGCAGGGGACTAGTATTTTCCCGGACATGTTCGGCTTTTTGGCAATTCCCCCCAGATGGGGATTTGAGGACCAAAAAGCCGGACATGTCCAGGAAAATCTGGACGTATGGTAACCCTACTTCCAGCTCCACATTTTTATGGTTCTATAAGGTTGTCTTCAGTGTCTGCAGGGATTGCAGTACCTTGCAGTACAGTAATCCGCACTGAAGCCAAACTGAGCAGAGTAAAGCCGTGGTTCCTGAAAGGCTGCCAGCACCTCCTGGAGAATTTTGAAATAACATCCTTTCTAGAGAAGGAGGATCCAAACTTTCCCAATTCAGGCCTGCATTGGCAACCTACCAGGAACCCAAGAACCATATGTAATTTGCATAAATTTGATGCAAATTGCTGCTAGCCTACTTTTTAATAGTGAGATATGGGCCACAAGGACTTCAGGTTCCAGCATGCAATGTCCTTTTTTGAACCTAACCAACTAGCTCCATTCAAGAGGGAAGTACAGACCAGTAATGCGCATCTTGTGTTTATTTCTGCTCAGTGATTCCAGAGCAAACTGACTCAGTTTATGTGCCAGATTGTTGTTGTTGTTGTTTTTTTTCCTTCTAACTGGCAGCACTGCAGGCTTTATCTGGGATGTGAAAACCTTTCTTTGCTCTTAATGCCTTATGTATAATCCCCAGTAATAAAGATTTTGTAGTTGGAATTTAGTTGATGGTTCGGTTGGTGACACACAGGGCAGAATAGAACTCAAGTGGCTCTTTCAGAAGTGTGTGGTCTCTGGGAAGTTAAAATTAGGTATCAGTGAAGTTGGCAGATATGTCTCAGAGTTATGTTAACACAGTTTTTTACCTAGGCTCCTTTCTGGCCATAATCACGTATAATGATTGAATCCAGGAAGCTCCTGGATCATTCCGAGGAGGGTCAGAAACTAACTGTTTGGAATACTTCGACAGGTCAGAAATTTTTGAAAACACAGCTAGTTAAACTGGGTTCTCTTTGATAGCGCATGATTTCCTAGTGCCTTCCTAAGGGTATGTTGCGTTGCAGATTTGTGACATGCATCTTGTGTGGACATACCTGTACTAGCTGTACTCAAGCTAGCTTGCTAAAAAGAGAAGTGAGGATGCCACAGCATGGGCCTCAGTGCAGGCTGCCTAAGCCTACGTGACACTCCCCTTCCCCAGGAACATGCTTGTGGAACCTGCGTGGAAGCTTGTGCCACAGCTTCCTCAGTTCTGTTTTTAGTGAGTTAGCTAGCATACGGCTAGCTCTGTTGCATCTGCATAAGCTGCCATTCACTTGGCATGGCGCACCAGAAGCATAAACTGCTATCACTCAAACTACAGGATGAACTCTTCTAGCCCTTGATAATTAGCAACCTCTTTCCCTCTACTGGTTAGTCCAGCAGGGATGACCCAATCTTTTGCATTAATTGTATATTACCTTCCTATCGCATGCCACCTGAACAGTCAACATGGATTCACCAAGGGCAAGTCATGCCTGACCAACCTGATTGCCTTCTATGATGAGATAACTGGCTCTGTGGATATGGGGAAAGCAGTGGATGTGATATATCTTGACTGTAACAAAGCTTTTGATATGGTCTCCCACAGCATTCTTGTCAGCAAGTTAAAGAAGTATGGGCTGGATGAATGGACTATAAGGTGGATAGAAAGCTCAACCGGTAGCGATCAATGGCTCCATGTCTAGTTGGCAGCCAGTATCAAGTGGAGTGCCCCAAGGGTTGGTCCTGGGGCTGGTTTTGTTGAATATCTTCATTAATGATCTGGAGGATGGTGTGGACTGCACCCTAAGCAAGTTTGCAGATGACACTAAACTGGGAGGAGTGGTAGATACGCTGGAGGGTAGGAATAGGATACAGAGGGACCTAGATAAATTAGAGGATTGGGCCAAAAGAAATCTGATGAGGTTCAACAAGGATAAGTGCGGAGTCCTGCACTTAGGACGGAAGAATTCCATGCACTGCTACAGACTAGGGACCGAGTGGCTAGGCAATAGTTCTGCAGAAAAGGACCCAGGGGTTACAGTGGACGAGAAGTCGGATATGAGTCAACAGTGCGCCCTTGTTGCCAAGAAGGCTAACAGCATTTTGGGCTGTATAAGTAAGAGCATTGCCAGCAGATCGAGGGAAGTGATTATTCCCCTCTATTTGGCATTGGTGAGGCCACACTTGGAGTACTGTGTCCAATTTTGGGCCCCCCACTACAGAAGTGATGTGGACAAATTGGAGAGAGTCCAGTGGAGGGCAAAGAAAATGATTAGGGGGTTGGGACACATGACTTATGAGGAGAGGCTGAGGGAACTGGGCTTATTTAGTCTGCAGAAGAGAAGAGTGAGGGAGGATTTGATAGCAGTCTTCAACTACCTGAAGCGGGGTTCCAAAGAGGATGGAGCTAGGCTGTTCTCAGTGATGGCAGATGACAGAACAAGAAGCAATGGTCTCAAGTTGCAGTGTGGGAGGTCTATGTTGAATTTTAGGAAACACTATTTCACTAGTGAAGCACTGGAATTGGTTAGCTAGGGAGGTGGTGGAATCTCCATCCTTAGAGGTTTTTAAGGCCTGGGTTGACAAAGTCTTGGCTGGGATGATTTAGTTGGTGTTGGTCCTGCTTTGAGCAGGGGATTGGACTAGGGTGACCTCCAGAGGTCTCTTCCAACCCTAATATTCTATGATTCTGTGGTTATTAATCTGTTAATCCCAGGAGGATTTAGAGATTCGCCCGAATGGAACCTGGATGTCCTTTCCGCTGAATGATCCATGAACCTATTTCTGGGTGGTTGTGTATGTGCATGTGGCAGAACAGTGCTGTCATCTACCTGTTCTCTGTGGCTCTTTGACTATAGAGCTCTTCTGGGCCAGTGGCTTCTATATTTACATTATACAGGTTGTGCAGTGACAGGATATTGCCACACGTCTGCCAAACCAGATTCTTTGTTTTACGTTGGGTTTGGCAGACTTAGATGGATTTGAAATATGCCCAAACATTCATGTCCCCAGTACTTAACGTTTTGGTTTTCACCCAGGTCTCTTAAAATTCCATCTCTCTTTTACTTGATTTAGTTACTCAGTGTTTTTCAACTTGCAGGACAAGAGCATAGGTTTGAGGCTCACTCCACTGGAAAGATAAATTGTTATTTATATTGCACACGCTGGGCACATGGATTATTTCCTGGGGTCTCTCTTAAACTGTCCTAGAGGATGGATGTATATCCAGTGATCACTACCCAGTGTGGCACTGTCTCCAGGGCATAACAGGAAAACGTTGAGGAAAACGTCACTACCTGTTATCCACAGAACATTTCCAGGAATTTACTCTGATTTTTTGACTGTGCTGTGATGGTCCCAATTAGCATCTGAGTTGTTTTCCAGGATGTTTTTGCTTCTAAATCTATCATATGAGTGCAGCATCAACACAGATATGTGGAAACTGTATTTTAAACAATAACATCTATCTCCAAGGAGTCACGATGGAGAAGATGGATGGACCCTTAATGAGGCCTGGAAAGCAGAGGGCTAAAGCCCAGCTACCAGATGCTCCTGTAGTCACTGCTGTAATTGTATAAAACAGTCTTCTGAGGCTGATGGATGAGAACCAGAGTCTAAAGGGGAGTATTACTCATTAGCTTGATTGGCAACCCCAGCTTGACCGTAATTCCCCAGAGGTTGGGGATACATAAACTATACACAGGGAAGGAATAGAGAGCTATTATTGGCAATCTTATTTTGATAGTTTGAATTGCTGGCAAGTTGATTTGTTTTTGTTTTGACTTTGAAACTCCACACTTTGCCTCTGGACTCTAGCTAGAGCAGGGGTCGGCAACCTTTGGCACGCAGCCCATCAGGGTAATCCGCTGGCGGGCCGCGAGACATGATCTTTACATTGACCATCCGCAGGCGCAGCTCCCAGTGGCCATGGTTTGCCGTTCCTGGCCAATGGGAGCTGCGGGGGGCCATGCCTGCGGACAGTCAATGTAAACATGTCTTGCGGCCTGCCAGCAGATTACCCTGATGGGCCGTGTGCCGAAGATTCCCAACCCCTGAGCTAGAGGGAGCCCTTATCTCTAATTAGTATGAGGCCTGGTTGAACCAAGCTTTATTCAGCAATTTGGCATAAAACCTCTGATGTAAATATTTATCTGGCCTGACTAGCTCAGTGTTAGGCCTGCTACAGGGGTCAAAAGCTTCATCCTTGTTATTCCCACCCTTTGCAGCTTTGAAATGTTAATGTTAAGGCATGAGCTATAGGTCCTGTGGGCTATCTGGCCTAGGCTGGTGTGATGGCTGAGTAAAATTATCATACCAGCTGTATCGGAACATAGTCTTTCCTTGAGTGCTACTGAACATTCCTACAAGGATGCAGATTCTTGATCAACTAACTTTGTAACATATTCAAATCATGTCATGCTAATAAAGTTATCAACGCTGTCAGGGAGGGGGGCTGAAAATTTGTCTGATATTGAGTATAGCACAACAAAGGGGTTAAACCTGTGATGCTGTGTATATCTGAGTCTAGTCCTGCATTTTTACCCTCTAAGTAGATCGGACTAGATATAGAAGTTATGATCATCTTTGCTTGGAGGCTGTACAGAAGTACCTTGTCTTTGCTGTTACATGTCTGGAGAGTGACTGACAAGGCAGGATTAATAGAGAAATAGTCTGTTGCCCTCTCTATGGAGGCTGTGATGGGTTGGGTCACAGAGACCCCTTTGGGACTGTCACCTGATGTGCTGGAATTACCTCGGAGCCCATTTTCCACTGTCAGCTTGGGACTCCAGAGCCCTGCCTTGTTGAGCCAGACACGCTAGTCTGCTGCAACACAGACCCAGGTCTGGTCCACGCCCCCAAAGCTGCAGACTTTAACCAAAAACTGCTCAGCAAGTCACCTATCTTCAGCACCCAGACACCCAGTTCCCAATGGGATCCAAACCCCAAATAAATCCATTTTACTCTGTATAAAGCTTATACAGGGTAAACTCATAAATTGTCCGCTCTCTATAACGCTGATAGAGAGAGATGCACAGCTGTTTGCTCCCCTAGGTATTAATCACTTACTCTGGGTTAATTAATAAACAAAAGTGATTTTATTAAGTATAAAAATAGGATTTAAGTGGTTTCAAGTAATAACAGACAGAACAAAGCAAGTTACCAAGCAAAATAAAACGAAACACGCCAAGTCTAAGCCTAATACTTTAAGAAACTGAATACAGGTAAATTTCACCCTCAGAGATGTTCCAATAAGCTTCTTTCACAGACTAGACTCCTTTCTAGTCTGGGCCCAATCCTTTCCCCAGTACAGTTCTTGTTGGTTCCAGCTCAGGTGGTAGCTAGGGGATTTCTCATGACTGCAGCCCCCTTTGTTCTGTTCCACCCCCTTTTATATCTTTGGCACAAGGTGGGAATTCTTTCTCTCTCTGGATTCCCATCCTTCCTTCTAAAAGGAAAAGCACCAGGTTTAAAATGGATTCCAGTATCCTGTAACACGTTCACATGTCCTGTGAGACTTCATTACCCACTGGCTAGCACCCACGAATACAGGAAGGCTTAGAAGTAAACAGAGCCATTTACCACCAATTGCCCTAGTTAATGGGAGCTATCAAGATTTCAAGCCACCATTAATGGCCCACACTTTGCGTAGTTACAATAGGACTTCAGAGTAATACTTCATATTTCTAGCTTTAGATGCAAGAATGATACATACATACAAATAGGATGAACACACTCAGTAGATTATAAGCTTTGTAATTATACCTTACAAAAAACCTTTTTCATGAAGCATATTCCAGTTACATTATATTCACACTCATTAGCATATTTCCATAAAACATATGGAGTGCAACGTCACAGAGGCATATAAAGAGGTGGAGGTATTTGAGGTTTCTTTTTGGAAATAATCCCAGTGTGGCCTGTGATACTCATGTTCTATCTCTTGCAGGGTTGGATTGGATCAGTACTGGATAAGAGGCACCCAAAGAAATTCTAGGTAGCTGCAGGAAGTGTAGCTGTTGATTCAGTAGGCGGCAGTCTTCCCTCTGAGTTACTACTGATCCTTGTGCCTCTGTGGTGCTGGAGGTGCCTGGGGTGGGATGAGATATGAAACAGGCCTGGTTGTCAGTGGGTGCAATTATCACAGATGTGGAGCTTGGGCTGCACTTTGACAACTGTCAGCATAGAGGTCCTGTGGTCAAGAGTGGCTTATATACCAAGTTTTCCTATTTTTCTGAGACAGTGGTTGATCACGCCATAATCATCTTATACCTTTTTGTATGCAGGCTAGCCTGTGTAATGTGTGCCTAATGTGGTTTTTCCTTAGGATAAATGTGGCAGAATGTGGGTGTTCATTGCTCCTTTAGGAGTGGAGTTCATTGTATATTTCATACACACAGACATTGATCTGCCCATATACCAAGCGTGCAAGTCAGGGTCTTAGTAGTAATAATTAAAGCCCCTCGTACTGTAGGCCTAAAGTACTAAAGCAATCACCTCTTGTAGGTACAATACTTGCCAAGCACTTAGTTGAGGTTCTTGGTCTATAAATTCACTTAGGATCAGGACAGGAATTACTAGGTGAGTTCCACAGTTGAGGCATTCATTCATTTGGGAATGTGGGAAGAGAGGGGTTGTACAAGGCTGAAAAGACTTTTGCTTGGTAGATCAATGGATTAGATAAATAGGATAAATACAATTTCATGTGACTATTTGCAAGAACATGAGCATTAACCCAAGTGCCATAGCTAAATTCCAACTAGTGCAACTACATTCTGCTTCTCTGAATTCCCTGTGCAGTTTTCTGAATAGGATTACCTTAATTTCTTGTATCAAATGTTGTGTAGCACTGCTGTGTGCTGTTTAATGGCTGCTAAGTTTATCTCTCAGGTGACCGCTCTCCTGTAGTGGGCACAGTGAATCACACAGTCAAGTTCACTTATTGTACGAATCAGTTATACACTATACTTTTCCTTCAACCAGAGTTCTTCAGTAAGCGGTTAGTTGTGTCTTGAGGTGAAAAGGAAACTCCCAAAAGACTCATTTTCACATTCAGTCCAGTTATGCAAATTGGCTCAGCCGCCCCATCGCACTGTCTTTTCAGAGCTGCACATGCAAAACAGTATGACTAGATTGAACACATCATTTAAAATCAGTTTCATGGTAAAACTGGAAACTCCTTAGCTGTTTGGAGTCAGAGAGCAGTGGTTTTAAAGGTGAACTTGAAATAATTTAATTCCAGTTTGATCATAATGCTACTTGGCTCTTCTATAGCGCTCTACGTTTTCACAGTGTTGCACTTATATTAGTTAGGTGATGTTATTTTACATAAATCTGTTTTAACTTGGTTCATAATAAGACCAACTGGATTAATGGAAAGTTTATGTGGATTAAACTATTGGTGAATTTTTAAGCAGTTTGGCCCCCCATATGCATGAAAGGTACATATATAAGCATATGCTCATTATAAAACTGGAGCTGGAATACACTGTATGAAATCTGTCACTGCTACTGTCCCCTGTACAGAGATCAGTATTAATCTATGCATCTGTTTGTCTGATCTTCAGAGATGCTGAGCTCCACGGCTCGCATTGACTTAAATGAGCATTGCTGGTGCTTAGCACCTTTTGAAAATCAGGCAACTATACATCCTGCTAGTTTACCGTTACTGAAACGAAATTGCCACCACTTTGTGGCCATTGTAAGTGATACTTTGCAATACAGAAGGGTCAGAGGCAAGAAATCTTTGCTTACACAAACAAACAAAAGGAGTGAAACTTGTCTCAACAGTGCTGACTGCTGGTCTCCATTATTAATGTGTCACTGGAAAATTCTACTAAATAGTTCTCGTGTGTAGTGTGAAACTTGTGAAGTGCTGGGGGAATTGACAGTACTGTCTGCTCACCCGTTTTATACATTGTTGTAGTGGTGATATGGAACACTAGAGGGTGGCAGAGTTTAAGGCATGGTTTAGAGAAGTTTGAAATCCTGCAGATGAATAGCTAACAATAAATTGTTTTGCTTAATTCACTGTAATCTACATTTATACCCACTTCTTTAGTAATCCCACAGCACAACCGCTATCATTCCATAGTGCATCAGAGAATGCTTCTCTTTTTGCCATCTCCTGTCATGCAATGCCTTCCTTCCTTTTTTACTAAAGTATTCTACAGTAAAGGCCGCAAATCCTGCAGCAGCACTTGTCACTAGAATGTGCAGGATTTAGGCTTGGCTGCTAATTATCAATCTTAGGCTAGGTCTACACTACCCGCCTGAATCGGCGGGTAGAAATCGATCTCTCGGGGATCGAATTATCGCGTCTCGTCGGGACGCGACAATCGATCCTCGAATCGACGCTCTTACTCCACCAGCGGAGGTAGGAGTAAGCGCCGTCGATTTTGCCGCCGTCCTCACAGCGGGGTAAGTCGGCTCCGATACGTCGAATTCAGCTATGCTATTCGCGTAGCTGAATTTGCGTATCTTAAATCGACCCCCCCCCCCTGTAGTGAAGACCTGCCCTTAGTAATTACATGATCAGACAAAGCCAGACACACATACTTTATTTTTGTTTAAGGGGCACTTCTGGTTCAAAACTGGTCAGAAATGTTGGCTTGTTTTCAAGTTTGAGTTTGTTGGTTTGTTTTTACACAATGCCAAGAGATCCATCTATGAAATCTTAAAACCAAAAATCGTCCAGCGAGGGGGGAAATCAGATGTTCCCCTTCAGTATTTGTAATCCTGACATTGCAGTCTGTGCTAGTGCGTGAGAATCTGCAAGTGAAATTGAAGAGGATGGACACTTTGCATTGTTCAAGGTGTGAGAGAGGCAAAGAAATTATAGCATACAAAGTGAAAAAAAAATTACACATAATACTATTCTGTTTAAAGTCCCTTTAATCATCTAACCCATTTGTTAGTAATATGGGTAAAGAAAGTTGGACTTTTGAAGTACTGGAGACCCTTAACCCCAACCTCCAAGGGGAACTAGCTAGTCATCAGAAGTGGAGCCTGTTTTTAAACAAAATTGGATTTATTTTATTTAACCCTGACAGTGCCCTTGTATCATGTCCTTAAGGATTCACTTCTGAAAAATCATGTGTTGTACTGGTTGGCACACGGGACTAGCAGCCAGGGATCTCCTGAGTTCTAATCCTAGCTCTTTGTGACCTTGGTTATGGTTTACAACCTGTGTCTAATTCCAATCCATTCATATTCAAGATAATTGCTTTTGCATTGACCAGGTCTATAGGGCTTCCTTGGCTGATTTCAAATCCCCGATTGAACAAAATAACCCCAAACTGACAGACTTTAAAAAAAAAAAAAACCATTGGGATGGGCTGTGTCTTATTGGAAAGCACTGGACCAATTCTCTCTGGTGCTGTTTGCAACAGTGGTCTTATCCCTGGTCCTTTGGAGGAAGTTGCAGACTTAAATGGTACACCTAATACAGTGCACAGGGTCTGTTCCCACAGCCCTTACTCATTGGAGCAGAGCAGGTGAAGTCAATAGATTCCAGCCCTCATGTGGGACCCACTCCTGTGACTTACTCTTCAGTCCTCCTGGAGTCTGTGGAACTAGTCACGTGGGGCCCGAGCCAATGAGGGCAGGCTAGGAGAGGGATAATATTCCCACCCCAACACCCCATGGGCATCTAGCTGTCATGGACCATAGCAGCAATCCAGAAGCTTGGCCGGACAGCTGCTTTCCTCAGTTTCCTGCCATATGTACTGGACAATGATGCAGTCCGTAAGTGTTGGTTTTAGCACCTACAATGCTACTTTTTTTTTTAATTGTTAAAAGTAAATATGGATCCCCAGTTCAAGGAGCATCTGTAGGGCCCTACCCAATTCATGACCACGAAAAATGCGTTATGGACCGTGAAATCTGGTCTCCCACCGTAAAATCTGTTCTTTTGTGTGCCATCCTTACTTTTGCGCTGCTGCTGGCGGTGGCTCTGCCTTCGGAGCTGGGCTCCTGGCCAGCAGCCGCCGCTCTCTAGCTGCCCAGCTCTGAAGACGGCACCACTGCCAGCAGCAATGCAGAAGTAAGGGTAGCAATACCGCAACCTGCCCTATAATAACCTTGTGACCCCCCCCCCCCACTCCTTTTTGGGACAGGACCCTACAATTACAACACCGTGAAATTTCAGATTTATATAGCTGAAATCATGAAATTTATTACTTTTAAAATCCTCTGAACGTTAAATTGACCAAAATGGACCGTGAATTTGGTAGAGCTCTAAGCATCTGTGAACATTCCCCACTATGGTGGAAGGGATATAGGACGATCACTGTGCCCACCATTGGAGTGCAGCAGCTCTTCAGCTGTGCTTGGCAACACCACACCCCAATTTATGATAGGAAGTGAAGATTATTTCTACAGCTTCAGTTGAGGCCAGAGTTTAAGGAAGCCAAACGGAGTTCTGCTAGGACACTATACGGGAGTTTTCATTCCTACTCCTGTGTCAGTGGGTAGCCCTTTACCTACCCTGTTGATGCCACTGCCTAGCCACAAACACTTGCAGACTATTTCTCTTTCACCACATATGCTTTGCAACTGGAGATTAAATGCACAACAGACTGTACCACAGGTATACAGTAGGAGCAGGGATGTGGGAGGAGCCTTCCACATATGTTTCTCTTTTCTCCTCTGCCCCCGGCTCACTCTCTGAGCTCCCCTGTACTTCTTGTTCCTCCCCAGTTTCTGAGCCAGTTGCCTCATTAGCCCAGCAATTGCCACTCAAGTGTCTAGTAACCAAAGGAAACTGATTAATTGACTTCAGTTAAGCATGCAATCTTCCCAGTTCTGCAGCAACCTCAGTGACCAGGGTGCTACAGGTAGCGCTCTGGCACAGCCTACAAAAAGTGCCATCGGCTCTTTAGCACAAGTGATCAGATGTAAAACAAATCAGTGGCAGTAACAATTTCAGTGCCACCTAGCACCCAGCCAGGCCACTGATTCAGCACAGACATAGAGGAAAGAGCACATCTATCAAATCACAAACATTAATATCCTGTAGCGCCCAGACGTGCGTTGGAGCTCTCCTATCAGAGTGCTGACCTGGTTGTTGGATGTGATGGCATCACAGCAGGCCTCCCTGCAACTGTCTTGGCCCTGATATAATATGATAAAACCTCCAAATCAAGGCATTGTGGCCCAGGGAGAAGGTAGAGGAGAAAAGAGAAATGCATAATCCACTCTCCTCAATAACAAAAAGCGCTCACCTAGCAGATGGCTAAAGAGGAAACAAATAGGCTAGTTCATCAAAAAAACCAAGGGAAAAGTAACCATTTCTCAGAGTAAAATTGTAGATATTTAAACCCACCCTAGAAAATAGACTATAGTAACCTCTAGGCCTCCAAAGGGAAAGAAACTTAGATATTTGAGACCAGCCCACGCCACCAAAGATATTCTGCCCTTTTCACAACTTCGCCAGAGGCCAATATGTACTATAACTTGAGAATCAAACAACCTTCCCTCTTAGTTCACTTGCCTAGGGACACTTAACGTGGAATCCTAACATAAGTCTGTTTGTCTCCCGTATTAACTTTACAACGCTGGCTGGCCTTACTCCTTTAAACCTTATGCATGAGGATTGATAGTTCTCATAACTGTTGTTCTTGTGGCTAATGACTTTCCCTCCCATGAAATAAATCCCAGGAGATCTTGCATAATTGCCTCCCTTCTCTTATGGCCCCTTCCTCATCTGCCTGCTAGCTAGCAACCGTGCCCTTTCTCCTTGACATCTAAAATTGCTTATTGTTTTAACTGATTATCTTTCCCCCTCCCCAGCCTCAGTGACTTTTTTTTTTTAATCCCCTTTAATCAAGCAATCCCAGAAGGTAGATGGAGGGGGGAAAGTCGTGGAAGGCATATTAATCCATTTTTTCCATCCTCCTCCCACAGGTCCATTTTGGAATTGTTCCCTTTAGTCCAGTCTAATTCTGACTGTCTCAGATGTTGGGGATGCTAACACTGACTCTTGAAAATCAGCTCATCATGAAAGATAGTAGACACGAAAGGTCTGGGAGGAGTTTACTTGGATTTTAGAGTAGCATGTACCTCTGACTCAACCACAGCGTGGGAATTGATTATTCTGCATAGGTCAGGCACATAGTGCTTCCAGTCAGAGTCTGTGCCTGATATGTTGCTTAGTGCATTCTGGGAGTGTGGTAAAGACCGGGTCCAGCACAGACGAAGCTGGTCCCTACATCTTTTTTGTTTAAAGGGGGTGTGAAGGTGGGATGCCTCATTGGGTATGGTAGAGAAGGGGGAAGGAAGCAAGTTAGTGAATGCTGCCTGGCAGCAAGAGCCAGGAGACCTGGAGGCAGAGATGTGGATTCAATCAAACCCACATGCACTTAGTCTGCCAACCTCTCCCCCTTCCTCGCCCCCCCAGGTCATTATCTCCCTTCAGTGCTTCTTAGCTGAAATGAAAGCTGTGATTTTAAAATCTGAATTTCAAAGGCACTCTCAGAATGAACCTCAAGTGCTTTCTTCTTTCATATGTCTAAATCCCCATCTGTCCTTCAGAATGCACTGAGAGAGAGCTCCCTGCAAGTTCAGCAGCACGCACACCCACTGCAATGGCTCCCTTAGGGATACACAGAGGGGCTGGGATGCAGATTTAGGGAATCTCGAAAGTAATCCCAAGAAGTAACTGCAATTCCCATCACCGAGATTTCAGGTCCTGGCAGCGGTGTTGGGGCTGGGTGAGTTATCAGTTGTAGAGAGGTGGTTGGAATCGGGAATCCAGCTCCAAGGAGGATTTCCGCAACGGACAAAAGCAGTTGCTTGACATCTAGAATCCTAACTTATTTCTCTTCCCAGCTACCAGAAATCTACCCTGATCCCAAAACCAGCACTCCAAACACATCCTGCTTCCAACCTTCCCCACCCCAGCCAGCCTCCCCATTATCAATGTTTCCACCTGGTTGCTGGCCTGTTTCTGAAAGGTCAGCGTTGGTGAAATAAGGTAGCATGGCCTGGAGGAAAGCCAAGTTTTAATCCTGACCCTACTATTCACTCTCTGTGTGGCTTTGGGCAAATCACTTTAGCTTTATCTCAGTTTCTTGTATATGAAGATAATACTTTATCCAACTCCTTTCCAACGGTGTAGTGAGGGTGAATTAACTGTACAGTGCTATGAACAGATAAAATGCTACATAAATGCTAAGTAAGTGTAGGAGTTTAGGGGTAGCAGCCCAAAAGGTATTAGTTTACCATAGCTGAAGGAAGAACTTCATACCCACAAATGCCAACCATGCCAGGACAAGGGCACTTTGGGAGGAAAAGACGGTTTTCCTTGCCTGCAGCAGCAGTAAGAAAATGTGAAGAACTCCAATTGTATAGGTCCCAATACAATGAAAGTTCCACATACAGTGATCAGGATCGGTGCCTAAGGGCCTATCTGCTGTAGGGATCACTTCAGTTGCTGCCAAAATGTAGCCACCTCTGGGTGAAATGTGGCAGTTGTTTAAACACCCATAGCAACACTTCACAACAGTTCAGGAGAGTAAGCAGAGAAGAATCCTGTATTTAATTGAAATTACAGAAGGGAGGGAGAATATATTTGCCAAAAATGGAATTTAGCCAAATGTTGTAGCTAACATCTCCTATTTGAGAACAGAGGAAAAGAGCCCTAGGATCTTAATAAGCACAAGTGGCCACGGTCTCTCTTTTTTGCATCTTATGTGAAACACACCTCCCTTTGTATATTTGTAAATGTAATTTAATTAACATGCTCCTGTAGAGGCAAAATCTCTGCTTGTGTTGCAGCTGCTGTCTTTTATTTGTAAATAATATAATTTATGTGTGAAGCTCCTCCCATCCAAGACACCCGGGGTGCTTATGTTGCTTAATTAAAAACTGCAACAAAAACATAATTAAAAAACACCCCTCTTAGCAATTAGCTACATAAAGCAAATGAGGGGTGGAGGAAAGATTAACACATGTGGGTCCTGCAGTGGGGGGGTGGGGGTGTAGGGGTAGGGGTGGAAGAGGACCAAAGCCCAGTAAGTGAGCCCAGTGTTTTGCAAGCCCCATGGAAGACCTGAACCCTGCACTGAAAGCTTAGGATCTCACTAGGATGTAGTTTCTGGGGCATAAGAGGTGCGGGTGTGAGGTCACTGAATGGGTATTTACAAGAGCTGTCTGTAGCCACTGAGACTCCTTTCCCCATGTGTACAACACCTTCCAAAGTGTTGGGCACTTCAAAAATAACAGAAGCATAATCTATCAATATTTGCACATGTTGCACCACTGGAAACTCTGTAGACTGCTGGGAATTTGTTTGTCCAGTCTGATACAAACAGTGATTGCAGCATAGTTCTTTGCTCTAATCTTAACATCATTTTCTTGCTGTCCATTTAGGGAGCAATGGGTGGCTATGGGTACTAGGGGTGAGAACAACACTGTGCCACCCTTGCTAGGCATCACCTTCCAATAGTTGGAACAGGGGGCTGGGTGTCCATATCTGAGCTCTATCCCAGACTCAATTGCTGTGTGACCTTGGATAAGTCACTTTAGCTTTCTGTGCCTCCGTTTCCCTCCCTGAAAAATGGGAACAAAGCTATCACTCTGTTAAAAGTGTTGTAAAATTCTCCAGGGAAACATACTATGTGTGAAGTAATACTATTCCACACCTAAGAATTTGAACAGTACTGTAGGCTTCCTTAGTGCTGTCATTTAGATCCTCTTTCCCACCTCACCGAATTCGATACTTTCTTTGTGACCTCCACACCCTTTAGGCTCTTTATATTTATCCCTGTATCTAATATTAGGTTGACAAAACATGGTCACCTATAACCTGTGTGATCATTCTCCAAATTCAAATAATAAATAATTATTTTCCCCCTTAATAAATTGTTTGAAGCTGTGTTAGACCATGAATTAGAGTCCATCAAATAGTTAACATGGATCTCCCCCAGCATGGATTGGAATAATTTGGGGGGAAAGGAAAAAAAAAACTGTTGTTGAAATTTGCGAGGTGCTTGGCTTGGGGAATCAGGAGTGGGATTCAGTTCTTTCCTTGTAAGGAAAGTTGTTTAAATCTGGCCCAGGTCATCAGTGACACTGTCATTCCTATCTGTGGGCTGCTTGCTGGCCTGTGTGGAAATGTACTAAGGTTGACTTCAACTACTAAATGGATAAGGGTTCACATCAGGTAAGCTGTCCTTATTGGCCCACTTCTTGACAGCTTCAGTAGAGAGATCCACTCTTAAACAGGAATGGAGACTGCACTCTTTTCTCACTAACAGCTTTTCTGGGTCAGGGCTGAAGCACATTGCTGGAACATTGTGTGGGACGTTTGCACTTCTGCTGCCCATGCTGTACCTGTCCTATGAATAAAAAGAGCACTTTGATCTCCAGCGCTGTTAGTCCAGCGCTTACGCTCACTTAATGTTAAATTAAAGTTTAAAGTTTAGCTGAAATTGAAAGTCACCAATAAATCTCTGCTTCCACGTTCCTGTTATGTTCTGTTCAGGTCACACAATATGTTGCTGCTCTGATGGTTGTTGTTTAAATACCACCCTACTGCACCATCATCGTTGAAAGATTTCATTATGGTGCGAAGTATAATGGTAACTCGCTACTCTTGCATTTAATCCAAATTGGACAGTCAAACTAAAGGGCACAAATATAATTCACAGTTTACCACATATGCAATCAGTCAAATGTTTCAGTTTTAATTATCTGGTTAGTTTTTAATCATACACAATGTTATCAGCTCAGTAGGAGACACAAAACACAGTCTGTGCCCCAAAAGACTGAGTCTGAAGGTTTGATTTTTTGCCATCTTCACTCCAATTTAGTAATACGTTACTCCACAAGTAGCCTATGGGGAACATTGGTTAGGGTGGTTGAAAATGAGTAATGATGGCAGAATCTGGCTCTGAAGGGCTTTGTACGAGAAGCCAAGACTGCTTGTTTAAACTGTAACCTTTAACTTCACGGTGCCGTTTTAAAGCAGAGAGAGTGTGGGCGGAAATAGTCTGACATTGAGTAAAAGCCATTTGGTGAACAAGGTTTTGGGAGAGTCTGGGTGTATGTTTCTGGGAAGGCTAAAGAGATTATCTTGCTGCTTTTGATTCCCCTCCCCCTCCACACCCCCCCCCCCAGTTATTCTGTTTTACATGATTGCTGCTGGGAGGTTCTCATTTGCACTTGTAAGCCTAACTGATTTTTAGGTGTTGGTATTTTTTTTACCGTGGTATAAATCTAAATAAATAAACTTTGCTCCTGGTTTGGCTGCTGTAAATTATGCAGAATTCCATCAACTTCCAGATGGTACCATTCTGTACAGCTGTAAATGTAACCATTTCCACAGGCCTGCTAAAAAGGCTTCTGTTTTAAGCATGTATTGTTTGATCTGAATGGCTTAATCTGGAGTGGTATATGGAAATGGCCCGCATGAAGGAATGGAGGGTCCTTGCAGGTAAGAATGGCCATGGGGCAGTGAAGTCATTGAACTATCAGCAGGGGAATCATGCCCACTCATTTTTTTCTTAGCAGCCAGTGTTTTCATGGTGAAGGGGTTTCTATAACCTGCATATGAGCAAAACCAGAGAGCATGTGTTGGTGTGGTTGGTGTCTCTAAAACAGATCTACAACATATTGGACATCTGGGGTCATTTGCTGTTTCCTTGCAATTAGCAATGCTCCTGGAGTGGATAGTGGACTCCAGTCAAGAAAAAGGCCTGACAAACATGTTTCGTCCAGCCAAAGTGCTGCCTTGGTTAAACATTCTCTCTCTTAATACACTAGGAAACTCCATGTTGATTGTTTATATTCCACTGTACCTGATGCTATTTGAAGGGACTTGTGGTTGCAGCTAGCTGTGCATTTAAGCCTTGTTCCTATTCTAACATTCACACTGTCCTTAGGGATGACCCACTAGACGTTAGGCAGCTGCAGGAGCAAAGTTGAGGTTATTTGATGGCCTCCCTGTCCTCACACCAGATTCTTCCTACCCTACTCGCCTCACCCAAACCTTCCCCACTTCCTTCAGTGCATTAAGGAATGAATACAGATCCTCCTGGCTGGGGAGCTGTACATAGAGTATCATCTTAAAGGGACCTCTGATAAGTCTGGGCTAGGGGAAAGGTGGGACATTTGGTGTTAGGAGTAAGAGTGGCACAGATCAGTGTGTAACATCTTGACTTAATCTTTCCCACTAACAGTTCCCAGATATGTATTTCCCTCTCTCCCTGGGTTTCCTTACATTCACCATCTTCTAGCCACATCAGTGAGGCAGTCTGCTTAGCAGTTACACTAGTCCAGTCTCCTCATAAGTATAGTGAGAGCTATCTAAGGTGCACTAGTCCCCTCTAACTACAGGGAGGACCTGCATGGCTCCTCCCACATCACACATTCAATTTTTGCTAGTACAGTTTCAATGGAAAAAAACAATTTTCTGGTGTTCCTGATGCATCAGTATGGAGGAAAAACTCTCAAACTGGTTGAATCCGTGGGACGTTGACTGAACTCCAGGAAGACATTGCCCTGTGTTTAATGGGCATGGAAATGCCCAGCTTTTGTAGCCCGTCTCTGCACACTAGGCAACGCTGAAACACCTAGCGTGGTAGCAAAGCAGTGTCAGAATTCTATGCAATGTCTCTTTAAGGCTTCTTGTGAGTCTTCTCTAAAATTCCACTATCAATACACAGCAATAGTTTATTTTTATTTCTGCAGTGAGCAGGAGCCCTCCCCATGGTCTATCCCTGTGCCTTCTTGCTTTGTCTCCCTAGCTCCAACAGTCACAGATGATGTTGGACCTTTCTCCACTCCTGAGTGACCTATACAGTAATTCAATAGGAAGACACAGTCTGGTCTCATGGAGGCCCATTTTAATTCTATAACTGAATCAGGTCATGATAACCTGTGTTGGAGGGATGGGAGATTTTTAAACTCCTGCACTCTTATGTTTTGCAGACCCCTCTGTGACGCACACAGCAGTGAGCGATAGGTAGGGAGGAAGAGGGTTGCCCTTTCACTGCCAGCCTTCTGTTACCATTTTGCACTGCCAATGTTCCACTGAAATTAATGAATCGTTGGAGCATACTGGGTACATTCAGGCAGGGGGGAATTCTGTGTGGCAGGGCCATTCTAGCTGGGGAGCAGTCAGTGCCCTTCAAATCATCGTTTATGCTCCTGGAAGGAAGAATCCCTCTGACTAGACCCTTATTTCAGTTGGGTAGGTTCTCTTTAGCTAAGACTTAAGAGCAGTACGTCCTTGAGCCATTTAGGGTGGGTGGTTGTTTTCTATTAAAATGTAGGGTAGCTCTTAATGGACCCTCATGCCTGCCTGCTAGGGGCCTTGCTGTTAATTGGCCACGATGGGCCCGTTACATGGAAATGATGTTGGGGACATCCTGAGAGAGTCTTCTCATGACTAAAGAGTTGCGTTATATACTTTATGGACACTGGCTCTGAGCAGATTGAAGAGACCCACTTAAGCCTGAGTTGAAAGCGGCAGCCTAGCCAAGCAGTCATTGGCTGTGCACTCCAGTAAATTGCTGAATTTGTGTGTTAGCAGACGGTGAGCCACCTGAGGAGAGGTTTTGCTCCGGAATGGGGACTGATTACCGTGAGGTCACTCCTTGAACATTAAGGAAATATTCACATAGTTGCTTCATTCAAGTTTTAATATGCGAGATGCGGGGGCCTCTTCTTCCCTGATGACACATGGTACATAGTGCCCATCGTCTTTAGAAGTAGTTAGGAAGATGTGTCAAAGGACCAAGAGGCACCAAAGGTGGAACAATGTGTTCTCCTTAAAGACAGCTGTGAAATTCCAGCATCTTCATGTTGAACTTCTCACACAGGCAAAACTTCTCTTATTTTTCCTCTTCCGCAATGCTAATCATTCTGCCTCTTATTTGTCCTCGCTCATAAAAAATAAGTAATGTGCAAAAATTGCCAGAGAACCAGCTGCCATCTCATCAAAAACATTATAAATAGAAAACGTTTCCAGCAGTTCAGCTTCCATAGCTGCTGTCTTCTTTCTCTTCCTCCTTTTTTATTGCCAGGGATCTTAGTTTACGGAGGTGCATCTTTGAGTTTCTTCGCTGTCCATCTGCTCAGAAGAGGCCAAAACTTTCAATCTATGATATCATAGTTGGTTGCCACGGTGCTGTAACTGAGAGCAGACAATGTCAGGTGGGGACCGAACAGTAGGTGGCTGCCTGAAGATAAACAGCTCACTACTTACGTGCACATGGATAAAATTTTCAAAAGTGCTTTTCTCTTTCTAAATGTGGTTATACTCTCAGAAATCGCTAATAATCGCACGCATCTGCACTCTCAGTATATAGGTCCTGCTTCTGCAATTGATGGTGTGTGATGGGTTACTACATCACACAGAGCCATGTTGCGGTAAGTAGGGCTCCATGCAGATTCAGCAGTTCATTTAGGCGCTATCAGTTGCAGAAACGCAGCCTACGTTTGTTCATTTGCAAGTCAGCCTGCCAACTGTGCACGTGCCTTCAACAGGGATACGAACATTGCAGCGGGTTGAATACAGCAAAAACAGTGTTTGTGAACATTGATTTGCATTTCAAACGCTTGTTTGGTTTGATTATCCTTGTGTCCTCTTAGTCTTGACCCTTCCTATGGGATGGGTTTGTGTCTGTAGGGAGGCTCGGGGAACAACGTCCCTTTGTAGGAGTACCCAGAGTCACATACGAACCAGGGAGTCCATGCATGGAGACGGGTATTAATTATTCTCCTCTTATAAAGGTTTCATCTAATGAGGGAGCACTAAGGAGACTAGTCAAAGAGAGCAGTGCCCGAGCAGTCCTTAGATGGAAAATTGTTAGCTCAAACCATTTGGTGAATACTTGTAAATAACAAACCCATTGGCAGAAATCAGGACCAGTTCATGAAGAGAAGAAAGTCCTGAATTTCTCAGATCATTTATTTGCATTAAGTTTAATCAGCCCTACAGAAACTCCTGCCACATTCTTTCTGTTTGTAGCATCCTTTAAAAAAAATGATGACAGTTGATGTGTGAGGTGGAATAGAACCCAGCTGGCTTTCCCATAGCTCTGTCAGCTCTGTAGGACTAATAGTGGGAACTCATCTGTTTCAGTAAAGTCCGCAGCTATGGCTCTGAGCTATTTTGAGTAAAATGCTATATTTTTACATGATCACATTTCTGACCATCATCACACTCGACTATTTCAGTTGAATAAACCCCAGCGGGCCCCAGTATCTGTATAGAAAAGATCTCTTAGCATCTGAAAGTACACTAATAAGTAATAAGCATGTTTTACAAAGACCCAGAACAATGAACATGCGATGTAAGCCAAGACTGGAGCAGAAAAGATGAATATTGGATAATTTCAGACTTGTCAACATGCCCTTCAAGGATTTCTGCCTTCTGTTTCCTCCATGGCCTGTGAACTGCCCCATATTCGGTGGACACCATTAAAGCTCCATTCACAGCCCCAGATAAGTGCCCTAACAGCAGTAACTTCTATGCAATACTTGGAAGAGGAGATACTGTGCTCCTGCAGTCACTGCAGAGTGGCATGTGTTGGGTTTCTAATGGAGCCCCCTGTATTGGCACAGGCAAAAACTTTGCTGGCCGGTCAAATACATCATTTCATAATTACAGGCTGTGGGCCAAATTCTGTTCTCGTACCAATTTAAAATCTCATACAGCTCCATTGAGGTTCAATAGACTTGCGCCATTTTAATGAAGAGCAGAATTTGGGCCTCGTGTAACCTACCTGCCCTGTGGACTTGGAGTTCATTTTCATGCCATTGGTGTGACTTTGTCACTCAGGAATGGCATAGCCACAAGCTAGGAATTGTGGTGAGACAGGCTGGTTCCCCTGTCGAGGAATTCTCACTAGTTATACTATACAACTCACCTTCTTTAGAACCAAGGGAAGAGAGAGATGACCCGCATTGCTACTCCAATGACTGTGGCAGCTCTGATTTTCCTTTTGTCTGTGTCTAAATCGGCTAGCAGTAGGCATTTGATTACAATCAGACTTTTCTGCCAGCCATGACACAGTGCATTATTTGTTCTTATTTGCTTTTCACTGCTTCATTTTTACTGTTTTTGAACACAATGGACAAATCTTATTACAACCGACTATAATGTGGACAAGGGATCTGGATATTCCACAAAGTCTTGACCTGCAGCAACTCCTGCTATGTCAGTTACAATCCGTACCACAGCACATCAATTCTGATCCCCGACGTACCTTGCTCATTCATTCCTGGGCTCCCCCTGCCACAGCTCTGTCAATGCTTCTTAGTCCTGACTTACATCACCCTCTGCTGTACTAGTTGTGGGCTTCCCACACACACCTGTGCCAAAGCAACTCAGTGCTAAGCTGCAGCCTGCATGTACACTTTGAATTTAGCACAATCCACTATTTGATTTTCACTCACTGACTGATATGCACACGATGTCACAGTTCTGGAATTGGAAGCAATTAGCATTTCAAAGGTTTGGCTGCACAGTGTAACGAGTGAGGAATAAAGCTGGACATCGGGACGGGGGAAGGGGGGGGCATGACTGGTTTCCCTTCAGGAGCATTGTTTGCAAGGAGAATTGTTCTTGTTTTCTTTTTATGGGAGAAAATCCCCAAATGAAAAAGCCCTGATCTGGGGGAATGGAGAGGGCTGAGAATTCTGGGAGTATCTGTAGCCAAGCTTCTTTGCTTTACGGTTCTCTGGCAATCAGTCAAGTTGGTGGGTGCTTGGTCATGGTTGGAGACCTGTAGGCCGAAACCAGCCTGGTGTGTATTACGCTAAGCATCAGGAGGCCCAGCGCCCAAGAGAAACAATTTTGTGGACTCTCTAGCATCTAGTGGCATGTTGCTGTTCTTTTAACTATAGAGACTTAATAAAGCAGAATTCCAGCTCAGTACTGGTCTCACTCCAGAGTTATTTCCACCATCAGCGTGTTCCTCTAGCATTGCGATATGCTATATGAAGTTATGTTGGCAACGATGAGTTCTGGGGGAGACAGGAAAGGTGTTTAGCCCTCCACCTACCTTTCTATGCATGTGCCTTCTGGGATGTGAGGGAGAAGGCACTTCTTAGGGTGTAGGGGGTAATGATCTTGATCCAATTTGAGTGGGGAAGGGATAGAAGTTTGGGTTTGGCTCTGAGCACTGGTTCCTTTGCCATCTTCTGATGAGCTGCGGTCAGTATCACACCAGGGTGATTTTGGTGACTCTCCTAATCAGGCAAGCACTGCCGTGTAGTAGGGTCCATCTTTAACTCTTGTACTTATCACCATCCCCAGGCAAAGGACCGGAAACTCTGTATGCTGGGCAGAAACTTAATGACAACGAGTGGCACACAGTCCGGGTGGTGCGGCGAGGAAAGAGCCTCAAACTGACAGTCGATGATGACGTAGCTGAGGGTGAGTGCAATGTATTGGTATCTCTACTGTCTCCCTTTGTTCTCAGCTTCTTTTCAGCATACACATGCACCCTTTTTCTTTGTCTCTCTCTCCTCCACCTCTCTGTGAAGGCCTCTCAACTGGGGATCACTGGGTTGAGAATCCAATTATGAGGGGCTCTTTCTTCCCAACCCATTCTGGCAACAGCGGCCTGGAGTGTACCCTGGGAACGGAGATGCAGCAAGGAGAATGTACAAGGCCTTGAACTCAGCCAAAAAGCAAGAAGGAAGCCATAGAGATGTTAGAGAGGGAAGGAAGTGTGTTAATTTGGTTATGTGCCTGCATGTAGTATGTGAGGGAGGAATAAGAAGAGATCCATATTGCTAACCCCAAATGTTCCAAAAACTTTAGACATCCCCTCCCCCCCCCAAAAAAATAGGCTTAAAATCATGCAATTAAAAAAAAATATATTGGGTTCTTTGGTCTTGTGGTCTTTGAGCCTTTAGGGTTCATTTTTTCCATCTGCTTCTTTACAACCATGGGAGCTAGAAACATATTTTAATTTTTCTAAATGAAAGCGGAGATTCCCCTGTAATCGCATGACTCTGGGAGTTGGAGCTTTAAGAGAAATACTTGCTATCTTGAGAGGCTGGTGATGCAGTCATGAGAGTTGGTAACTCTAGGAGAAGCAGCTAATTAAGGTTGCATTTGCCCCCTTGCAACTCCTCCCATTCAGCTGGGCTCTAGAAGCCTCTCTTCCAAATTCCAGGGGACCTCCTCATAGAAAACTCCTGGGAGGTTACTTACGTTTTCTTTTTTTTATAAAAAGGGGGCTTCTGGCATCTGAACAGAACCTGATTGTAAGCAACCTGACAGATTAAAAACTTCAGAAAAAAAACGAGAGATGGGTAATAGGGTTTGAAACGACCCAGGCATCCTGCCGGCTTAACAGGTGGACACAGGGGTGGTTTCCAAAGTACTTGATCATATGTGCACTCTAAATCATTGGTGGTAAATGTACACTCTGTGGTGTGGTGAGAAATGGATAGGAAGATGCCCAGTGACATGAGGAAGCCCCATCTGCTGCTTGCTGGAACTAGCAAAGGTGCGTTCAGTATTACAGTGGGCAAGTTCTTCTGCTTAAGAGGCAACTTTTCAGCCTTAGAGTGAATTTTTGACTTTGTCTCTGTGCTGGAGAGCACAGTAACACAGTTCTCTTGCATTAGAGGAATTCTGGAAGTGATTTTCAGTAACAGCCGCTAGATGGCACTTTCATCATACAGCTCAGAAAGATGCACAAAGAAAATTGCCACTTGAAAGTGTATTTTTCATAAAACCGATCTGATAAATAAAAATGATGGAATCATATATATAGATGATTATACACACACACACACACATACAAATATTTTATTTTTATATATATATATAGAGAGAGAGAGAGAGAGAGAGTATGTATGTATGTATGTATGTATGTATGTATGTATATACAGCCATCCAAATAGTTATGTTAAGAACATGTTATGGTTGCAAAGTTAAACACTTGCAAGTTAGGAAATGCCAGAACTATGATTGTCTGTGCAGCCTTAAGTTGCCCCCCTCCCACCTTTTTGCCTATGCATTATGTTAGTCTTGAACTACGTGATCAGTTGCTACTGTTTTCTACAGGACACCTGTCTAAGTAGTGGAGAGGATGGACCTGCTATGAGGATAAAACAGGGTTGTGTAGAAAAGGAGGCTATTTTATTTAGGCCCCCTGCATTGTTTATTGCAGAAGTTGGGAGATGTGTAGTGAATGTAGAGTGTAGTAACAGGAATAGATGGGTCTCATGTAAGGCCATTGAATGGTGCCTTGGTGATGTGGAACCTATATCTGCCTCTGGCTGAGAGTTTCTCTAAGGTGTTAATCAAACAATTTAAACCCAGCTTTTAACAGGTTGTCACTGATTGTGTTCCTCACTTTCTGGGTGCCCAACATGAGAGCCTGGGGTCTGAGCACTCAGAATGGCAACTGAAGTCCATTGGAGATGTGCTTGACTATATAAAGTGCTAAATATCTGGAAAAATCAAGTCCTAGGCATGCTACACAGGGTATACAAAATTAGTGGTTACTTCTGATCTTACTTTCTGTGTCTCATGAGTGCCATATCTGTACTGCATAGAAGTACAATATGTATATGTAATTAACTAAATATGCTTTAAGGTCATATAACTAGATATTTTGTTATACTGAATAACGAAAATTCATCACCAAGACATGCAGAGCCCAGACCATGCAGTAATTTGGTGTTTGAAGTTAACGAGGCTGTCTTATCTGTTGCCTGCTCATGCGTTAACCCCCTACCATGCTGCCGAGCAGAGCTAAGCAACAACTAGAATAACATCAGACAGCGGGAGAGGCCATTTTCCTTGTGTGGAGCAGTAGAGTGAATTTTTAACACATTATCATTTTTATGACTGTGTCCGTGTTTCTCATTTTCTCTCTCTTTTTTTTTTTTTTTTAAACCTCATTTCATCAATCATCAAACTAGGAACCAATGACTTATTTCAAAAGTGTATCTGAACTGTGGTTTTTTTTGTTTTGTTTTGTTTTTTAGCAGGCCTGATCTGGCAAGCTGCTGAGTGCCTTCAACTTTGGTTATTTTTGGTTGGAGCTGAGGGCACCTAGCAGTGATGGACTCTTGGACTGTAAGTCTCCCCTGCAGTGCTGAGCATGCTGTGGGAGCTCAGCAAATAATACGTTTAAGTGACTCCCCTGAAAGCAAAATGAAATCTCACTCTTGCTCCTTTCCTAATTACCACCTTCTTCCATCAGTCCCCGTTTCGTCCTCTCTGTGAATCAGCTCTGCGCATCTGCTAGCTCCCATCTCTCTCTGTGGTGGAGTGATAAGGTCTCCGCTTGTTATCAGAGAATGTGGTACCCTGGCACATCTGGTGCATATGAGCGTGTCTGCCCTGTTTCTGTATCATGGGGTCTCTGAGATAATTAAGTAGATTCAGCGGGGTTTTCTAGGCCCTATGCCAATCAGGGAAGTGATGATGAGGTTTTTTGGATCATTATGAAAGGACAGAAAGTGTTAGCAACCCAGGCCAGCAGGGACCTACCCTTAGGGAAGGAGCAGGGAGTTAGCTCTCCACAACCCACTCGGTCCTCCACTTTTCAGAGTGCCCACAGGAGTGCTGGTGGCTTTTGTAGTGTGGAAACTTGTCTGCTAGGAATTGGACTGAACCCCCCAACTCATTTCATACACAGGCTGCCTATTAGATGATAACTTTATCCTTACTGTTTTGGAAACCTGAAGGTGAATTGCTCCTTAGCCTGTTTACCAATCCCCTAGCATGCTGGGTGTTCTTAATCTTTTCCTCTTGTTTGCGGAATTCAGGTACAATGGTTGGCGACCACACCCGCTTGGAGTTCCACAACATTGAAACGGGGATCATGACGGAGAAGCGGTACATCTCCGTCATCCCCTCTAGCTTCATCGGCCACCTCCAGAGTCTCATGTTTAATGGGCTGCTCTACATTGACCTGTGCAAGAACGGTGACATTGACTACTGTGAGCTGAAAGCACGCTTCGGCCTCCGCAACATCATCGCTGACCCAGTCACCTTCAAGACCAAGAGCAGTTACCTGAGTCTGGCCACCTTGCAGGCCTACACCTCCATGCACCTTTTCTTCCAGTTCAAGACCACCTCAGCCGATGGCTTCATCCTCTTCAACAGCGGTGATGGCAGCGATTTCATCGCAGTCGAGCTAGTGAAGGGGTGAGTGAACTTTGTGCTGCGGTCCCCGAGGGCATTCAGCTAAGCTGTGGGTACCTTTTAAAATGTTCATACAAAGAGAAGTGGGTATTCACCCATGAAAGCTTATGCTCCAATACATCTGTTAGTCTATAAGGTGCCACAGGACTCTTTGTTGCTTTTTACCGATCCAGACTAACACGGCTACCCCCTGATACTTCATACAAAGAGAGAGTCCTCTGGCTAGTCAATTTCTATTCTTTTTTACTGAGGCATATGGTGTAGTGGTTAAGCAAAAGACTGGGACTCCGGGGTTCTATGCCTGACTGCCACTTACTCATGCTGGGGTGGAGTCTCTGATGTGATATGTCTTTCTCATATCTAGATACTGTGATTCCCATCTCATAAAGCTTTCACTGAATTTTGCCTAAGAGACTATTAGCTGTGCTTGGAGTAAGACCAACAGTGGCTCTGGAGTCTCCATATGATCTGAGCTGATGCATGTGTTGTTTCCAGGTATATACACTACGTGTTTGACCTGGGGAATGGTCCTAATGTCATCAAGGGCAACAGTGATCGGCCTCTCAATGACAACCAGTGGCACAATGTGGTCATCACCCGAGACAACAGTAACACCCACAGCTTAAAAGTGGACACCAGGGTTGTTACTCAGGTTATCAACGGTGCCAAAAACCTTGACCTTAAAGGTAAATCTCAGAAGGATGCCAGTGCTCTTTTGGGCCTTGGGAGGGGGGGTGCAGGCAGGGGGGCGGAGAGCAGTGGGCAAGGAGAAGCTGCATAACCATGCACGAAGGAATGGAAGGTCTGGGATGTGTTGTGGGTTTCTTTTATTTTAATTCTGCATTTGCTCTATTGGCAAGTTCTCTAAGCACCGTACTTTGCTGATCTTGCTCCTTCCGAGATTGTTTTTCACGCATGCTCACATTACTCCTTAGACACAATTATCATTCTTTGGTTAGGACAGGCCTCTCCTGCATTAATCTATTATTCTAGATCAAGTACAGCATTGGCAGAACTAGAGTGGCAGGATGCATAGACAGTCAGGACTGAGAACCACTGTTTATGGGGGAGCACAGGATTGATAATAGGGTGGTATCTGTCAATATGGAAGCACATTAGTAAAGCTAGGGTGGGAAGGACAGGTGATCAGAATCAAAGGGCATTGATGGAATTGTGTAAGGGGACAAGTCTAACCATAAGTGGTGCAGCTGGTTGAAGTTGATGTTCATTTACAGAGCTGTGTGACGGCCCCGGACAGGAGTGGCAGGTGATGCTTCAGGTCAGGGTCTGGATATGTTGGCAGGGTTGTGTGAGGGTCCATGACAGGAACAGCAGTGGATGCTGCATGTACATTGAGGTGGGTTAGCCAAGCTGGGTTCAGGATCACACCATGCACAGCTCTGGCTACCCTTCTTTCACTGGCAGTGCAATTCTTTTAATGAATATAAGGTAAATGCAACTCTGGAAGATAAGTTTATTTTACTTCCTTTTGCTTTTGTCTTTTCACCCTGTTTATCTCCAGGTGATCTCTACATTGCTGGCCTGGCTCAAGGCATGTACAGCAACGTCCCAAAGCTAGTGGCTTCACGTGATGGGTTTCAGGGCTGCCTAGCATCAGTGGACTTGAATGGGCGCCTGCCCGATCTAATCAATGACGCTCTCCACCGCAGTGGGCAAATTGAGCGCGGATGTGAAGGTACAACTCACTTTAGAGGCATTCCCCTCCCGGGCAGCCCCCCTTATCTCTTCGCTGCCCCCTGCTCTGCTGCTCACCAACTTTACAGGCCATCTCATTGGTTTGCTTTCATTGTGATGTCCTTCACTGCCATCAGCATGTAATTGCCATGTTTGTAATCTCCTGACTGTGTAGTGTCTGAGTGGGGGTGACCAGTGGCTGCCAATGGCTCTTTCATGTAGTTATATTCCCCTAGGATATTGTGTCTCCAGCAATGGAAAGATGTTGGGCATGGTGTTGGTAGCAAGCTCCTCATGTGCTTTTCCTACAGAGCCATTTATTGACACTAAGAATATTTAAAGTGTCTAGTCTTGCTCTGGAGTCGAGGTTCTCAGCTGTGCTCTGCAGGCCACCAGATGTCCTCAGGGTCCTTCTTGGGACTCCAAAACACTAAACATTTTGAAGACCAAGTAGTGGCGGGGATGAGGGCTTGTGGAGGTGAGGACAGGTCAAAGAGAGCATTCCTCTTATGAAGTGGGCCTTGCAATGGAAGAGTTGGAGAATGGCTGAAGGTGCTTTTTGAGACATCCAGCTAAAGTGATTTCTAGCACCTTAAATGAATAACTTCCAGCAGCCAAAAATAAAAAGACTGATTTTAAGACCACTAGCTCAACCACATTGATGTGGCATGGGAACAAGTACTCAGGATCTTGTGCTCCCAAAGCATAGGCCCATACCACTTGAGTTACATGATAATTTCTGTTGGCTTGTCAGTAGTGCTATGGCATGTGTCTCTTTGTAGGCAGGCATTCACTACCGGGGAAAACTAATCTCACACGCTGACACAAAAGATGTGCATTCCTGTAGACGACTCTAATGCATCTGGACTCTATCTACTAGGTGGCCCACATGTAGGATAAGATCCTTCTATGCACATGCATGCACGCCAGCTGGTATATTACATTCCCACCATGCTAACTGCTAACAATTTGGCCATTTGCGTCCCTTCGTCCCCTTGAAATGCCCTTCCTTCCCACCAGGGTTGTTGCTAGGCAGTTTTGGAAATTCCAGTGGAGTGCCTCTCCTCCAAGCCTTCAAAATGTGTGAAGCCTCAACGCAGCAGCTCCGCTTGAAACCAAACCCTTCATTACAGCCCATCAGTTGGGTGTTCTGGTTTGCAGGGAGTGTTTGATCCCAGTCCTGCTGCTGCTGGGTAAAAGTAAATCCTTCAATAACTGGTGGGAGTTATTTGTGTCCTGGGATGAGAGAAGAAGGCCCTTGATATAAACCCCGTTCTCATAGCACAGGTGTATGATACACAGTCGCTGTAGCCTGGTCTTCCCTCCGCCCCGGTACGCTTTTAATGGGGCCCATTAATCTGGCCATTTCCCCTGGAAGTCGCAGTGGTCCATAAGAGCTTGCAGCTGTGCCTATTAGGCCTGTAACCAGGGTGCCAAAAGTGGGAATGCTGTGTCTCTCGCTCTCATACAGTGTTGCTTTCAGGGCTCAGGAAAATTCCCTTTGCCTTTATAAAAATGCCCCCTTTGGATTCTTCCCAGCTGTCATCTCATTGCCCAGAAAACCTTTCTTCCAAATTGGGGGTTTCTATTAAGTGTATTTTTACAATATGTAGCTTGTGCAGTTTTGTGTGTGGGATAGCTAGTAGCTCTCCTAGGCCAGCCCATCCTCTTGACTCAGAGAGGCTGGCTAAAGCTCTCTTCAGAGCCAGCGATCTCTGCTCCTGGCTCAGCAAATAGGAGTCACTCAAGTGACATGAACCATTTACCCTTCCCCAGGAGCAGAACCATTACGCTGGCCAATAGAGCTTGGATCCAAATGAGTGGTCACCTTTCCTACTGCTGGTGCCCAGGGCAGCTGTGTCCTGCCAGGGCTGTAGCTGCCAGTACATCTCCCCACCCCTCCTTTCTGCTATAGCATCTATTTTCAGCTCACCAGCCATCCCTATAACATAAGCCCTAGCACTGTCCCTACTAGTGTGCCAACACTGGTGCTGCCTGAATGCAGGGATCGAGTCACCCTTAGTGACACTAGCAGGCATCCTTCTCTGAGCTGCATCAAAGGAAAATCAAACCCCAGAAGAGGGAAGTGAGAAGGGCCACCAGTGCCTTCATCCTGTCATTGCAGGAACTTGATCTTTTGAGGTAACGCTTACCTCCTCCTCATGGGCCATCCCTGCTCAGTGTCCCGTGGGAAGGTGCTGAACACCCGATGTTCCCTGCCAGCATGCCCTGGGATAGAAACAACCAAGGATCCCAAGGGAGTGAGGAAACATAAGGCTGGTTCTCCTGCCTTTGGACTAATGTCCCAGCAGCCCCCAGGGCAGTGATGTGCAGTAGCCAAGACTTGAGAGTATGCGCCAACTCTTCTTGTGGCCTCCCTGAATAGTGGTCACATCTCTCCTGCCCTTCCTCTCGGTGCTACGCTTTCTGCAGTGTATGTCTGGTGCTGATTTAACAATCTGTTTGTGTAGTGGCTGTAGGTGCAGTGTCAGCCCCACCCTGAAAGGCTGAGGGCCCTGACAGCTGTTGGGATCCATGCCACCATTTTGGGCATATAAAAGCATTTGAAATAAACACATTTTTGAGCTAATCTCTTGTGCAGTGTTTTTGATTTTGGGGAGTGAGTGAGGGAGGGTGGGTGGGTGGGTAAGTGATGTGTCCCTCTGATCAATTCCTTTCGAGAAGCATCTGTCCCAAAACAGTGAGGAGACAGAGTCAAACTCTCTGGGCGGATTTTCAAAAGTGCTCAGCATTGACCTAACTGCTTCCACTGAGCTCTACGAGAGTTTGATCGTGGATTTCAGTGGGAGCAGATTTATGCTGATGCTGGGCACATAGGAGAATCCAGTCCTCTGTGTCTAGACTGATCTTCAGAGCCCAGAGTGAGAAGGGTTTCTGCCCAGTTGTGTTTCCAGTGGCGTAACCTCTCCCCACCCTTCTTATTTCACATCTTCACCACCCCTGAAATTATAGGTAACCAGCATCTTCCCTGAAGCTGTGGGTTCACTGTCTATATGGGATCAACCTTTATGTTTACCACCTGTATTGATAGTTCAGGGGCCTGTCCCATATCAACACTAAATAGGAATTTTATTCCCCTGGGGAATGTGACAGGGAAGGAGTGTGATTTATTGTACTGGCTCTGCCACTGATTCCCTGTGTGACCTTCGGAAAGTCACTTAACTTCTTTGGATACATGATTCTCCTTAACTTCCTGTGCTAAATCATTGTGTAATATTATTATGCAATGATAAACAGGCACCATGTTCTACCCCACAGGTGGCTGCATTTCAGTGCAGAATAAGTCCCTTATCTACCTCACCAGGGGTATTGTAAGGTGCTTTAGGATAGTTCAAGATAAATGCAATTTATAGGAGGGTAATGGATTATTTCTCTAGCACCTGAGGGATCCTAAAGCATTCCTAAATGCAGCCACCTCTGGGATAGAACGTGGCAGGTTAATAGTGTATAGAAATGCTATGCCACAGTTTAAGACCTGAAGGCAAGAAGAACTATGTATCTAATTGACATTACAGGGAGGAGTGTGGTCGGCAGAAAGAAATTACCCAAGCTGGAATTTGACCAGGGTAGCAGAGCAAATGTAACCCACTCGTCACTTTGTGTTGCATGTCCACCTCGGTGCCCAACTCACAAAGGATGTGGGTCTGTTTCCACCCCAGCTGCAGAGCCTGGCTCTTTAGCTCAAGCTGCAGTGATTAATGCTTTCATCTCTAGAGGTCCCTGGTTCAATCCCAATTTTGTTGGCAGACCCTGCTCTTGTGAAATGTCCCAAGAGAGCTTCACATGTGGCCAGGCATGAGTACATTTCAACCTCAAGTTGGATGCTTCTCTGTGAAACAAGAACCAAGGCATATTTGAAACGGCAAATGGGCCTGTGAAGCTAAAGCTTCTGTTTTCTGTGCCCTTTTGCAGAAGACTGAGTCTATTCTTTTGTTGTTTACACAAGATCAATTGACAGCTGTTCTCTGATCTCATAAAGCTCTGGTCAGTGCTAGGCTGGCAGCTCCTGTTTTCCTGGAAGGTATTTAGCAAAGCTAATAGCTTTGCTGCACTCTGTTGTGAGGAATCTGTCCCGGGCTGATGTTTAACACACAATCTTTGTGAAAGTAACATCATACTGTGTGTCACTTGATAAGGAATGGCTATAGCCCAGGTGATCTAGGCAAGTCTCATCTTTATCTTTAATGTTTGCTGGAGGACCTACAACATAGACAGCAAAGTCACAAAATATTGACTAGGACAGCAGCTACAACAGAAATTATCTTGGCACAAATTGGTGGTGTTGGGCCAGCAAATTAGCACTGTGAGCCACAAAATCTTTTGAAAAGGTTCATCAGATTTGCCTTCCTCTTGTTTTTCTAAACCGGACTGCTCCATTGCTGATTACAAGGGCCTGGGTGTCAGCTCTATACGTGTCTACAAGACAAGTGCAAACTACTACACTTAGGAAGGAAGACTCAAATACAAAATGGGGAGTAACAGGTTAGGCAGCAGTACTGCAGCAAAAGATACAGGGCTTATAGTGGGTCACAAATTGAACATACCAGCCCTATGATGCAGTTGCAAAAAAGGCTAACACATTGTATGTCAGACAGGAGAAGTAAGTGGTCTGCTCTACTCACCACGGGTGAGGCCTCAGCTGGAGTATTGTGCCCAATGTTGGGTGCCCCACTCGAAGAAAGATGTGGCCAAACTGAAGAGAGTCCGAAAGAGAGCAATAAAAATGGTAAAAGGTTTAGAAAACCTGATCTATGAGGAAAGGTTAAAAAACTGGATATGTTTAATGTTGAGATGAGATTGCTGAGGGGACTTGATGCATTTTTTTCAAATATGTTAAGGGCTGTTATAAAGAGGATGGTGAATTGTTCTCCATGGCCCCTGAATGCAGGACAAGAAGTAATTGGCTTTGTCTGTAGCAAGGGAGATTTAGGTTAGCTCTGAGGAAAAAACTGTATAACTCTAAGAATAGTTAATTACTGGAATAGATTCCCCCTGGCACTTGGGGAATCGCTGTCACTGGAGGCCTTCAAGAACAGGTTAGACAAACACCTGCTGGAGTGGTCTAGGTATACTTGCTTCAGCATGAGGGGATGGACTAGACCATCTCTTGAGGTCCCTTCCAGCCAGCCTTTCATTTCTATGATTCTACCAATGACACAGTGTGAACTTGAACAATCCCCGTCTGCTGTGGGCCTCATTGTCCCCATCACACCGGGGTGTATATCAGCCCCATGTGAATAGACTAGTATGAAGTGCAATTCTGTCTTTCTAAACCACTTTGAGGTCCTTGACTGGCAGGCACTAGAGATGAGCTGAGTGTTGGAATTTGGGGAGGAAATAAACATTCCACATATCACCACCTGGGATTCTCCATGGTTAGAGCTCCACAACCTCCGGCAGTGGCTGGGAGCATGGAATCCTTTCTGAGAGATGGGAATGGCGTGTATTGCTCAAGCTGCATCAGGCAAACACTTGGAGTGGTATTATAAGGCTCCAGAGGAAGGGTCACTGTACTCTGGAGTCTACGTGGCAGAAGTAAAATTGAGAATGGAGTGAAAATATGGGATCTATGAGGATAACCTTCCTTCAGAATAACCCAATAAATCCTCAACTCAGGCCGAGGCTTGGACCAAGGAGGCGCTTTCTCCCCTTTGCTGCCTTTTGAGCTGACATGGGTCCAAAACCTCTTGCTGAACACTTTATCCGTGATATAATACCATTGAAATCAAGGGCTGAATTTGTCCCAGAGTGTATAAGAGTCAAGCTGCAGTGCACTGATTTCCACAATGATCCTAATATAAGCAAAGCTCTTATCTGGGAAAGCACCCTGAGCGTGACCTTTTCCATTGAGCCTAATGAGTAATTGGTATGTTTGATGTGTCCTGAGGTCATTTTCATTGCTATCGTTCATTTCCCGTGTGTTTTCCTGCTTCTCCATTTCCCCCACCACACGCTTTGCTCCTTTTGCTGAATATGTTGATATCAGCTTAGCTGGATTGTCATTACAAATTGTTTCTCTTCTTCTGAGACACAATTTCCCGTGTGCCCCAGTGGGTCTCAGTGGCACCCTCCCACACACTTCTCTTCACCTCTCTGGACCAATCCCACTGACAACAAGTTAGATCTAAGCTAAACAGTTTCACAGAAAAGAGCAAGCAATTTTTGTTTGGCTGGAGGCTGTGTTTCCTATACTCCTGTTCAAGATATTTTGCTCTTGTGACAGACTTCCTTCTCTCTTAGCCCAGCTTAATCCTTGCCAAATCCTGCAGTCAAATCATAATCTTATGCTACATACCACAATGTATAGTTAACCTTTGGAATTCACTGCTGCATGAAGTACTTGAATCAAACAGTGGGGCTGGATAATTTAATGACCAGTATATTTTGCGTATGGAGAATCGTGAGCAGGGGAAGAGGGAAGTTAATCAAATCTCATTCTTGTAAACTGATCACTGGATGCTGTCAAAGAGGATTTCACTCCTCAATATTGCATACCTGATGAGGTGAAGTATGGTCCTTTCACCTTTCTGTGAAGCATCAGGGGTTGGCCATGTTGGGTGGGGGGCTAATTGATGCAACAGTAATTTGATGCAGCTTGGCAACACCTCTGTACCATATAACATTGTATTCTGTTGGCACGGAGAACAGTGATTTCACAAATTCCCCCTGAGAGTTTCACTGAAGGTGGGAGGAAGATGAGGAGCTGGGCAGCAAGAGAGTCCTCATTTGTTCTACACAGAAGACTGTTTATTGGACTAAGTGGCAAGGAAAAAGGCCTGGAGAAATGAGTTAAGCTGTCCCTCTTCATTTGAGAGACTTTGGGAAATTTTATGGGTCTGTGAAATGGAGCTGCTCTGAAGGGGGGAAAAAATGTGAGTGGCTAGAAAGGGGAGGTAATTGCCATCTCGAGTCTTTTCATGAACTGTGGCTTGTAAAATGATAGCAAAGGTTCAAGATGTTAAACTTTATTGGAACCACAGGAAACTGCACATTTGCTTCTATTGCCAATTCCAATTTATAGAGCAGTAAATGTAAAAGGAGAAGGGAAAAAAAATAACACCAGCAAAGATTCAGTACTAGCTCTTAAGTAGTAGCTCTTATTAAGAACAATAAGCCACAAAGGTGAGTGCATACTTCTTATCCACCCATGACTAGGGCCAGTGTTTTATCAAATAATCTTGCCACAGCGATGGCTAACGGAAATGTGTAATTTGGGATTCAGGAGCTGCTCCCTGTCCCCATCCCCACTCCCCTTTCCATGCTGAAAGCGAACACTTAAAACCAAAAGCTTGAAACATCAAAAATCTATGTGGCTTCTCCATAAGAGGGGTGATTCCTGTAGCTGAGGAGAATTCATCTGTATCCACCAGTTCAATGTTTGGTGGGTTTTCTTCTCTGTGCTCCTTTCTATGAGTGCAGCTTGGTCCTCGTTCTGTCTTGGTAATATCACGGTTTTCTCTGTGTCACATATACTGCTGCGACTGCCAAGAAGTAAATGGGCCACAGAGACTGAACTGCCCTCTTTTCTCAAGTGTGTGTGGGTTTCTTCCAGAGCCAGGTGAAGCCCCTGGGCAGGAGGCAGCATGTGAAGGAAGCTCCCACTGTCACTTCCCACCCAGTGCCAGGCCCTATTGAGGGGATGAAGAGTATGTCTGTCACCAGGACTGTCAATCCTCAGCGTTCACCTGTCCTACATTCACTTTAGACAAAAAGCCAATGGGGAGCTGCACTCTGAGGGAGGGGAGCAGCTTTGTGTTTCCAGCCTAAATCTGGATGTTGCAAGACAATAACTGTAGTCCTAGCTCACATGTTAAACGTCAAATAGATTTTTTTTCTTTTATTCAAATTGATTCTAAGTATTTTTTTAATGGGGGGGGGGGGGAACAAGGCGACTCCTGAAATGATCAGTAAACACCACAGGAGGCTGGGGGTACATCATAGGATGCTGCTGTTCTGTTCTGGTTTTTGTGTGTGTATGTGTGTGAGAGAGAGAAAAATATGTTTTCCCCTATCATCAGTGCTTTGTCTTCTGATACAAAACCAGGCAGCATTCTAGTGTGATGGATTAAGACAGCAGTGGCTGCCTGTCTTCCGCCCACTCCCCCTGTGTCCGTGTTGTTTGCAGTGCCCCTCTCGTGTGTGTTCATCCTGCCTGTAGGCTGTGTTGGTTACGCCAATCACTTTTGTTTGTTTATTTTCAGTGATGTTGTTCTGGTTTATCTGCCTTTTTACTAACCTCTGGTTTATTGTTTTTTGCTTTTTCTGTTTTTTTGCTAACAAAGTTGAGTTGACCAAAGCTGACCTGCAAGGTAGAGAAGGTTCTTGTTCCCATTACCATTTTGGACTGAAAGATGCCTTTTGTGTAACCTCTAGTGCCTTCCATTTAGATGCAGTCACACCTCTGAGGCAGCAGGAACTGGGCTAACTCCCAGTCCCTCTGGGAGTGAGGGTGGGCTTGGGGAGGAACTCAGGGTAACGAGGAGGGTGTTTTCAGTGGCTCAAGAGGTTTGACTGCATCACAGACTGTGAGTATCCATAATTGCGCAGGTTGATTTCCTGAAATGTTTAACGATTGTTCAGGATGAAAAGCTGCCACTGAACAGCTGGTTGATAAAATACAGATGGCCATTAGTGTTTTACAGGACAGAAGGGCCAACTTGGATTCTTAATTTCAGCCCCACTTAGGGAGGAGAAGAGACGGTGAAGGCCATTTTAATGATGCAGACTTTGAAAAACAGAGAGCGAGAGAGAGACATTTCTAATTTTAACTGGTTTGGAAAAAAGTCTTTTGACTTTCAATTTACAAAACTCTCTATTAGCAACAATTAAAATCACTTAGTGCTATATAGCACTTTACAAACATGCAAATATTGGCAGCAATTAGTACTCATGGATCTCAGGTCAAGTCTGATCATTTTTACTTGATTATTAGAAACCTTGAATTGGATGGTTCATCAATAAATATCATAAAGTATTTAGGACCATTTCCTACTGTTTATCCATGCATGAAACTCTCATTGACATCTGATATTATTACTTACTGTTTATTAAGCAGGAGAGAGCAATCAATGGTGTTGAAAGCTACAGAATGATAAAGGAGGTTAGAGATGAGTTGGGGTACCAAGAATTGGCCCAAAGAAGGTCATTAGAGTGATTTGTTGAGAATGATGTCAGTGGGGTGGGGAGGGAGGAAACCAGGTTTGAAGGGGATCCAGGAAGTAGTTCAAAAAGAGACATTTGGCTGTATTTGTCGCTCATTCAAAGAGCTCAGAGGTGAAGGGATAACAGGCGATGGGTTGGAAGATAACAAGTATGAGCAAGGATGATCTTTTAAGGATGCTTATAAGGAACTGGAAGAGAGGGAGTGGTTGAAGGTGCAAACACACACACTCTCTCTCTCTCTCTCTCTCTCTCTCTCTCTCTCTCTCTCTCTCTCACTGCTTCCCCATGGCAGAAGAGAAAATCCTGGTTATTAAACTATAGCAGCACTTTTGATCCCACTGTGACCAGAGCTGTTCTCCTGTGCTGAGAGTTCCTTGTCTTGAACGACTGTTGTACTAGAAGTCACAAAGGGTTCAAAATTCTTGCAATACTTACAGAGGTGATTGTATTGGAGAATACTGAACTAAGGCAAGACTTCCTGAGTGCATTGAGCTTTTGAGAGCTGTTAAGAGCGTGGTGGAAAAAGACAGATTTTTCTTTGCTCATGCAAGCTTTTAGTTATGATTAGGGCCCTACCAAATTCACAGCCATGAAAAACATGTCATGGACCATGGAATCTGGTCTTTTGTGTGCTTTTACCATATACTACACAGATTTCATGGGGGAAACCAGCATTTCTCAAACTGGGGGTCCTGACCTAAATGCGGGCTGTGGGAGGTCATGAGGTTATTTGAGGAGGGTTGCAGTATTGCCACCCTTCTATGCTGCCTTCGGAGCTGGACGGCCGGAGAATGGCTGTTGGCCAGGCGCCCAGATCTGAGGGCAGCACCTCACCAGCAGCAGCACAGAAGTAACCGTGGCAATACCATACTATGCCACCCTTATTTCTGTGCTGCTGCTGGCAGCCTTCAGAGCTGGGATCCAGGCCAGCAGCCGCCGCTCTCCAGCTGCCCAGCTCTGAAGACAGCCCTGCTGCCAGCAGCAGCCCAGAAGTAAGGGTAGCAGTAGTGCAACCCCCCTACAACAACCTTGTGACACCTCCCCCCCCCCCCCCCCCAAACTCCTTTCTGGGTCAAGATCCCTACAATTACAACACCATGAAATTTCAGATTTAAACAGCTGAAATAATGAAATTTATTATATTTAAAATCCCATGACCATGACATTGACCAAAATGGACCGTGAATTAATTTGGTAGGGCCCTAGTTATGATCTTCAGCTCCCTGGCAAATCTGAAACTGCTGGAGAAGAGAAGACATTAGCCCCACAAGTGGCAGCAGGGAGTAACAGGGACTTCTCAGGTCAGTGAGGGTGTAACAGTGCTAGGCTCTGAAGTAGGGAGTGCTGTCAAATTCCCTTTTGCAAGAGCCAGAGTAACTGTATCATGGTACATCAATAAATGAATGTGTAAAGGATAGGAAAAAGTGGAAGACCCCTAAAGGAATGCACAGGATTCCCTGTCTCACTGAGAGAAGAGAAGGGGTCTCAAAATTAAAAGGAAACCATGGAGAATGTACACCTCTACCCCAATATAACGCTGTCCTCGGGAGCCAAAAAATCTTACCACATTATAGGTGAAACCGCGTTATATCGAACTTGCTTTGATCCACTGGCGTGCGGAGCCCCGCCCCCCCGAGTGCTGCTTTACCACGTTATATCCGAATTCGTGTTCTATCGGGTCGCGTTATATCGGGGTAGAGGTGTACATCAAAGCTCTGTAGTGGGAATCCTGAAGCCACAATCTATAGCAGTTCAATCACTTCAAAAAAACTATGCCTTGACTGCTAACTTAACCCAGGTTTTGATTGTGGGGTGGAGGGAAGAGGAACAGAAAGCACCTTTCACACCATCCTAGATAGAGACAAGATTAGTTGGGGTCTTTGGCTTCCACTCCCCAGTTGGGGGTTGACCAAGCATTTTGTACAGTTGGAGTGCTTGGTCTCTTAGAGGTTGAGATTAGAGGGTGTCAGATGCCACCCCCAGCCTTCAGCACTCTGTGCGGCTGATTTCCGAAGTGTGTTTGCATGAAAAGTGGAAAAGGAAAGGGGAGACGTGGAAATGTGTGGAGCAGAGTGGGACCTTGGGAATACATGGAAGTGTAGGTAGCTTCGGAGCAAAGCTGCTCTGTGGCCTCCACTGAAATGCAGCAGGGAGGGCTGGGAGGTTTGCAAGCTCCTGCTGACGTTCCCACATCAGATACCTTGTGGCTTCTCAGTCCTCAGTCTCTGTCGCCCTCTAGTTATTCTGCCAATAGCTTCTTGTGCCTGTACAGGCTACAGGTTCCATTCACCTGTCCAGGTGGGTGGGTGACTGCTTTTGAGGCAGATGGGAGCTCTGAGCATATTTCTGTGGCAGAAGAGATCCCAAAGTGCATCAGATTATGCAGAGGGTGACCCTCGATGTCCAGGAGATAAAGGGCTCTGAGCAGTGATGAAGACTCACTCCATATTGGGCCCAGGATTAGTGAGAGGCTTTAAGCCTTTCCTTGTGATCCCCCGCCATAGGGATATTTGCCTTTCAGATACAGAACACTGGGCATGCTGAAGCTTAGCAGGAAACGGTGTCTCGTCTGCATGATGTGGTTTTTCAGTTTCAGGAAACCAACCTTTGCTCTATGAGTTTGGATACCTCAGAACACTCATGAACACTAAAATGTCATGAGATCTGCTGGCACTGTTTCTGGGCTGCTTTGATTTGGGGTGGGGTGGGGTGGAAGGAAGCCAGTTAACTATACTTTTGTTGTTCACACTCAGCACTTTCAGTCTTTTCTCTTCCTCCCCCTCCTTATTTTGCTCTGAATTTCTGTGTTTGATTAATGTGGTTCACTTCCAACATCCCGCCATCTGACATATTCCCTTTTATGCAGTTCAGTTTTTGTTGTGCAGCCATTTCTGTTCCCACTCACCCAGGGCGTGATCTCCTCAACACCTTCTTGGGATGCTCAGAGCGGGAGGAGCGGGGCTGTATGTGTTAGGATCTGTGCATAAAACCTATAAAGTGGGTATAAAGGCATTCTCCATGGGGCAGCATTGCTGCGAATCCTCTCTTGTCACTATGAGTGGAATGTGTATTCTTTGGGTGACTTGTGTTAATGGGGGTATTCAGCTTAGCTCCTCCTGCTCCTTTAAATTCCACAGCCAAGCACATGCAGAGAACAGGATTTTCTGCAAGACTCAGCACCCACAATGGGGGTCAGGTGTTTAGAGAGTTCAGCTCCCATTAAGGCACCTAAATACATGGCCAGGTTTGCTCAGCATGCTGGTGATTGAGTCCTTGAGAACAGGAGCTGCTGGGCGCTGAGCACTTCTGAAAACCTGGCTCTTTAGTTAGGTGTTCAAGTGGAATCTGAACTCTTTACAAAAATCCTCTGCCAGTTGTGGGTACTGAGCACTTTTTTGAAAATCTGGCTCTGTTTTTGAGGTTTGGTTTCAGCCTGCTCGGCTAACGTAACTGTGTGGGATTCCCAATTTATGCTGCGTGTGATTCCAGGCACAGGATCCGATTATGTCAGCCTTGTGTAATTGTTTACAATTGTGCAAAATGGGTATAAAATGCCACCGTTGTTATCTGAAAGTGTTTTACACCCACTTTGCACAGGAGTGACGCAATATAAGGTGGTGGACAATCGAGCCCCAAATTTGCTTAATTTATACATCAAAAAGATGATTTTTTTTTCTAAGTTCACATATGATTCGAAAACTAAGCTCGGTTCTTTCAGCCTCCTCCTTAATCCCCAGTAGTAGTGAGCCTTGGTTTGGAATTAAACGGCCTAATGTAGCTGATGCCTGAGGCAGAATCCAGCCTTGCTGGCTCTCCCAGCATGGTATTGGCCCTGCATGCTCTAAACAGAGTCCAAAACATAGGCCTTTGTTAGTAAAATAAGATGCAAAATGAAGCGGGGGCAGATTTGCTGATTGATTGAGTAAGAAGATGATCTTATTATATAGTTCTTGTTCGAGTGATTGCACGTCTATTCCGCTTCAGGTGCATGTGCGCCCGGTGCACTGTCAGACTTTTCCCCCACAGTGGTACGCATCGGAGTGGTACCCCTCTGCTTCCCCATGCTGGTATGAAGGGCGGAGCCACCCCCGAACCTTCTCAGTTCCTTCTTACTGGCCATGACGGTGGTTTGAGCATCCTATCTTGCCATTGCAAGTTTTTTCCTTCTATTTGTATAGAGTTCGCACCCATTTGTACTAGCTTAGTAGTTGATGGTGTGTTAGTGATAGTGATAAGTGTTCTTTCAAGTGTTTTTTTTCTTGATGCTGTGGTTCCTGTACTGGGTACTGTTACTGGTGCATGCCTTAGTCACTGGGATTCAAGCCCTACCACTCCTGCAAGAAATCGATGTCAGTGAGTGACCCCCTCTCCAGTTGCCTGAAGTGTCTCAGGGAGTTATACATCAGGGATCAGTATCAGATTTGCAGAGACTTTAAGCCTAGAATGAAGAAAGACAAGGCAGCCAGTCTTAAATTGCTCCTGATGGAGGCAGCTCTGTGCTCACCATCAGTGCCTTCCCTCTCACAGCAGCTGCCAAGCGCTTCAGCTTCAGTGATCAGCGTGCTGCCTATGTTGGCTGAATGCCAGCACCAGTTGCCTTCCCTAGTGCTGAGGAAGAAACATTGTAAATTGGCCTCTGAGGTCAGTGAAGCCTGGCAGGCAGGTGGACAATGAAAGAGGGCATTCAAAGCCGAGGCACTCCGCAAAGCAGTCATCTGCTCAGAAGGTACTGTCGACTACGGCGCCAGCATAGGCACCATCTAGCTCATCGGTGCAGTCTCCATCGACCCCACCAGTCAGAGGCTATCCCAGTCCTGTCAACTCTGGAGGCTTAAGCTGCAGTAAGGGACTTGTTGAGCCTCTCGGTACTAGAGTCACCGGTGGTATAGGAGTCCTCTCACCTGATACTGATGACCACAGGTCAAACTCTGCCAGCCACTACAATACAGCAATCTGAGTTCCTCGTATGGTGTCATCGAGAGGGAAGTCAGCGATGATTTGCTGGTACTGTTGTCTCCGAGCTCCAGACACCGATCACTGGCACTGACAGGATCAGCCCACCCATTGGTCAGAAGAAGCTGATTCAGCTTAGGACCTGGAGTTTGGTTCATGCATCTCGCAGCCATGTCACCTGCCTTGCAGTTCCTCTCCGAGGGCTTACCCAGCAGGGACCATCCTGACCAACCTCTAGCCGTGTAATTTTGGCTCCCCAGGCCTTGTTAGTGGCTGTTCTGGAACAACCCTTGGGGATGCCAGTCTAAATCCAGGTCCCCTCCACACCCACCCCTCTGCTGCATCAAGTAGGCGTGAAAAAACATCCTGCCAAGTACATCAGCAGATGATGTCCTGTACGGGGTTGGTTACTGAGCAGGAGGATGTTGCTCAGGTGAATCTCCCCTTGGATGGGCCAGAGGAGTCTCCATCTCAGTCAACTTTAGCTTCATCGTCTTCATCCACTGACAAGGCAGCGGTTTCAGAGGGTTCCTCACTCCCACCTGATGATTATAGGGCTCATCAGGACCTTTTTAAAAAGGTCCTTCGATATCCAGGTGGAAGAAGTTCATGAGTCATCCTACAGCCTGGTTAACATTTTAGCCACTGTAGGACCTTCTCAAGTGGCGCTTCCGATTAATGATGTTATCCTGGAGCCCACCAAAGTTCTGTGGCAGACTTCGTCTTCCCTTCCCCCCACATCGAAGTGAGCAGATCACAAATATTATGTACCTCTCAAGGGCTCGAGCACTTCTACACCCAGCCTCTTCTGGGGTCGCTGGTGGTCTCAGCCACCAATGAGAGAGAGCACCAGAGGCAACGAGCATCTACCTCAAAATTGAAGGATGCTAGAAAACTTGACCTGTTTGGCTGAAAGTTCTGTTCGATGACTGGCAGGACTGCTAACCAGTAGGCATTGCTGGGGCACTATGACTTTAACCTCTGGCCCGGTACATTAAAATGTAGAGACTGATCACCAGAGAATACAAGACAAGAATTTCTTGGTTTAGCAGAAGAGAGTAAATTAGTGGCTAGACCCTCACTTCAGGCAGAGTTGGATGCTGCCAACTCTGCTGCTAGGGCCATGGCATCTGCCATTATGATACACAGATGTTCATACCTCCAGTCATCAGGTCTCCCTCAGAAGGTCCAATAGACCATACCAGACCTGCCTTTTGAGGCATCATCGTGCTTTTCTGAGCTGACTGACAGTCTCATAGTCTGAAGAATCCAGGGCATTGCTCAAATCTTTGGCCATTTGTACATCTGTCCCAAAGAAAAAGGAGTTTGTCCTCAGCAGCCACACCACTATCCTGCATTTATGCTTTGCCACCAGGACCTAGGGAGGAAAAACAGCAGAGGTTATAGGAGAAGACCTCCCCATTCTTCTTCTGTAGCTGATCCTAATTCCTCCTTACAGGAGTTCTAAGCAAACGTTTTGATGTGTTTGTCAAGGATAGCACACCACTTGCACAGTGCCAGCCTTGCCTACCCCTCTGTTTACCAACCGGCTATCCCACTACTTAAGTGCTTGCTCTCTAATCACCACAGACTCACCAGTTCATTTCTATCGCTGCTTCCCAAACCCCCTCCTTATACCTTTTCAGGGACTACTCTGACAAGGAAGTTCTCCTTTGGGAACTGCAGTCTCTCCTCCAGTTGGGAGCTATAGAGGAGGTTCTGCACTTACTCAAAGGGAAGCCGTTTTATTTCCACTAATTCCTGATCCCAAAAGCAAAAGGAGGCCTCAGACGCATACTGGACCTGTGACAGCTCAACAACAAACATCTGAAAAAAATAAAGTTTTGCATGGTCATGCTGGCTTCCATTATCTCCTCCCTGGATCCTGATGACTGGTATGCTGCCCTCTACTTAAAAGTAGTGTATTTCCATGTGGTAATAAAACAGAGCCACAGAAAATTCCTAATGTTTGTGGTCAATCAATGCCACTACCAATTTGCAGTCCTACCATTTGGCCTGTCCACAGCCCCCCATGTGTTCAGAGTGTATGGCAGTGGTGGCAGCGTTCCTCAGAAAATCAGGAATTCAAGTGTTTCCCTATCCAAACAACTGGTTTGTGAGAGGCTGATCCAAGACTCGGGCTGTTCACCATGTCTGTCATCCAATTCACCTTTGACATCCTGGGCTTGCTCATCAGTGCAGAGAAGTCAGTCCTGTCTCTAGTACAAAAAATAGAGTTAATTGGAGCTGTCTTGGACTCTACGGAAGCCCAGGCCTTCCCCTCCAGTTAAGATTCCAGATGATGCTGGCCATTGATTTTAGGCCTGAAGGCTCATCCTACCATGACATTGTGAAATTGCCTCAGGTTTCTGGGGCATATGGCCTCATGTAATCCAGCATGTCAGATTCCATCTCAGGAGACTGCTGGGATGGGTGGCTTCAGTTTACTCGCCCATTCATCACCCTCTAGACATGGTGCAAGTGCCCACTCAAATCCTGGCCTCTCTAGACTGGTGGACAAACCATTCAAATGTGTGTGTCAGCGGTGCCGTTTGCTCCTCCTCAACCAGCTTTAACCCAAGTTAGAGGCTCCTACCCTAGGTTGGGGGGCTCATCTGGGTTCCCTGCAGACACAAGCTTTGTGGTCTACACAGGACTTAACTCTGCATATAAATGCCAGAAAACTGAGGGCCATTGTCAAGCCTTCTTTCCCCATATCAAAGGAGGAAGCCCGCATATATTTAGAGACAATACAACAGCTGTATTCTATGTGAACAGGCAAGCAAGGGCCCAGTCTACGCTGCTGTGCCAAGAGTCAATCAGACTGTGGGACTTGTGCATTGCCAGTTCAGTCAGTCCTAAAGCTTCTCATCTTATGGGTGTGAAGAGCAATCTGGCAGACCAGCAGATTATTTACCAGTCACAACAAGTGGTCTCTCCATTTGCCAAGTCAATTTTCCTGGGGGACTCCCCTGTAGGCCTCTTTGCAATGAAGTTCATCAGGAAGTGTCACTGGTTTTGTTCTCAACAAGATCACAGCCTGGGGTCCCTCAAGGATGCTTCCCTGTTGCTCTGGACAAACATGCTCCTGTACTAGTTTCCTTCAGTCCCACTCATACCAAGAGTATTGTTGAAAATCAGCTAGGACTATGCTCAGGTCATGCATCAACTCTGTTGTCCCTCTAGGTCAAAGCTCCACTGACCTTTCCCACCAGATCTCTCAGGATCATGATCGCTTCCTCCACCCCAGCCTTCAGGCCCTCCTGGATGCTCCATGTCTAACCTCCCAGGAAGAGGTTTGTTCAAAGGGAGTTTCAGGTGTACTATTTAAATAGTAGAAAACCATCCACTAGGAATAATTACCTGGCTAACTGGAAGAGATTCTCCATCTGGTCCCAGCAAAAGAGGGTTTATCTGGTCCAGTCTCCACTACATCATACTCTGGACTATCTCTTTTTCTTAAAACAACAAGGTCTGGCCACTAGTTCAGTCAAGATTCATCTATCAACGATTTTGGCTTTCCACACTCAAAGTTGATAATAGTTCTGTTTTTTCCAACATTGTGTCAATAAGGTTTATGAAGGGTCTTGAAAAGTTGTACCCCCAGATAGAGGATTCTGTTTCCCCTTTGGACTTGAACTTGGTGTTGTCAAAACTAATTGATCCTTCCTTTGAATCTCTAGCTACCTGTTCTTTGTTACAACTGTCGCTGAAGGAAGCCTTTTTGGTAGCAATCACTCTTGCCAGGTGAGTAGGTGAATTGCATGTTTTAATGTCTGCTCTTCCATACGTGGTCTTCTACAAAGACAAGGTTTATCTGCATCCATATCCAGAGTTTTTCTTACAAAGGTGGTTTCTCCCTTTCATATCACTCAGGCAATATACCTACATTCTTTCCTCCTGAAGACTCATACTTCTAAAGATGAGGAGATACTCTACACTGTGGATGTCAGGAGAGCATTCTCACTCTACTTGGATAGGCTCATACAGTTTAGATGGTTCTCACAATTGTTTGTGCTAGTTGCAGACAGGATGAAAGGTCTCCCAAAGGATCTCATCTTGGATATCTCTCTTCTCAAAGGATCTCATCTTGGATATCCTCCTGTATACACTTGTGTTGTGACTTGGCCAATGTAGTTCCATCCAGCAGAGTACTAGCACATTCAACGAGGTCACATGCAGCTTCTGCAGCCTCCCTAGCTGAAGTGCTTGTCCTACACATTTGTAAAGTGATCTGCAGTGCATACCTTTGCCTCACAGTATGCTATCTCTCAGCAATCTAGAGATGAGGCCAGATTCAGATGTGTGGTTCTCCAGTCCTTATTCAAGTAGATTCTGATCCCACCCCCAGATGGAACTGCTTTTGAGTCACCTGAAGTGGAATGGGTGTGTGCAATCACTTGAAGAAGAGGAAATGATTACCAGCCTGTTCTGTAACTGTTTGTACTTTGAGATGTCCATTCGACAACCCACTATCCTTCCCCTCGATATCAATGTGTCTCTGGTAAGAAGGAATTGAAGGGGGGTCAGGGGTTTCTCCGCCTTTTATACCACTATGCAGTAGCATAGGGCTGCAGAGGATGCATGCACCACCCCGATGGGTACCTCTGAGGGAACAGGCTCTGACAACAGTGCACTGGGCACGCGTGCACCTGAAATGGAGTGGACCTGTTTTCGAGATGTGTTGCACAACAGTTATGGAAAAGGTTAGTAACAGTATCTTTCTTTAATAAGAGCTGGGAGGTGGAGGCTGTTAAATTTAGCTTCTCATGGCACTAGCTTCCAGTCCAGTTACAGGTTTTTTCTTTGCCATGAAGCACCCATCAAATTCAGGGGGGGCTTCTTGCATGAGTAACTTCCCCATCCCTTCCCAATCCTTTGAAGGTTCAAGGGAACAAGATCTGAATATCAGTGCATTTGGAGAAGTGGGTGAAAATGGCCATCCCCGTAAGTCTTCTTGGCATCCAGATTGTGTTTTACCCCATCAATACAAAGGAAACAATATAGTCAAAAATAGCACACCTACATTGACGTGCCTGGATTTTCAATATGTGAAGGGAGATGTGACATGCAGGATCAGGAGTAGTTTGTATAGCTTCACTGTCAGTGCCAGGTATGACCAAAGCACAAAGAGCTTTATGATTCCGCAACCGTCATTTAAAGAAACTGAATTCCTTAGGTGACTTATTAGAATAATAAACATCTTTCATGCCAAAGTGAAATGACACAGCACGAATTGCTTCACTTGCTAGTGAAATGCACCTACTCTGGGATGGAACATGGTAGGTTTAACAGTGCACAGAAACACCAGCAGACACTTTAGATTGGGGTGGGGGGCGGGGAAAAATCATTGAAATTTCAGAAGAAATGTAAGGAGGCAGAAAGCCGTTACTCAAGTCGGAATTTGGCCCGGAATGCTGGGCTTGTACAACTGGAGTGTGACTCTCTTCTATTATAACAGGGTGGAAAAAAGATGACAACAAAAAACGTACATCTGCCCAAATAGCCCTGATGAGAAATAAAAGTCTGGATTCTCAACTGTGAGAAGGGAGGACTGTCAGGGAGCCAGTTGCAGCTCCCTGAGCCTGAGCCACTTAGTAAATTAGAGCTGCAAGAGAGCAGTTGAGGGACTCTTCATGGACCTTACCCCAGAAGAGGATCCACTGTAGCAGCGCTCTGCTCTGCCATGCCACATCCCCAGCATGCCCCTCTGTCTTCTTAGACCATGCCCAGGGCAGGGAGTAACTGGAATAGGACATGCTGAATCTTTCACATTTCTGCTGTTTGGACAGTTTTCCCTATTCAGGAGAAATTCTCCATAGTCCATCTCTGACTATTTTAAGTTCACTTTGCATCTCTTACACAGTGCTAAGTGGGCTCAGAAGGCCAGAGAATCCAGCCTAAAATATCAGTGTAAATACTCCCAAGAGAGAGGTGGCAAAGATAGTCAAGGTGTATGTAAACTCAAAGAAAAAATAAGAGCAAACACACACCTTAGCAATTAGAATGTACAAACTTTCATACACGTGAGAGATGTAGTGAGGCAATATCTTTTATTGGACCAACTACTGCTGGTGAGAGAGACAAGCTTTCACGCCACACAGAGCTCGTCTTCGGGTCTGGGGAAAGGAACTCCCACAATCGCACAGAAATGCAAAGTGGAACAGATTGTTTAGAATAAGTAGATCGCTCATGTTGTAAGGGACCATGCAAAGTAGAGTGTCCTGTTAACACCTCTGCAATCATAGGCTAAAAAGAGGGAGTTAGTGGGTTACAGAGTGTTGTAATAAGCCCTAAATCCAGTGTGTGTTTCCACCACAACTTCAACCACCACCAGTACACCTCCATTCAACTCTCTCTGGAACACTTCCACACTAGCATCAGCTCCCTGGACGCTACAATCCCCTTCAGCAATGGAACCCTATAGACAACCAAGTGCAAGAAACCCACAGATCACCTCACTTACCTTCATAGATCCAGTAACCACCCCAAACACACCAAGAAATCTGTTCTCTACAATCAGGCATTCAGATACCCCAGAATATGCTCTGAGGAGAAACTCCAGGATATACACCTTAACATGCTTAAAACCACCTTCACCAAACAAGGATGCTACACCAGAGAAGTAGATTGCATCATGCAACCCCCCCCCTTCCCAATACATGGAGAGAACCTGCTTCAATAGAGAAATAAAACCCCCTCTGACCTCACACCCTTAGCTGTCACCTACCACCCCACGCTGGAACCTATACAGAGTATCATCAAACAGTTACAACCCACACTTGATGGAGATCCAATCCTTTAAAAAATCTTTCCAGAACCCCCACATTTGGCCTTCAAACAACCCCCCAGCCTCTCCAAGCTCATCATCAAAAGCAAGCTCCCCGCAGATCAGGACACAGCAACTCAAAGCAATAGTAGACCCTTGCAGAACAACAGATGCAAAACCTGCAGACATATCTTTATTGCTACAATAATCAACACCCCCCCCACAACCCACCTTTCAAGATCCATGGATCCTACATATGCCTCTCACAACATGTAGTGTACCTCATCCAGTGCACTAAATGCCCCAATAACAATTATGTGGGTGAAACCAGACAATCGCTATGCTCTTGAATGAACTCATGCAGGAAAATGATCAAAAACACCCTATCACCTTTCAGTGAACACTTTTCACAGAATAATCACTTCATATCTGACCTATCTGTCCTCATTCTCAAAGAAAACTTGCACAACACTTTCAAAAGACAAACCTGAGAGCTTAAATTCATTACTCTGGTAGACACTAAAAATCATGGACTGAATAGAGACACTGCATTCATGGCTTATTACAACAATCTGTAACCCACTAGCTCCCTCTTTTTGTGCTATGACTGCAGAGGTGGTAACGGGCCACTCTACCTTGAATGGTCCCTTACAATATGTGTTATCTACTTATGCTAAATAATTGGATCCACCTTGCATTTCTGTGTGAATCTGGGAGTTCCCTTCCCAGACCTGAAGAAGAGCTCTGTATGCGAAAGCTTGTCTCTCTCACCATCAGAAGTTGGTCCTTGTCTCTCTCTACAACTGAGAGATGCAATTATTTGTAGGGCTTCTAGACTAGATCTAAAGCTTTATTTTAACTGTACTTATTAGATGTTGTAAATATCTCCAGTGAAATTGCATTAAAAATGGAGCTTCTGACACCATGTGGAGATCTTTGGCAACATGTTGTTTAGAACTAGTTCTGCTGCTCTGTATACATAAATTCTGTATCTCTGCCACCTATCCTCATTATCACTGAAGGGTGAGTGCATGAAAACAGGATTTTGGGGTTTATAATCCCTCATGTGCTCCTGTTGCTTTCCTTCCTAGTACTAATCCCCTGTGACTACCCTGTTAGTTGCTCTTGACGAAGTTCTGATGTCACAAACAGAGGATTATGATACCAGGCAAGGACTGTAAGTAGCAGGAGCAAATGAACTCTCAGAATAAAGGATTTTGTTACCATGTAAATGTCCCATAGTACTAAGGAGTGAGGCAAGGTATAATACCCCAGATCAGTGCTGTGCCATCACAAATGATGCTAAATCCAGCAGATTTTCAAGCTTTTTCTGTGAAGTGTCATGAGGATTTTAAGATTCCTCCTCAGACTATCGTCATTGGGCTATTTTATTTTTTCCTCACTACTTTTAAGGCTCCATCTGCATTACATAACACCCATGTCATGGTTGTTCCCTGTAAAATGCTGTTAGGAGACCTTGTTACTATGTCCTTCAGCACTCCCTGTGCCCCCACTGACTAGTGACAGCCTCTTTTGATACCAGGCAGGGCGTGGCTCAGATTCCCAAATCATTACTGATACTTCTGACGCGGCCTCTTCCTAGGGAGCATTCTGGTCCCTCCTCTCTGAAGCATCCCAACAGAGGTGGTGCCCACTGAATGATCTCTGCTGCCAAATCCATTTACCTGAAATAAAGTAAAGTTTCTTAGGACAGTTTGGAAAGTGGAGAGAAAAATGACAAATAAAGGCTAATTAGAAATAATTAGCTGCTAGGTAAAGCTGCGCTAGGTGGGTGCATCGTTGGTGTTGTGGGAATATTAACAGGATTTCTTAACTTGTCTGTAAATTGCTCCAAGAGCACCAATATTTCACAGACGACAGCGTTTGGGGTTAGGCTAGGGGTGTGTGTGTGTGAGGGTGCTTTTCAGTGTCCTGCAGTACAGAGGAAAGGTAGCTCCCTTTGATGCCCCACCCCTTCTCCTCTTCCTCTGCTTACTCAGAAAATCTTAGGCAAAAATGACAGTCGAGGATCTATTTCAGGTTGTTAAACTAACCTCTGTGTGGGTCAGAGTAAAACTAACCTCCCCTCCTCTGTGTGGGTCAGGGTAAAACTAACCTCCCCTCCTCTGTGTGGGTCAGGGTAAGTCTGAAGTAGGCATCAGATCTCCCATGCAGCCCACTTATGTGTCTCTCTGTGTATCTATATAAATGGAGTTTGTGTTTGTGTGTGTGTGTGTCTCGTTCGCACACGCGCTCTCTCTCGCTCTCTCTCTCAACACACACACACATATACATGGTCAAATTTTGTTCTCCGTCTACATTGCTGAAAATCTGGAAGAATTCAATTTGCATGCATCAGGATTTATGCAGGTGTAGGTAAACACACACACACACACACACACACACACACACACACACACACACACA
>NW_020664447.1:63465393-63496438 GCF_002925995.2 Terrapene triunguis
CACACACACACACACACACACACACACACACACACACACACACACACCTAGCTACATGTGAGAGAGAGAGAGAGAGAAACCCCTTTCTTCCAAACCTGGAGTGCCCCGTTTTCCTGTTGTTGTTACCCCCATTCCATAGCTGAATTCACTTGGGCACTTTGTCAGACACGTAGATGTTCCCAACCGAACTGCCTTTATATTTTCCTGAGGCTTTTTTGCAGAGCAGTTTGGATTGTGACAAAAGCTCAACGTTTTTCTGCTGCACTAATAGCCAGTTATACTCCCGACCTGCTGCTGTTCACATTGCTCTGTCAGAACAGTAGGCAGCTGCTGGCACTTCACCAACAGGCAAGTCTAAAGTGGGACGCCTGCTAGAGGGGCAGCCAGAAAGGCCTCAGGTTTGTCCCAGGCACTCAGTCAGAAAGCTTGACTTTTAAATTTGCCCAGTGAACCCAGTCCATTCAGGGAGGGCACAGCTGCTGTAAAAGAAGCAAGACACGATCCCTCTGCCTGTGACAGCTGAGATGTGAAGTGATTAGGAGAGGCTGAGAGAGAGGGATTCCTGGGGTGGGAGGCAAGCACGTAAAGCCCAGAGATTCAGAGATCACTCAAAGTCAAATTGATCCATTCTGTTTTCATGCTAGGGAGTACGATCTTGTGGTTAGAGCAGGGACTGAGACTCAGGGTTCCAAAGTTCTATTCCTGCCTAGGCCACTCATTTGGGGTGTGGCATAGGGCAAATCACTGGGGTCACATTTTTCCATTTTGGGGGAGTGGGGAAGGAGGTTAGACCAGTAGGAGCTGAGCTCCTTTTACCTGGTAACCATTCTTTGCTGACCTTATATGTGTCAAACTAGCAGAGTATCTCTGAGCAGGATTTCAATATTAGACTATCCCCCAGAACAGCCCAGCAATGAAAGCATGTTTGGTTGGCAAATGCAGTCCAAAAGGGAGAGCTGAAAACTCTTCATACTGAAGAGTTAAACCATTCAACCAGAGTTGCCCATTTTCTGCCCATGTGAAGGTCTTAATGGCAGGTGCCCTGATGGCCCTATGTAAAATGGGACAGAGTGCAGTAACTCTCACCTTTAATACAAAGGAGCAGCCTGGTGAGAGTGCAGGTTCCAGGTTGCAAAGTTTCATCTTGATCTAAATGGCCAGGTCGCTTGGACCAAGCTGAAGCATTGGCTGCTGGCCTAGTGCTCCTTAAAGCCTGCATCTTTGTAACAAAGAGGAAGGGCAGCCTTCAGACCAACCTGCCCAATGGGCTACCCTTGCTTCAAATGAAGTGTCACTGCCAATGAGTCAGATAGAGAAAAGACCAGGATAAACATGATGGCTCTCCGCCTCATTGGCTGAACACTAGCCAGACTAAGCATTTCCGCTGAGCCTGCGTAAGAGGGAATGTGTTGTTGTTGTTCACTACTCCTTTCTGCGGTGTGTCACCGGTTGCTGTTTGTTGCTGAGCGTGCAGTTCTCTGTGTGTTCTGTTTACCCTGAATTTCTGTTGCATGTCCAAGAATGGAAAAAGTGTTTGGGTTACTTTTTTCTCTACTGCATGATGAGGATAATGAAGCAGAGCTACCAATTAACCATTCCTCCTCGCTTTGTCTCACGCTTTCCTTCTTGTCCCATTTCCAGGACCGAGCACCACCTGCCAAGAAGATTCCTGTGCAAATCAGGGCATCTGTAATCAGCAATGGGAAGGTTTTACCTGTGACTGTTCCATGACTTCATACTCTGGGAGCCAGTGCAATGACCGTGAGTGCCAGCTTTTCCTGTCTGGGACTTAGTAGGGAGTTGGGAGGTGTGTGTTGCGGGGGCATAGAAAACAATTAGGGTGGGTACTTCCAGAACACAGCTTTCCCAATAGCAAAGCCAAATCATCTGCTTCATAGAAAGAAACTTAAAAGGCCAGATTCCTTGAAGCAATATCCAGTAGACTATTTTCTCTTTGATCTAGTTTTAATGTAATCCTCGCTGAATGTGCACTTCCTGTTTTCATTTTTACAAAGGGATCTAATGACAATGACCACAGAATGTCTGGGTTTACAGAAACCAGGCATAATTACACATGCTGGGTAATAATTAGACTTGTACAAAACTTGGCACATTTTGGTTCATATAGTTTTGTGGTCAGAGTCTTGTTTTGGGTTTGTTTTCCTCTGAATCCCTATGATAAAGTCGTACCCCCCAAATGAAACCGCTGAACATCACTCCACTCTGAGAATAACAAGGATTCTTGAAGTGCTGGCTTTCTGTAAATATGGAGATTTGGGCTCCGATTACTGAAGTGCTTTGGTTAAAATTGGGATGGGAGATTAAATGTGGAAGAGCAATGTAACTGTATTCCTCCAAATGTTGAGCTCCAAGACATTGAGTGTTCTCCCCTCATCAGATCTGCCCTAAGGCCTCTGATTAATAATGAAGTTGAAAAAATTGTGAACTGTGTGTAGATAATTTCCCCTCCTTCAACAGCCTTTGCTGACATCTAAAGGAAGCAGCTGGGTTCAGGATCATCACGTCCAATTTCCTTTATTTTACGAAATACAGTGTTTTACTGCAGTGGTCCAGAACACAGGAGTAAGTACGGCATTGTGGGCCAGTACTACAATACGTACAGTATTGTGCTGTATTTACTGTAGTGCTCATTCATTTTGAGTGAATACTGCAGCTAGTACAGCATTGTGCGCTCGAGAACTTTGGACCAGTACTGAATCATGATGATTTAAATATCAACATTTACAATATGTTTTTATTAGAGTTTCAAAGGTCTGGCTGATTAAGTACTAGGTACTAGTAACACCAGGTACTAGTAACATTTCTACCCTTGCCCACTGGAACTGTCCGACCAAACCTCTGGGACTGAAATTCTCCCCAAAGAGGGGATCCTCAAAAGTACCCCCCCCACATTCCCATTCCTCTCATGGCCTGTGAAGCTTGGCCTTCCACAAATCAATGAGAGCACATTTTGGCCCAGGGTGTCTACCAGTGTTCTGTTTGAAAAGAGATTCACAGCATTGTCTGGGCCAATGGGCAGGTAAGCTCTGCTCTCGGGCTGCATAGCAGACACCATCACTATCTCCTTGCCATGCTGACCTCTCTCCCCGTAGTTCTCTTCCACTCTTTCATAAAATGACCAGTGTAGCTCCCTGTTTGTCACATCTGGTCGCTAGTCCCCCACTTCTGAGCACTGCTCTGTCGTTCAGTTTCAGCTTGCTAAGCAAATCATGTTATAAGGCTAGTAGCGTAGAGGAAACCCTAGGTTGGAATCTATTAAGCAGCATTTAAGTGAGTGCCTTGGAGAGCTCTAAAGGGATTATTGACATTGTGTTCTTCCTTGTTCCTAATGGGCTTCCGGGCTCCAGAGTGTTGCCGTGCCCTTGTTACACTGTTGCTAATGAATTCAGGCAGGCTCTGAAGTGTCAACAAGCCAGGTTCCTGAGTCTGTAATTGGGCATGCCTTGCCACTTTGAAGCTGGCAGCTGGAAAGCCATGCAGGGCAGTCAGAGAGTAGTTTGATCTGAGTGATGGTGACTCAGATGCGGTGACCAGCTTCCAAATGCCAGCGGATGCTTGTATGTGCCCTTGCCAGTGAATCGGAAATGCTCGCGGGAGGATGTGTGTCTGAAAAAGAGCTGGAAAGGTAAGTCACACTGACTGCTCCAAGGCAGCAAGAGTCCAGCTGGGATCTGCACAAGGTACGTGTGCCATCTTGTTGTGTTAAAAATCTCTGCCAAGCATTGAGGCTTGAGATGCCTTTTCCTGTCACTGGTCACCTCACTTCTGCTACAAAGCAAGGGTTGCTGCAGTTGGCTCTTCTTCCATGTCTGTTCAACATGTTTCTTATTACACCTTGTCTGATTCAAACAGAAGTGCTAGTATTGTATTATGAGAGTGAATTATGTGTCAAGTGAATTGGATTTAGTGGGGTGGCTGGCAGGAGAAAATAGCCCACTCTGAAACCTTCCTCTACACAAGCTGTAGCCTTAGTTGCCATTTAGGAATGTGTTAGGAACTGTTGGCTCAAGAAGTTTTTTTAAACAGTCTGTCTCTGTTATTTTGGTAGATGCTCATCAAATAAATACATTAGGGTCAATTTCTACTCTTGCACTGGTGTAAGTGCATGGCTGCAGTACCCATTTTATATTGAAGACTAATCAGTGGAGTTACTACAGATTTATGCCACTGTATATGAAAGCAAAATTTGGCCCAGATGAACTGCTTTCTCATTCCATTTCGATAAACAGCACACATCTACTCGTTGGGATGACTGCACTGGGATAGATTCAGTGCAGCACATTTCAGTAATACTGTGGGATGGATAAATGGCACAGCTAGTCCATTTAAATGAATCTCTCAGTAGCTGCTTTATCTAGTCCCCAGTAATCAGTAGGTGTGAATTGTAACTTGCTAGCATAAACCTTGCAGACTGAAGGAGTCTTCTGTGTTGACCGGTGCTCAAGAAGGCTTGGTGACATAGTAATCCTCACTTGGAGCAATTAATCTAATTCAATCCCACAACTAGGACTTTCTGTACCTTTCTGGAATGGACTCTCTGCTGCTATTGCACTTCCCAGTTTGGATGTAAATGGAAAAAAAAAGATACATTATATAGTGTACAAGCTGGTTAGAAAACAATGAATAATTTTAGAATATGGGCTGTAAAAATGTGTAATCAGTCATGATCTAGTGCTACTGGTTTCCTGGTTTCTGCCTGGATACTGATCTGTACTAAAACTGCAAACAGTGAGTGTGTGTGGGAGAGTCAAAGAAATGTCTAAAGTTCTGGAAATGTGGGTTCAATTCTGCTCCCACCTGGGACTGCTACTCGTTAATGATGGAGCAATTCTGGTCAATTGGTCCAGTCTTTTTGACCTGCAACCCAACTTTCAAATGTGGGCAGCTTGATAAGGTGGAGGAATCCAGCATTAGGATGCTACACTTTGCACTTATGGATATTAATCAGGCATTGACATGCCTACCTGTCACATTGAGCATCCAAATGCAAGACTTTTTCGTGTGCTGCTAAGATACTGAATTTCCAAATTAGGACACGATGTCAGTGCAATCGAATAAGTCAGATCTATGGAGCCTCCCAGCCTAGCTAGATTTGTTCAGTAAAGACACAAAGGACTTGTCTAAACATACAACGCTCTGTGGTGACAGGGGAGAGCTCTCCTGTCGGCAGAACAAAACTACCTCCACCAGAGGCAGTAGCTATGTCCGCAGGAGAAGCTCTTCCATCGGCAGTGCTGTCCACACCAGTGCTTAGGTTGGTGCAATTTATGTCACTAGGGAGTGGTTTATTCACACCCCTGAATAAGTTATGCCAGTGTAAGTTTATAGTGTAGACATAGCCTAGGTCTTTACTTTAACACTGGACCTTTAAGGTATTCATTCCAGGCTCCCAGTAACTTGAGACGTACCATCTGCAAAAATTGTTGTCTGTAATCTTGGTCATGGAACTATAATGTGCCCCATATCCCTGTAGTCAGACCATCAGATTGTCCTCTATAGTGAAGTCATATAAAGCTAGGCTTCACAGATCCAGCTAAAGGGAATGCAGCGGGGCGGGATGAAACTACATCTCACAGAGAGCTGCTAGTTACTCTGTGTCTCATGTAGATGGCAAATGTTTTCAGGAGGAGTCACCAGGCTGATTCAGGTGTGTATTAATAGAGGCTCATTGTCTGTAACAGATCGATAGCGGCGTGGCTAGAGCAAACAGGAGAGTGTAAAGCACCTTTCCAAACAGCTGTCTGGTGGAGTCGTTGTTAAGTCTGTCTGTTGGCTATCGAGCAGATTTCTGGTTTTATTTATTTATTTTTAAAATTATAGGTTGTAATATTGATCCAAGCTGTTAAAACAAGTTTTCCATTCAGTCTGCAGGAAAAAGAAGCAGTCCATGTTTGCCCATCCTTTGTATATCTTCTCTCACACTTCCAAAGTGTGCATTGCTACAAACAGAGCGATCTTCTTACTCGAACATTGGTGCTAGTAGGTGAGACGTGCTCGTTCTGTTGCCTGGGGAAGTGGTAATATGGGACTGTTGTTCTTTTCACAGTAACTGGCAGCATTTTTCATCAAAGGACCTGTCATAACTATAAAGGGAAGGGTAACAGCTCTCCTGTGTACAGTACTATAAAATCCCTCCTGGCCAGAGACTCCAAAATCCTTTTACCTGTAAAGGGTTAAGAAGCTCGGGTAACCTGGCTGATACCTGACCCAAAGGACCAATAAGGGGACAAGATACTTTCAAATCTTGGGGGGGGGAAAAGGCTTTTGTTTGTGCTCTTTGTTTAAGGGGTTGTTCGCTCTTGGGACTGAGAGGGACCAGACATCAATCCAGGTTCTCCCCATCTTTCTAAACAAGTCTCTCATATTTCAAACTTGTAAGTAAAAAGCCAGGCAAGGCGTCTTAGTTTTACTTTGTTTTCTCAACTTGTAAATGTACCTTTTACTAGAGTATTTATCTTTGTTTGCTATACTTTGAACCTGGGCTAGAGGCGGGTCCTCTGAGCTCTTTAAGTTTGATTACCCTGTAAAGTTATTTTCCATACTGATTTTACAGAGATGATTTTTACCTTTTTCTTTAATTAAAAGCCTTCTTTTTAAGAACCTGATTGATTTTTCCTTGTTTTTAGATCCAAGGGAGTTGGATCTGTATTCACCAGGAGTTGGTGAAAGGAAGGAGGGGGGAAGGGTCAATTTCTCATTGTTTTAAGATCCAAGGGGTTTGGATCTGTATTCACCAGGGAATTGATGAAAGGTTTCTAAAAGCTTCCCAGGGAAGGGAATGGTGGCAGCGGACCAGAACTAAGCTGGTAGTTAAGCTTAGAAGTCCTCATGCAGGCCCCCACACTTGTACCCTAAAGTTCAAAGTGGGGATATAGCCTTGACAGGACCCTTTCCATGTGATTTATAACCCATGCACTGCTTCTTTGATCTGGTGAATCCCATTAGTGTGTGTGGGGTGGGGGAGAGGAGAGAGGGAGGCAGGGTTACTTCCTCCATGCATGTGACTCATTCATATAGTAATGGCTTTGTCATGATCAAGCCCTCCTGAACTCCAGCTCTGTATTTGACGGGGGGCTGGTTCATGTTAGTGGAGCTCTCTTTTCCTTCAGCTCAGTTAAAAATGTCAGCGCCAAAATTAGCAGTTTCTGAATAAATCTCAGAACAAAACTTTTGAATAAAGGTCAGAATGTGATGGGCCTAATAACAGGGAAGTAGGAACAGGCCATCTGTGAACATTGTGGCCCTGCCTTCTTCCTCTGCACTTTGCTCTTTGTGTTTTTTACATTGAGTGAATTTAGCACTGTTGATAGGTGCTAGATTGACAACTCCAGAGTCCGAAGGCCTGTAGAGTAGGTGGACAATGAGCAGTGACAGGACAAACTTGACTCATCCTGCCTAAAGAATGTGGTACAACCCTGACCTTCAGTAATGAAATGGAGATTTAGCCTCCATGTGACATTCAGTCCCTGGATTCTCTGCTGAGACTCCCAGCAAGGAGGACAGTTAAAGCAGTAATGATGAGGGCTTTTTATGAAGTGCTCACCTGCCTCAGAGAACGGGACTAAGATCCTTTTCCCTCCAAGCTCATTTCATCTATGCCACTGAGCAGCCATAGGTTTTAATCCGACCACAAAAAATAGCTGTGACTCAGAGGTGAGCACTTTCCCCCCTTCTCAGTGATTGTTGTTGCCAGTGGGCCAACTACCTGGTGACCAGGCTTCGTAACCTCGGTGTAACTTCGTCTCCATTGGTTCACCTTGATTTTTTTGCAGAAGCCCTTTTGTTGCCCATGTTTAGTTATCACCCATTCATCTGTAATTTGGCCAGCTTATTACTTATTGATACTGAGAGCAGTATGCACTGAGAGGCTGCTGGTATGTTGGAAATAAATCTGCACGTGCTTCATTAGTCGTGTATGGCTAAACTGATTAGCTGTTTAAATAAAAGAAAACACCCTCTCCCCCGCCCCAGCGTGCAGATAATACCCTGTAGCGAAGTCCACCCTACATGAAGCAAAAGCCACCTCTGATTCAACTCACATGAATCAGGCCTTATTAGAGCAGAGCAGGCATCCTACATTCTCCTCCACTCCTCTCACCTTGCTCCTTCCTTCATCTCTTTCGTCCCCTCTCTCCTCAGTGCCTTTTTACGTCATCTGCTATAACCAGAACTGCCTGCCTGATCCAGTCAATCAAGCATCCTCACTCTCCTCCTTCCAATTCCTCTTTGCTGTCGATTGGCCTTCTGATACTGTTCTCTGCCCCTGTGCCTTACTGACCTCATCCTTCCAAAATAAGAAGAGGCAGGCGGAAGAAGATATAAATGTGGCTGTGTACTCAGCATGCAATATAAATCACATGATCATTACTGGTCATGACCTTTGTTCTTCCTCCCTCGTTTAACTGTTTGCCATCACTTGCTGTGTTGTGTCTGGAACTGTACTATCTTCAGGACAGGTATCTGCCTTTCATGCTTTGTAAAGCTCCGTTCGCCTCTCTGCTATATCATAAATAACGTGTATTTGTTCCAGCACTCAAGTGGTTAAGAAGGTTTTGTTGCCTTTCGGTAAGCAGGAGAGCAAGTTCACCCTGAAATCGCACCTGTAAAGTGTCTCTCTGGGATGCAGGTCAAGAGCTTGTTTGAAAGCGAGTCCAGTTGGCGTACTTACCATGCACCCATCTGGAGTCATCCCTGAGGGTTAGCCATGTTAATACTGTGGTGAATTTGGACCTAAATGTTTTGGGTGAGATTTGTGTTAAGGAGGGAGTTTGGGGGCAGCTGTCCCTGGAATGTTCTCTCCCGCACCTTTGCACTTCTCCCTCAGGTGCTCAGACTGAAAACCATTTCCTTCTTTCCAACAGAGAGCCTGGCAAACTTACTCTTTCCTGCTCCCCCAAATGCAGCTAGCTCTTTAGCACTCGAGTGGGTAATCTAATTACTACTGCATCAGCAGCTTGGCACAGGGAGCGTTTGATAGAAGAGCTGCAATCAGTCACTGGTATCTGTGCACACCTGGCTGCTGTCACCACATAAGCTATGGTCCAGTGATGCCACAGAGTTTGATGGGATGGAAAGGAAGAGGGTTTATACAGGTGGCAGTAACAGCAGCTTCAGTAGCAACCTTTGAACAAGATGCACTAGAAGTTACTTTTCTCTCTTCCTGACTTTGTTCTGTGTGTATGCCACTCTTATAAACCAGTCTTGACAAGCCTCTCCATAGCTTGGCAGCCGTCATAGGCACTATTTTGCCATGTGACATTTTCTGCGGGTCATTGTCGACATCTTGTGGCTTTCATTGTGGATAGTTTGATCATAGACGTTTCATCCCCACTATGAAGCATAAAGGCTGGACTCAGAGATGGTAGATTTCACTGGTGGCCTATCTATGTGTTCTGAGAGGTGCTGCTATGACCAGGCATTCCCACAAGTTGATGTTGCCACAAAATTGGTGTGCTGTGCCCCCCAAACTGCCCACATCTATTGAAGGTGATCTGCAAACAGAAACTCCATTAGCTGTAGAATACAATACAATGCTGAAGGCCTTTACAGCCTTCGATATATGAAAGTTTAAAAGGAGCTTTCAATGGATTTACTTTAGACTTTAAACCCACCTGCTTTTTTGCCTTTTAATGACTTGCGTTTGTCCAGCTTACTGGTTCTGGGATACAGAATCAGCAATAGCAGGTTTAAAACTCGAGGGAAACACCATAATATTCTCCACACTCACCAACATCCTCCTCTCTGAGAGCCTTTATCTGAATCTCTTCTCAATAGACTGGTGTGGTGGTAATCTTGGAAATTTAGGGCAAATGGATGTTGATGGACCCTTAGGTAAAGACCAGACCGTTCTCTTAAGTTATGCTGTGCTGAGTTGAATCCTTTGGAAGTCACTTTGTGCAGATGCCAACCTAAAATTGTTTGGCTCAACGCTTTAGCAGGTTTTCTGTTAGCTATGATGCCACCAGTATAAAGCATGCTGGGACATCACATGGACTGGAACTGAACAATCTGGACTTTGGAGAGGGGGAGGGGATGGAAAGATACGCAAAGTTAATCATCTGCATCCTGCTCTTACTCCAGCAGCTGAACAAGACTGGAAAATAGCCTGTAAAGAGCAACCCTGAACTAGCAGGTGGGTGTTAAAGGCTTTCCCTTCACCCTTCCCCTGGTTCTTGTCACGCAGACAGAAAGCAGTAGACCAAAAGTCCGAAGTGCAGTCAATGCAGTGTTTATTGGGGTTAATCAGGCAAGCACGTCCATAGCTCTACATGCCTGTAGAGCCTTTTTTCTCACTGTCCCAGTTTCCCCTTCCTTAGCAGGCATAATTATACCTGTAGTGCACAGCCCTTGGTCCCATCCCTTACAATTTATGGTGATGTTCTGTTTTGGAGGTTCCTGGGTCTGGGGGCTTCAGTACCACCTCTTTTGTATCCCATGGGAGGGGTAAGGAGTGAGGTTGTGTTTCAGTCAGGGCTAGACATTTCTTTGGCTTTTAGTGTTTCTTATACCTTCTCTCCCTCCTCCCCCTCCTCCTTGCCCCTCCCGACTGGTTGCTTGACCTTATCTCGGGAGAAAAGTTGAGGCAGAACTGTCCTTCAAGTGTGCGCTCGTATATTAAACTCCCACTCTACCCAGCAACACTTTAGCTCTATCTCTTATCACCCCATCTGCTTGTGGGCAGATGTAACACACAGTGTCTTTGTTCTTTGTTCACACATGTTAGTAAGAATATAAAAATATCAAAAGTCAAATGGGCAAACAAGACCCAAAATTCTCTCTCAGGCAAATATACAGGCCTGAATACTACATTATCATCACTAACACTCCTAACAGTGGGGATGGATAGATGTGGATCTAAATAGGTCTGTTCCATCTCTAGCTTTTATGGGCCAGATTCTGTTCATAATTGCACCAGTATAAACACAGAGTAATGCCACTGATTTCAGTAGAGTTACTTGGGATTTATACCAGAATCACTGAGATGAAAATCTCCCTGAATCTGATTGAGACTTTTATCAGATTTTTAGGAAGTGAAGTGTCTGTACACTAGACTAAAGATCGCCTTTAAAATCACAGTCCTAATTTGGACAATCTATACCATGAAGTATTTGCAGGGTCCAACATTGTGCCCAGAAGCCATAAGAATGCCAGCATGCACAGACAGTCTGTGCTAGAATTTTGTCCTTTTTGGGATAGATCTTGAGCCCGTAAGTAAGTCCAGGTCTGTGTGTGTGTGTGTGTGTGAGAGAGAGAGAGAGAGAGAGAGAGCGAGATCCAGTCTGTGTTTTTCTCCCCTTTTTTATGATGAAAGTTCTTGACAGGAAAAACCTAAGGCAGAGGGAAATGAAAGGTCCTGGAGGAGATACTTGTTCATTATCCAAGCTGCCTAATGCGCTAATTATTGCCTGTCATTGGAAGATGGCTGCCTATTGATCTCCAGTGGAGCTTAGCTGTACATGGAGACATATCTGTAACATTACAGGCTTGTTACCCAGGAGCTGGTATAATAGGCTCAGCTGTGGAACACTGGGGATTAGACACACAATCTTAATTACAGTTATCATACTAATGATCCCCAAGGGGCAGATTGAGGTTGGCTGTGTGGGTACCTGTGAAGTGGGCTGTGGTGGGGGGGAGGGCTTTTAGATGGATTTGATTGTCTGGAGGCTCACTGCTTAGAGAAGCTGTGTCTTGAGAAAAATTGGGACTGGAGAGTGGGACTTCCAGTAACCCATGTAAAGATTCTCTACAGCATGGAGAACTTCCCTCATGGACCAAACACAGAAGAGAGAGATCTCTTCTTTGTCCTTTCAGCTCATCAGCAATAAGGCAATAATGAAATGAGTGACAATAGCTGTCTGCAGCAGAGAACTGTTAATAGAAACGCAGCTTTGTTCGTGGGTATGTGAAGGAGCCGACCCTGTACCTTACTGAGCCATAGGTTCATTACAGATCACCTGTCAGCTTTTAGGTCTGAATCCTTGTGAGCCCCTCTAATGCTCTGCATTAAGATGAGCTGCATAATATTGCAGGTCACAAGACGTATGTAGTACTTTGACAAGTGTGTACCTGCAGTGCTGTCCCATAACTATATGGGATTAGGCGCACTCCAGTATTGGAGCTTCGGGGGTGCAAAACTGAGACCTGAGGCAGTGAATAGCTCCTTCCATGAGAGAGCAAAGGGTAACTAAGTGAGGGTGAGTTTGTACCGGGCCTTCTTAGCAACAACCGTTTCCAGCATGGGAATAATTGCTGATTTCGTTTAGTTGAGGAGCTCTCCTAGGTCTTGTAGCCAAACCCCAGAACTAGAATAACTTTATTTGACTCGAGTGTTAATAATACACCTGCCAAACACAAACTGTTTCTTTCTGTTAAAGAAACACTGTCTGGCCTGTTGTCTTAAAAGAAACATGGTCAGAGTTCTCCTCCTCTCCTGCCTCTGCTTTGAAACTTAATTGCATAGCTTGGCCACTGCAAAGCTGGTGTCAAGTTTGCTGGCTTCCCATAACTATCTGTCATAGCTTCCCCCCCACCCCCAAATTGCAGTAAATGACCTTCTGCCTGCTACATCTCTGCCCTGCTGATCTCAGGCAAATGATGAAGATGGATGGTAGATATTACAGGCCATCAGTCATGCAGTTTGTAGGTCCCGAAGAAGCATCTGTGTCTTTTAATAGTTCATCTGCCACTGATTTTCCCACAGGGGAGGGGAAGACCACTCAATGCTGCAGAGGGATCTATCACTGTGCTTTTGTTTTTTTAAATATCTGAGGCTTCAATAGTCAGATTTCTTCCACCTAGGAATGCAGATTGTCAGCCCTGATGAGTATTTGTGGTTCAGGAGTGAGTTTAGGAATCTAAACCAGGGAGAGTGCTCAATGGAGCCTTGAGAGCTCCCATGCTGAAATCAACAGATTATTTTCTCTGCTTGGTTTTGGTAACGATGCTCTGGTGGGTTATCTGGGGATTGAACCCAGGACCTCTGAATCTAAAGCCATGAATTTACACTGCTTTTGAGCTAAAGTTCTGAGAGCTAGTGTTTGACAGGCAGTGTCAGCTCCATAAACCTCTGTAGGCAGTCCAGCTATTTCATGGTGGATGAGGGATAAGGACCACGCACTGTTGTTGTGAGTTATATTTCCAATCCTGTAATTTTTCAGTCCAGAAAATCTACACAAACACCTAGTCAATGCATGAAGGCTAATGCTAATAATAGTACTGTATGCTTAAAGAGCACTTCTGTTTTTCAAATACAAACTACTTTGCTGTGTATTCAACACACTCCATCCCACAGCTAGATAGTCTGTTGCTTGGTGTATTCCCTAACAATACTTCACATTCTGTGGGGTTACAAGGGCCTTCACGATGAGAGGTGACGTGAGGCAGATCTCCCCATGCTTCCCATTGTTTAGCCCCAGCTCATGGTAGGAGTTTGTACTGGGGATAGTGAGTTACATATAATGTATGCAAATCAGCAGTATCTCTCTCTCTTTTCTCCTGCCCTTTGCAAGAGTAGGTTCACTCTGTGTGCTGTCAACATCAAAACCTGCACCAGTACATTCAGACCAGCATAATGTGGTGGTGTGTGAGGTTGAAGGTTTGTGTCGTTCAGCTCATGCCTGCTCAGGGCCGTCCTTAGGCATACGCAGCATACGCGGCTGCGTAGGGCACCCAAAACTTTGGGGCACCACCGGGACAGCAGGTAAGAGCAGGTCAGCTCCCACACACCAAGCGCGTCCTGCAGTCCCCTTAGGCAGGGGCCGTATTCACAGAGCCGAATGCGCTGGTGCGGCTCATTCTGCATGAGGTAGAGGGTACAGGGGTCTCTGCGAGGAGCTGTGATTCTCTGCTGCCGTGAGGTGGGCCGGGCGGCTCGGTATCCTTTCCTGCTTCCCCTCTCCCCTACCAGGCTGCGAGCCCAGGCTGCCACAGTGTCTGCTGTGTATGAAGCTCAGTGTGTGTCAGCAATGGGGGGGGGGTTCTTCTGGGGGTCCGCGGGCACCAGTTTAATAATACTGCATAACGCCCCATAAATCCTAAGGATGGCCCTGTGCCTGCTCATTAGAAATGCCTCTCATATAAACTCTTATAAAGTGCAAGGAAGTTCAGATGTATCTGAGGAAATGCCCTAACAGGGGCATCCACCAGGCTCTGAAGTAGCCTCTGCAGGAAAGTGCTTTGGAAGACCCATTGCTCAGTTCGTTTAAAGTAGAATGGACATAGCACCAAGGAACATGTTGAGGCCCTAGCCTTGAAGCCTATTTCTTGGGCTCAGGCTGAAATAAAAGCCATCTCAGATCTTCATGCCAGAACTTAGATGGCTGTAGAACCTGTCTGTGGGTAGAGAAAGTTTGTTGGATTCTTACAGAGTGTTTGGGATGCAGCAGAAAGGGCCAAATTCTTTTCCATGTATAACACCAGCATAGGGTGACCAGATGTCCTGATTTTATAGGGACAGTCCCGATTTTTGGGTCTTTTTCTTATATAGGCTCCTATTACCCCCCACCTCCTGTCCCCATTTTTCACATTTGCTGTCTGGTCACCCTACACCAGCACAAGGGCCTATGCTTAAGCCCTTAGCAGGAGTTTTACCTGGTGCATCACATCTCCTACAGTGGGGTAAATTTCAACCCAAAGACCAGTGCCTGAGAGAACACCAAGCTAGTCATTCAAAACTACCTCTGCTAGTGGCAGGAAGTTCACATTTCTGCCCAGGTAGTTTGAGGGGGAGGGAGTGAACCAGGCGATGTCTGCCACTCAGTAACACTTCATCCAGGGACGCCTGTAGTGCTGATAGCCAATACTGTGGAGGGCGACAATGTACCTCTGGGGTTTCTCTCCAGCTCTCCCTTCTAACTCGAAAGGGCCCTTTTTCTTTTTGGATGAGGAAGATGAAAATTCCCGGGGCTGATTCAATTTGGAGGACTGCTCAAAGTTTGACAGGGTTATGCTTTTGAGGCCTGGTGATAGTGCTCATCATAACTACAGTAGGTTAAAGCCTGCAACAAGAGGGTGCTCACAGCTACAATAGGACTGATGGCAAGTAACATTCATTGCAGATGGTTCTCTGCCCACGCGTCTCTATTTATGTAGAGGCCCCCAGTGTTTATGTTAACGGTGATGAATTTGGGAGATAAAAATAGGGAGTTGTTTGTTCATTCGTTCTTTATAGATCTGCAATGAACATTATTTTTAATAAAGCACAAATTCAACAGAGATTTGTTAGAAGAGGGGGCTGCTGAAAAGCCAAGCAGCAGGTGTCTCAAGTGCTGAAGTGCTTGGTCTCCTCACTCCCACTAGATGGTGCTGTGGTCCTGCAGGTTGTCCACAGTGCATCGTTTGACTTCCCAGGTCCTTGGTGAATAGTTGAAAGGAGCAGACTGAAATGAAGTTAGAATCTATTTCTCTCCGGCTGCCTTTTTCTCCTCTCCAAATTAATCCCACAAAGAGGTTTTCCGAAATCACCTCAGGCAGTGTACAGCCCTCGGCAGTTTCCATTTTCCTTCCTTGCCTAACCAACTCTGTGGCTTTGCCATCACTTATGAGGGCTTAGGAAACCCACAGAAGGCTTCTCTGAGATGTTACATTTTGGGAACTGCTGCTCTATTAAACAGAAAAGCAGAACAGTGCAGGCACCTCTTGTGTTGTGGGGGTCTGTCTAGTCATACAAATTGACTTTTTTTTTCTTTTCCCAAAGAATTTTAGTGGTGACGAAGGTGCAGCCATAGGGACGAAATCCTCCAACCACAGAGCAGGTAAAGCACAATCAGTGGCAGTTCTGAGTTTCCCCAACACACAGCCACTTCCCTGGGAAATTCCTGTTAAACAGTTTTCAACTGGATCCAGCTTGCAACTAGGTTTTGGAAGAGAGAAACACTGGTCTCCTGCAGCTACTGACTTTCCAGTAGAAATAAACAGAGATTGATCCTTAGAAGCCAACACAGAGATAAAATGTAGTCTACTGGAATTTCCACTTGGGCTGCTACCATTGTGTGTCACCCTCACAGAGAGGGACAACTTCCATGGGTAAAAGAGAATTGATTGTCTATGGTCCATTCAATACTTGACCTTGTCACTGAGATGGTTGATAACAGAACCAATGAGTGTCTCTGTGGAGAGTGGTTTTTAGTGGCCTGGCCACCTGTTTTCTAGGAACTGGATGGATAGCACCAACTCATTTCACAGAAGAGCCTTGTGGCTGGATTCAAGCCAGTCATTTAGAGGTGAAAGACCAGATCCCGTTTCCAATCCCCCGAGATAACATCCCTGTGATAGCTGTAGCTGATTCCGCTATACTACACACACACTTGGTATCATCACAAAGCTACCTCTCATTTCCTGATGCTTCGGTAGTGAATAATTTTTCTCCACCTCTTCTACTGCCCCTGTTCTCAGCATTTCCAAAGTGCTTGTCCTTCTGCTCTCCTATCTTTCTGCTGCCACCAATCTGCTATCTTACTTGTCTTCCCTTCCACCCTCCAGGGGCCCCATAATGGGGAAAAACCCACAAATCCTTACCTGCATAAGTGGGGGTTGAAAAGAGTTTTTTTTTTTTTTTAACTCTTTAGAGCCTGGTCCTGGCAGGTGGTGGAGCACCCACAATGCCCAGCAAAGTCAATAGCAGCAGATCTCAGCACCTCTTGGGATAAGACTCCTGATTTCCTTCTCACTGCTGATGTGGTTTGTTTTTTGTCTGCACTTTGCTCAGTTTGGACAGTGAAACTGGATTTGCTGTTTTCACTTCCTGTTTATGGTTTGGCTTTCTGGTTCTTGCACTGTAGCATGATGCTGTAAGATTTGGGTTTGCAGCACTCAGGAGAGAGGAGGAGTTGTTGCAGAGCAAGTGAAGTCATTGTCCTGTCAGGTTTTCTTCAACCTTCACATTCCATGCACCTGAAACTTCGGGCCTTAAACAAACTCGATGGCATTTCTTTAAATAACGACAGTTTCCATCATTGTTGCAAAGGTTATTCACTTAGCTCAGGGCTCATTTGGACCTGACCTCCTGAATCTACAGTTTTCTACCAGGCAGCCATTAATCCGATGGGCTGTGCTGTAAATAACCACGGTAAATGCTGTGTAATGCATCTTCTCTAGGGCAAGAGGAGTTTTCCATCTCAGAGCCTCTAGCAAGCTTTTGAAGTCACCGCTAATTACCTAATGAGAGAACACAAATCTCTTCCTGACCCTCACTCCGTACCCCAGAACTAAGGCTTAAAACCAACAGTTCTGTTTTAAAAGACCCTCCAATCTGCTCGGGCAGGTGTTTTTCCTTCATTCGGAGGCTGTTCCCCTGGTGATTTCTCCGTCGATCCCACACCTCTGCTGAAGTGTGAACTTGGCAGTGCCGCGATGTGCTAGTGCTAAACCAGGGCTGAGTGGTATTGTTGTGGGGTTTATCAGTATGTCCCAGAGCACCTTGCACATGGATATCTTATGCCTATTTTAGTACAACAGCTGCAAATTAAGGCTTAGTGTTTTGGAATTTAGTATCTGTGGATATTTAGATAACAACTTGAGAGTGTTTCCTGATTATGCAGGGACATTCTTTAGCGCCCCAAAGGGTGTGGTTCTTACCACATTAACCTCTGCTTGATATTGTACTGAAATATCTAATGATTATCATGTAGAGATTGGGCTGAGTCACAGAATGCACAACTAGATCAGGATGCGCCCCGAGAGTTTGAGCAGGTTTTGGCTATGGCATTCCAGTTCTGATCCATCTCTTGGAGCAGGATCCAAGCCTTGAGATGAGGGCCAGGATCTGGGTGAAAACTTCCCGCCCAAGTTTAAGGGGGTTTTGGATCTGGTGCTCTGGTTCGGATCCACATGGCACCCGACCCAGTAAACTCTTCTGCATTCTGCACTCAGCGTAAACATCAGCCTGGGGACGTCTCATCTGACTGACCGGCAGCTGCAGCTGGGTCTGGCTTTTGCCCTGGCTCATTCTGTTAGGAAATCTGCATTAGGCCAGTACTTTCTCCATCCGCTGCTCTGCCACCCGGACTCAGGGGCTGCCATTTCAAGCGGCGGGGGAAAGGCCTCTCATCTTCTAGATGTGCCTCTGTCTGATGGCAGCCCAGGGCCTGCCGAGAGCAGCAGCTGTGAGCCGACACAACTCACAGTTAAACAGCGGGAGGGCACATCAGAGCAGAAGGAATTGAATTCTCCAGGGACTGAGTCTTTAAACTATTACACACTGAGCAAAGTTTCCCTGGCGCCTTGCTTGCTCGCTCACTTGTTTGTAGTTTTTGCTTAGTTTGTTTGTTTTAACAGAGCTCTGAGTCCCCTCTGGCACTTGCTGCTGGCGCCATGCTACGTCTTTTCAATCGTAAGAGCTGCCAAGTGCAGCAGGCAATGAGTCTGCTTTGTCAAGGAGAGCTTCTGTTTAAAACTGCACTGAAGTGATGAAAGGACACGGATGGCTCAGGGAATTAGCAATGGAGCCATCCGCTGCTTCAGATCTGGCCCAGGCCAGTAGCTAACCATTGTGACCAGCTGATGGCTAATAGGTAGCTTCTGTGGGGAATGTGCTTGGGGGGCTGGGGAAAAGTTTCAAGCCAATTACTGGGGACAGGTTTCTCCATCAAAACAAATCTTGTGTTTGGCTCTAATTGGGATTCACGATATCTAAGGGGGTTGGACTAGATGATCTCCTGAGGTCCCTTCCAACCCTGATATTCTATAATTCTATGATATCAGAGCAGAGAGGCCAAAGGCTGAGAGCACCATGGAGTCTGTGTGTCTTGTAAGCACACAGCGCCAAATGAATGATGGAAAAAATGTGCTCACCTATATTGGTTCAAAGCCAGTTTTGATCCAAGCATATTCCTGATTCTTTGGAGTTTGCTTCCCACATACTTGAGTGCTTGAGCTTTACTAGGGCTAATCCTCTCAAAAAGCAAATGTCAAGCTTGAATGTTCACTGAACACACATTTCACATTGTAAGTCTGACTGTAGCAGTGTCCATTTGTGCTACCAGCTGGAAGGTCCTCCAGCCTAGGGAACAGAAATCATGCTAGTAACTAGCACAGTGCAAACTCTGAATATTCACTGTGATCTGCTGTGGCGCAAGAATTATTCCTTGAATAAATGTGTGAATAACTGCCGCTAATGACTACATCTGTGCATACTGTGCTCTGTTCACAGGCCAAAGAATAGTAATAATTACCGAACTTTTATATCGTTCTTTTCATCCTTCGATATCAACACACTCTACAAAGGAAGTCAATATTATTATCCCCATTTTACAGATAGGGAAACAGGCACTGAGAGGGGAAGGGACTTGTTCATGATCACCAGTCGGTCTGTGGCAGAGCTGGAATAGAACCAGAGTCCCAGTCCAGTGCCTCTAGGCTGCCTCCCAGCCAGTCCCAAAAGGAATGATCTGTTGAATGAATTTTGTTATGAATTACTCACCCACTGCTAACGGACTGATATCCAGGTCGGAGCTGACGCACACTGATTCAGCATTTTTCATTGTCTCTCTTCTCTGCATCAATAGAGGACAACACAGCGCCTTTCATCTGCATGAAATACCCTCAGACCTTTCCCATAAACGTACTGAGCAGATGCGTGGGAACATTTCCTGAGCAGGGATCCTGCTCCGCCCTGGGTGGGGGTGATGGGGAGCCATGGGGGACTTCTCATAGTCTAATGCAATTGCCTCATTAGCTTTCTCATTCTTTCCATCACTCTGTCCAAAGGCTCAGTTGAGGTGCACTGGCTTCTCCTCTCTGATCATGGACATCTCTGGGGGTGGCAGGTACCGATGCCTTGTAAATTATTTCAAATTGGGGGTGGGAGGCAGGGTTAATATTCCCTGCATTATTTTGGCTTCTACATTCCCATGTTTTGAGGAGATTCCTGGTAGAACTGTCACGAGAAGATGTTAAAGCAGGAGCTGGAAACTCATTGCCGGCCAGCCAAGGATGCTGAAGGATCTCAAAAGCTGTGAAGACTAAGATAATACTGGGTCCTGCCATGGGTGCAGGGGACTGGAGTAGATGACCTCTCAAGGTCCCTTCCAGTCCTATGATTCTATCACTCAGAAAAATCAGCTTGGTGAGTGGGTGTGTGAGGAGGCCACATGGATGTGTAAAGGGAGAGTCCTCCTCTGTCAAAGCTGATGTGGACAAGGGATTGGGGGCTTCTCTTAATGGGGGACTGGCACTGCCACCATCTGGTGGGTTTAAAATACATTGGCAACAGCACTGAAAGAGACAACACTCAGAAAACTCAACCAACAGAAGCCCATCAGTAGAGTTTGCGCTATACAGCTACTCTTTCTTTAATAGGCCTATCCCTTCTGGTGCTGAAGGCAGTTATAGGATGTGGATTCTCTTTCCCTCCTTTCCACTGCTGCAGTAATTATCTGGCATTAGGCTGCAGTCAATCAGAACTCAAATCTTCCAGGGCTGTCAGTCCCCAACTTTCTCCCCAGTCATGTAAGATATGTATTCTTCTCTGGGAAGTGAATGAGGTACAGAGTGACACTCCCAGGAGTTCATTCCATGAGAGCAATATCAGACCAGGGGTAGCCAGGATCAGTGTTAGGACTTTGTGTCACAGTGACAGAACCTCTGGCTTGATGGTACTGGGGGCTGTTCTGGTTTAGGTGAGGAGAGAGGGTTGTCAGGTGCTCAGACGCTATGGTAGTGAATAGTCTCCAAATGCATAGCTTAGATTACACTACTTGGCTGCCCAGGACAATCTCTGAAGGCATCATAACCTACTGGGTAGCACCAAATGGTTAGGCTTTTACTATGTCCTAGGCAGATTGTTTCTGCTCACCTACACTTCCCTTCAACCTGTCAAGCATCCTACATTGAATAGATGACACCTGTAGTTTAGTGAGGTGACTGCTAGTGATCTAACATTACTCTTAACCACCTTTACACCTCCTCTTCAGGCAGATGCAGCAAGATCTTCTTGTAGGTGCATGTCTGGGATCTAGCTGGAGGGAGGTTCTCCACCATGGGCCCCTAGCAACGATCTCCCACCCCATGAGCTTCCTTGGAGTGCCACTGCTGCTCGTCCCTTTGGGTCCCTCCTGCTCCTGTTGGGGGCGGAATGCCCTGAGGCCAATCAGCTGGAGAGCATTTGCTGTGATGTGTGGTTAATGTGATAGATGCTTCCCTCTCTGCCTTCTCACCGCTTGGAGCCAAGATGCAGAAATGTGAGTTAAAAGGTGATTAATCTTCCCTAATGGGACTGTGAGCTGCGAACAGGATCTCACCCACCGCGTCTTCATTAGCCCTGACCAGAGCCTGCATTACCTCAGATTAGGTAATTGGTCATTTATAATACAGGAGTGAGGGGGAGAAGGGCCTTTTGAACAAGTGTCAACTGCATTAAGGGCATTAAAAAAAATCCTCATTGCCCAAGAACGGTGGGAGGAGGCATTCAATCAGGCGTGCAGTTAGATACATCCCACTGCTAGACGCTTCAACTAATGGTGAGCTGGGTCTGCGCTGTCATCTGGGGAAGTGGATTGTGCATTAGCTGTTGGGTATGATCTCTCCATACACTGCTGTAGGGACATTGTCCGGGCCGGGGACTCTTCTGGGAGGCTTGCCACACTCACCCAGTGGGAAGATGCCTGTCCCTTTGAATCATTCATGATGTCTTTTGGTTTGCTGGAGGCATTCTAAAGGAACAGAGAGGATTCTGTCCTGAAAGGGAAAACTTTCTCACCTGGGCCCACATCAGGCCAGTGGCCAGTGCAGCTCCTTGCAAGTGGATCAGATTTCATATTCCCTTATCTAGATCCCTGGTTTGCTGGAGGGAAGCCTCTGTCAGGGTCCTTAAGTATTAGGGTGGTAGTTTGGATCTCCTTGCTAGTCTCAGCCCAGGAAGAGCCTCTCTAATGTCACCAGATTCATGTTCATGAAATCTTTGGAGGATTTTTTTCCTGATGAAATTTCAGCCAGACCATAATATGTGATGGGAGAAGCCTTGGCAATGAGCCTCTGGCCCAAGCATCTTCTGGAGGGCAAGCGGGAGGCTTGGTTCTCTAGAAGGCTTGGTTTGGAGAACTCATCTACGACATGGATGTGCGTCCCCAAGGAGAGCATGTTGACCAAGCCCGGAAATTGGAAAGGGTTTCTGAACGTGTGGAATGGCACAGGCAGGATGTTTGATGGGGAGTTCTGGGAGGCAGACCAAATGGAGTGGCAGGGGATGAGGTAGAACCAGAAGTCTTTTATTTTTATTTTTATTTTTTTTAAAGAAGGGTTGGGTGGGGTTTGGGAGTTTTGTTTTGTTTTTGGGAGGATTTAGGTGCTGAGTGGCTGACAGGAGCTGAACCTAACAGCCAGACTTGACTCAGTTAGCACCAAGCAGATGAGAGCTAAGGGGAGCTAATTCAGAGGTTTTACAGAAGCAAAGATATTCTTTGTCCAAAAGGCTGAAAATAAAGTGCTGATTTGTAGACTGAAGCTTTGTGGTGAGAGCAGGGGGCTGGAAGCCAGGGTTCTGTTCCTGGCTCTGTCCCTCCCTCACCTCTGGTAGAATAGGTCATTTGGCCAGTGTCTCTGAAGAATGGGTGGTCTGAATGCCTACCTAACTTAAACTAACTGTAAAGGTGGAGATTTTGGGGGGGGGGGAGAATTTGTGGAGGGGAACCTTAAATTGCTGCAGCTAGAATATATTTTTAACTAACATCAAGGGTTCCTAGCGCTTCTGCGTAGGCGCTCAGTTTATATTTTTACAAATCTAGATAAAGCATGCTTAGTCCGTATGCACAGTTGTGTTATATTTTTGAAGCACTGTGCAGACACGAAAACTCTCTCACTCTCCAGGAGGCAGGTCAATGTCACAGTACAGCTGGAGAAACTGAAGCACGAGGGATGACGCCACTGCTCAGGGATTGATATACACAGGGAGTCGGTGGCAGAGCTGGGACTGGAACGCAAGAGCTCCTGTCTCCTAGCTATGAACTAAATCTGCTGGACCACACTACCTCACCAGGTCAATAATTTATGAGGCTTAATGTTCTTAAAGTGCCTGAAGTTCCTTTGCAGATGAAAGGAGCACTAAGTATTATTGGTTTTGGAGCAGATTGGTGGCTTGGATTGGTAGCTCTGCCTGGTGGCTGGAAGAACAGCTGGTGGGGTGGGAGACTGTGAGACACTTAGACCTTTTCCCTAGGGTAATACCAAGGAATTTACTATGAATGGGGGAGATTGCAGACACTAAAAAAACAAAGCCCTTGCCCCGAAAAGTTGACACAGTGCCTAGTGTAGAGTTGGTGCAGTATCTCTGTGATAATCTGTTGAAGGTCTTGGACTGTTTCCCACTACCCTTTGCCCTCAGACTCTGCTCTCAAAACATCCTTAAGCATCCAGACTGGGCATTATGCAGTGGCGTAGAAGGGGCCTGCCTGAGGTTTCTTTAGGTCCATCCTGCTCTTCATGGGACAATCCCATTTCCAGTTGCAGGACATTTTAGACGGTCCCAAAATACCTTTCAGGGTTGATATTGATGTGAAGTTGCTTGGAATGTATCCCCCAATGGCAAGGTCTAAAGGATAGCAAAGCCCTGTATAGGAATATTAAAAATAGATAGGGCCAACTGTGTGGTTCTGTTGCACTTCTCAGCCTGCATGGAAACTGTCTGCTTTCTTTCTGTTCTCAAATTCCAGGTGGATCTGCATGCTGGGAAGGTCACAGTTTTGCAAACCCTTGTGGGCCTGCAGCTGATCTCCTTGTGGCCTGACTGCACTGGATTTTAGCTGATGCAGCTCAGATGTGCCATGACATCCTTATCCTAGCATCCATGCTTAGCTGCTCATCACGGGCACTCTCCCCGCTTTATATACGGACGCTAAGTAGGAAAATGAGGAGACCATATGGTCTAACAGTGTGAGCAGGTGTCTTTCCCAACTGCTCTGACACAACAAAGTCCACGCGCTATATAGTCCATGCTCACCTGCTTCCTGCGTTTTGGCTTTAACAATAATGAAACAGCAATTCAGCTGAACCCTTCTTCCCAGGTTTGGCTGCTCCTAAGGTCCCTCTCTCAGGAGCTGTCATCCTTCACCTTTCAGTGGAGCCCAATCAAAGCTCCTCTCCATGCAGTTGTTCATGGAGGAAGGTCTCAGAAATTTTCTCAACTACACTTTTGATACATTGTCAGCGCCATCTATGGACTTAGGGTGAAGTTCAACATGCCTTGGCACTTGCTATCCCTTGGAAATGTCAGTCATGACATTTTGGAGCTTACTGCTGCTACGGAGGAAGGTTGCTCTCGAGATTCAGGCATAGAACTGGAGTTGGGAGATTTTAGCTTTTATTCCTGACTCTGCCACAAATTTTCCTGATACATTTACCAGTCTAGTCTATATAGGTTTTGATACCGTGCTGATCGATGTAGTATCTGAGCACCTTCTAGCAGTGCATTAAGCAACATGACAACGCATCTGTCACATGTTGTTTGTTGTTTCATGCTCTCCCCAGAGGGAGAAGCACGTGGAGTGCGGTGTCTTGTTGGGTGGTGAGTTTTGGGGTGGTTGTTTTTTTGTTGGTTAATTAAATATATCTATTGCTATGTGTTTATATTACAGAAGGCAGGGTCAAAGAAATGCACCTTGCACATGGAGTGGAGAGAGGCGAGGCTTGCGATAGTCATTAGCTCCTGGGAGAGTTCATTCCCCAGTCTCAGAGCATCCCTGGAAGAGATTCTGTTTCCCGCACAGACAAGCTTTACTCTTACTGCTGAGGGTCCCATTGTGCCAGAGAAGTGAAGTTATCGACCACGGTCTTCGTCCCAGAGCTTTAAACTTTTGGGTTTTTTTAGGTATCCTTGGCCCAGGCCATGGAGCAGTTTGAAGATAAGGACTGAGACCTTGAACATGATTCAAAATTCTCTAAGAAGCCAGTGTAGAGAGTGGAGGACAGGTTTTATGTGCTCATGGTAGCCTGCGTTGCTAAGGAGATATATTGCAGCTTTTATTAGTAGCTGACATTTCCTAAATACTGAAGGTTTCACAGCTGGGTATATCACATTGCTGTAGTCCAGCGGAGAGGTGATGAGGGCATGAAGAATTCTGGCGGCCTCAATTTCCTAATCTGAAAAATGGGGAGCTGAGGCTAAATTAATGAATGTTCATAAGGCTTGAGGACCCTTGGCTCAAGGACACTGTAGAAGGACAAAGTGTGACAGTTTTATTCACCAAGAGCATTCACATTTTTTCAGTCTCCTCTGAAACTAGTGTGTGGGGGGGTGGGGGGGAGGAGTGTTTTTCTCAGGTTTACTGCAGGGCTTCATCCAGACCTCATAGTCACTTGGCACAAAGATCTGAAAGAGTTTTTGTCTTAATGTATTATTCTTCCGAGTTTAAAAAAAAGTTTTTGTTTCTCTAAAGAAGGGAGTCAGAGAGACAAATGCCACTAGCTGTTGGCTGGAGAGAGGGGGGATGGTCCAGTGGTTAGGGCACTAACTTAGGGCTTAGGAGACCTGGGTTCAATTCCCTGCTCCACTGTAGACAAGTCACTTAGGTTTTGTCTACATTAGCTCTCTTGTTGGTCGGGGTTTGAAAAAACACCCCCGACCAACAAAAGTTTCACTAACAAAAGTGCTAGTGTGGACAGCGCAATGTCGGCAGGAGACACTGTACCGCCGACATAGCTAATACCACTCATTGGGCTGCTTTAATTATACAGGTGGGAGAGCACTTTCCTGCTGGCGTAGAGCGGCTACATGGGAGACCTTGCAGCGGTGCAGCTGCAGTAGTACAGCTGTGCTGCTGTAAGGTCCATAGTGTAGACACAGCCTTAGTCGGTCTGTGCCTCCGGTCCTCACCTGTAAAATGAAGATAATAGCACTTCCCTGTGTCATTGGGGTATTGTGAGGATAAATACATTAAAGATCCCAAGGTGTGCAGATAATACAGCGATGGGGCTGCCACTTACTGAGCAGCTTCCCTATGTGCTTCCTCTTCAGGATCCCATTATGAGTTCTACACAGTCTCCCTGATGACTAAAAAGTAACACCTTCCACTTAATGACTGCAAACAGTTCCACATAAACCTTAATGTCAAATGCATTGCACTACAGCCCCAGAGTTTGCACACATCTCTGGTTCTTCTGCCACCCACATGGAGCTCTTCTGCCAGCCTCTGTTCCTCACAGGCTTGCCACTCATAGCCATTTCTTTGTGGAGCTCAGCATTCTGGCTCTCGCTTCCTTCTCCTACCAGTGTCTCCCGTGTTCTGAGGGAGAAGGCTGCCTGTATACTGCCCTACTCCAGAGAGCACCTTCCCACTGCCTGGAAGAGAGGGGAGCCCTGCATTACACTACAGAGCTCCTGGTCCCAGGCTCTGGGACAGGGCCCTGGGTTTTTCTCCCCATCCAACTACTAACTCCTCTGGACCACTTCCTCTCATCCCACTACCAGGCCATTTCCCGGGCCTTTTTTAGCATCAGCTTCCTGGAACGGTGTTTTTTGTCCCTCTCTACTCTTAGAGGGCCAATATACCTCGTTACAGGGGCCATGCAAGAACCTGAGATGGATAACTGAGCAATTCAACTAGAATTCTCCTGTGGAAATATGGGCTCTGTCCCTGTCACTGAATGACGTAGTCTGAGACTCCCCCAGCAGTAAGTTATTCCATATACCTGTTGCAATTCAGAGGCAACAGTGCATCTTTAAAACAACACACACCGGGGGAACAGGCCAGGGTATTGCATTGTTGGTGAAAGGCTATGGAGTCTTTCACAGGTCAGAATGAATGTAATTGATTGTAGTCAATGACTAAATAGTGCTTAGTAGCCTGTATGCAATTAATCAGGGTCTCAGTCTGATTCGCAGGCAAGCGCTGTCTGTAGTGCACTCTCACACGCACAGATCCCCAATTCCAGTGGCCCTGTTTGTCCCCTTTGTGTTGGCAAGCTCAGCAGAAAGTGAGGATTGACTGGGCATTGGAGACTAAGCTCCCCTCTGACCCTGGAAGGGGAGCCCAGTGAGGGATGGGGAGGGTGTTGGGGAAGCTTGCCCTGCCACTGCCCTGGTCATACCTGCTCTATGGAGAGACGGCTGTCAGTCCACCTGTTCTGCTGAGAACGTTTGTTCAGGGCTGGGGGGGTGCTGACCCAGGAGGTTAGATGCTGTAACCTTATTTTGGTCCTGGCCTGACTTCAGAGCGCAGACAGTGAGCCATGTTACTCGTCTGCCACTTCATTAGAAAAGGGGAAGTCTCTTCAAGGAGCCTCATCTGTTAAGTAGATAGAGTGGATCCTAACAAAAAGGATGACAGATTAGGAGCTGTCTGGTAGCTAATGTACTGTTTACTGCAGTATAAATGACTACAGTTTGGGGAATGAGAGATGAGGAGAATCAGCACATGGTATGAGCTTGCATGATTCACGGGGTCCCACACTGGTGCATTTTTAAGAGGTTCAAGAAATCTGAGGGGGATTTTGTAGAGGGTGACTGAATGAACGGAGTGTTGCTTGATCCCCTTGTCTTCCCTCCCTAGTCTACCAAAATGGAGCTACCATCAGGTGCCAACTATACAATTCTTGGAGTGCTTAGAAACTGCCCTGCAGGGGGAATTCTGTTGAACACTGTGACCCTGGAAAAAAAGACAGCCTTGATCCTGCATTGTAGGTAGATTTTAAGGATCCAGGACTGTAAGGAGTAGTGTCCCACCCCGACAACTACAAGGAAGAAAAAAAACTATTATTTTGTATGTATGAATTTTGAATAATATGAGCCACTTGCAGAGCCTTGCATGTGGATCTGGCATCTTTAAAATGGGGGCCCTATCAATTGAGTTTACATCCCTTGCTCTGTGTGGTTGGGTGGGTGGGTGTAGATACACACACCCACACACACCACTTAGTGTGTATACATATGTGTATGTATAAATGAAATATAGAGGGGAGGGGAAGAGAGAACAAAGCCTCATAAGAAAAGAAAAGTGAATTAATCAGGTTTTTTAAGTATATAAACCTTTCCCTAGTACTGTTGGAAACCCAAAAAGCAACTAACTTTAATGTACTTCACACCTCATTTACAGAGTTCCCTTTTAACTACAGTTCTGAGACATAAGTTAACTCAGGCTACGTCTTCACTACCTGCCTGAATCGGACGGTAGAAATCGATCTCTCCGGGATCAAATTATCGCGTCTTGTCGGGACGTGACAATCGATCCCCGAATCGACGCTTGTACTCCACCAGCGCAGGTAGGAGTAAGCGCCATCGACGGGGGAGCCGCGGAGGTCGATTTGCCGCCGTCCTCACAGCGGGGTAAGTCGGCTCGGATACGTCGAATTCAGCTACGCTATTCACGTAGCTGAATTTGCATATCTTAAATCGACACCCCCCCCGTAGTGAAGACGTAGCCTCAGTGTTTCTCAAACTTTTCTACTGATGACCCCTTTAACATAGCAAGCCTCTGAGTGTGACCCCTCCTTATCAATTAAAAACACTTTTTTTTACGTATTTAACACCATTATTAATGCTGGAGGCAAAGCAGCGTTTGGGATGGAAGCTGACAGCTCACGACTCCCCATGTAATAATCTCGCAACCCCCTGAGGGGTCCCGACCCCCAGTTTGAGAACCCCTGAGTTAACTGAATAGTTTCTCCATCCTAGACTTGGCCCATGAGTTCCAGGAATTGAAACTGATCAGTCCAGTTTTGCTGCCCCTGTGGAGTGAAATGCAAAGCTCAAACAAACATCATCAGTGAGGAAAAGTCAATTAGATTTTTAGCTGATTAATTTTTAAATACCCTTATGTTGGTATCAGTGCTGTAGGAAATGACTTAAAATATAATTTTAGTGCTGGCTGTTTCCCCTTAACAAGCTCTTTAGTATCATTTAGTTCTTTTTGAGAGGGTTGGAATGTGATTTTTTTTTCTTGATGTAAAAAGCCATATGATGCTTTGGGGCTTCCTGTACGAAGAAGAGCTGGTAGTCAACAACAGTGTCATGCCCTGACAGGAGTTAGAATGAGAAGCACAGTGCTGGGCAATGTCTGTTTCTAGTTGTTCTGCAGTTTTCTGCCCTTAAGAGAGATTCCCAAATCTCCTTGCATAGCCAAAGGGTGGGATTTTCTTATAAACACAAAGGCCCCTGATTCTTCCTTGCCGTGGACCTTACATAGTCATTTATATCTGCCTGAAGTGGACTTTCAAACACAACCAAATAAGAGCAGATGTGTTTTACACCCATGCTACGCAGCCGGGGAATGACTACACAGATGCAAGGCAACAGAGAAAGAGTCTCCACGTGGCTTTCTGTGGTGTGTGATCACGCTTTGATAATCATGGGTGTCTATAGCACCTTTCATTGCAAAGTGCTTTATGGCCTATATCTTTATGGGCTATATAGACACAAGGATCATTTTCCCCACCAGTGGGGTGGAATACAGCAGCTGTTTAACAAAGCTACCCAACAATTTAAGGGAAGAAATGAAGGAGAATCCCAGACCCTCTTGAAACTGCAGGTGGAATTTAGGGAAGCAAAATGTAACCCACCCCCCACCCACCCTCCCCCGAATTTGGATACAGCACTTTTTCTCATATCAGAAGTGCCTTTTGGATCTCTCTAACAATCACAGAATTTTATTGGTAATTGTACATTTTAGAAGCCCTCCCATGCACAAAGAGTGCTGTAAATAATTCATGATAAAATGTATACAAACATTATAAAGCCACAATAATAGTATGGCATGATCTTCTTTTGCCTCCACCGGAAGACCAGTGCTTCCAATGGCACAGTGCCACCTCCCCAGCCCCAGGCTGGGTCATTGTTCAGTCTGATTAGCACTACTACCAACCCTCATCTCCTGCTTGGTGCATTGGTCTTTCTGTTGTGTTCATCCACTGCACCCTGACTGCAATGCAATTCACTGGAAACAGACACCAGTGCGGGAGGTGGGGGGAGAGAGAGAGATAGGTTGTGTGTTCCAGAAACTCTCTACCCTTCAACACCTCTCCTTAGAGGTCACCGGGTTCTCTGATCCATGATGACGACTGCTGTAATTACCCAGACAATCTTAATAAAAACAAGATTGATTAAAAACCGAGACAATGTAGAATTAAAACAAAAGAAATCATTTGTTTAACATCTCCAGATTTACACGTCTCATAAACCAAATGAGATAAGGCATGTTCTGTTTAGTCATAGAGGGGAAAAAAGGGAATAGCTTAAATACCCTTGAAAGCAATCTCCTCTCTGACCCCTGGGATCAGCCTGTCAGCATCACTTCCTGACTAGATACTAACCCCCTTTGTGTGTCTTGAAATCTCCTATCAAGCCCTTCCATCTGGGTCAGCTTGCATCCAGAAATGCCTCTCTTGGGCCAGGGCCGTTTAGCCTCACTTTCCAAATCGGTCTTCTCCAGTCACCTAAACACACACACAAATGTGGATGCCCACTGCATTGGAGATGGCCTTTTGAGGATACACAGCCTTGGTCTGCCCCAGGGGTTCACAACCTTTTTCTTGCTGAGGCCCCCCTCAACATGCTATAAAAATTCCAGGGCCCAGCGGTGGGGGTGGGGGAACTCAGGGCTCCAGGCCAGGGGTGGGGACCCTTGGGCATAGGCATAGTTTTACTTCTATTTTGGGGGGAAGGACCAGTGGGGCTCGAGCCAGCTCTGCACAGTGGGGTCCAGAGAGGGAATGCCACCTTCACCCCCTGACTCACTCAGGAGGCCACCCAACCTATCTGGGCTGTGGGGGAACGCAACCAAAAAATATAACTCAAAGTGGAGACTCAGTTCAAAAAGTTTGAAAACAGCTTAGGGTGCAGGGAGGGGGTAGCTAGGGGATGTGTGCAGGCAGGGAAGTAGCTCAGGGTACAGGCAGGCGGTAGCTAGGGGCTGTGTATGGGCGGGGGGGGCTCACAGTGTGGCTCCCAACTTCATTGGGGTGGGGGGGCGCTGGGGCTCCCGGCTTCAGCCCTGCGCTGCTCCCAGCTTCGGAGAGCTGGTGGGGGTGCCAGTGTTGTGGCAAAAACTGCTCCGCTACACCGGCATCAGCCCCGCGCCGCTCCTGGCTTCAGGGAGGGAGC
>NW_020664447.1:63496448-63511808 GCF_002925995.2 Terrapene triunguis
TCCTGGCTTCAGGGAGGGAGCACTGCCTTCAGCCCCGCGCCGCTCCTAGCTTCAGGGAGGGAGCGCTGCCTTCAGCCCCGCGCTGCTTCCGGCTTCGGGGGGGCGGGGAGGAAGCACCACCTTTAGCCCCGTGCCGCTACCGGCTTCAGCGGAGGGGCCTTCAGCCCTGCATCACTCCTGGCTTTGGGGGTGGAGTCGGCTTCAGCCCCACGCCGCTCATGGCTTCGGCACTGGGTTTCAGCCGTGGGGCCCCTCGGCCCCCCCGAAAGGACTCACGGCCCCCCAGGGGGCCATGTACTCCCAGTTGAGAACCGCTGGTCTACACTACAAACTTACACCATCCTAACTACGTTGCTCAGGAAAATCCACACCCCTGAGTGACATAGTTATACCAACCTCTTCCTTCCCCCCCCCCCGCCCCCCATGTAGACAGCCCTGTGTCGATGGGAGGGCGTCTCCCATGCCCATAGCTACTGCCTCTCGGGGGGGTGGAGTACCTACTGACAGTAGAAGGTCTCCCATTGGCATAGGTAGCATCTTCACTAAGCGCCACAGCTGCAGCGCTGTAAGGGCAGACAAGCCCAAAGACCCATAACGATGATTAATAGCATACTTCAGCATTTGAAAGATCAAACTCCCAGGCTGCATTCCAGATAGTCTTCCGTCAGCTCAGGTCCCCACTTCTTCAGGCCTCTGGTTTAAAACTTTCGTTTTTATCTATTTCTGCTCCAAGCAGTTTTTCCCTTGTGAAATAATATGAATTACAGACAGGTTCCCAGACCCTCCATCACATCCTCCTACTCGTCCCCCTCGCCACTTCTTGTAGCACCTTGAGTTTTCCCTTGACCTTTCTCACCCACATATTATTTATTGTACAGTAGTGCCAAGGAACCCCAGTCAAGGATCAAGGCCTCATTGTGCTAGTCGCTTAACAGACAAATAACAAAGACAGTCCCTGCCCCATAGACCTTACAATCTACTGTCTGGCTTAACTCTGCTAAGCTGCTGCGCTATTATTAGATCACAGCCTGAGGTAGTCCATTCAGGCAAGACAAACACATGCACATTGGTGCCTTGTTTTACTGTCACATCCATCATCTGCTAGCTCTGAGAGCTCTCTGGGGAGGTCTGGCTGGACTTGGCACAGACATGCCCATACCCATCGAAAAGGGCTGCTTAGCTGAAACATGCTGGGGAAATGGCTGTGCACAGCTCCCACAAACCCAGGAACAGATGGGCAGTGGTAACACTTTGCAATGGTGGGCGCATTGAAAGACAAACATGGAGGGAGGCAAAATGCAAAGCGGAGCACAGTGAGGGGGAAAGAGCGGTAGCAGGGGGACTGCTAAAACCAGAATAAAGTGAGATGGGGCCACAAAGCGCTTTGTCTTTGTTTATAAAGAAATTTATATGGCCTTATCCACCCCCTTTTTTAAAAACAAATTGGCAACAGATTGTGGTTTACGGTAATGACAGTCCCAGAGGAGCATGTCTCTCTTGGTGACATTGAAGTAAATTGCGTTACTCAAGCCGTATACTAAGGATGGATAATGAGATGTGTGTATGGCGAAGGAGAGATTGCTGCTTTTATGATGAGACTGAACTATCAAGATGACTGTGTGAATGGGGGGGACTGAGCAATGTGGGGGGGGGTGTGTGATTTTAACTCAAGGCATTCTAAGGGTATGTCTACACTTAAAACACGACAGCAGCACTGCTGCAGCCGCACTGCACTTGCGTTTCAGTGTAGATACTCCCGTTGGCGTAGGTAGGACTTCTCCTGTCACCAGAAGTAATCCACCTACCCAAGAGGCAGTAGCTAGATCAGTGGAAGAATTCTTGTCTGCACTGGGGTTAGGTCAGTCTAGCTGTCTCTCAGGGGTGTACATTTTGTTTTAATACCGATATACATTCCTAGTGTAGACCAGGCCTAACACTGATGCTGTTAGGGATGCGGGACACCATTCACATAAAAACTGATCCAAGCTTTCCTTCAAAGCCCTTACAAAACTTTAAACATTTTGTGATTTGCAAAGATCTGGGTTATTTTTTTTCTGAGGGGAAAGGGCCAGGTCTCATGCTGCATTGGTATTTTATGGTTTGGGCCAGAATCGAGTGTGGAAAACAATATATGAAAAGCTATTCTTGCAGTGTTCCAGAGCTAGCTGAAACAGTGAAATCCTCCATGAGAGTCAATTGCAGTGAGGTTTACAGCCTAGATTTGCAGACCTGAGCCGGTTGGGATGGGCCTGTGAATTGAACAGTGAGAAGGTCTCCCCTCACTAGAGACTCTCGGTGCTATAACTGCTAAAGCAAAAGGGATTTTGACATACGGGTAGTGCTGGTTTCTTTGCTCTGCTTATTACATGAAGATGTATCATTCTATACCTTTAGCAGACAGAAAAATCAATGGCTCATCTAGTCAAGTATCTTTGGCTCCAGATCATTCCAATGGCCTGTTTAGACTGACACAGACCAGTGCTTCAGAGACATTGCACCTATTGTGCCCTATGATCTAACTGTGCTCTTCATTCCACACTATTGCAGCTAATTGTGACATTGTAACATAAATTTGTTAGTCTCTAAGGTGCCACAAGTACTCCTGTTCTTTTTGCGGATACAGACTAACACGGCTGCTACTCTGAAATGTGACATAGTGGCGTTTTTTGGTAATTGAGTCTTGAAAAGCTGGCTTTGTTTGGTTTTTGTGGGAGGACATTTGAACATGCTGTATTATTATTTATTATTATTAAAAACATGTTTGTCAAGAAGCTTTTTGGTGTGTCTGAATGCAAATAAAGGTCAAGCCCTGGAAAACAGAATACATCCAATAACAGGCACAGTGCTCATCAGCTAGAGGGGAGATCCCAGAGCTGGCAGTAGTAGCGGATGCTCCACAAATGGTACCCATGTCTTCTGGTGTAGTGGTGAAGAGTCCCTTTCATTAGTGTTTATATCCGACTCTGAAGGACAGAGGCACCTGTGGATCATGGCTCTGGCAACCACCTGTTAATCGAGGGCAAGGACAGAGTCTGCTAAGGCACATGGAGGTTACTAGTTGTATTTGTCAGTCAAATACAACAGAGACAAGCAGCAGTTGCCTCCTGCTGTAACTGCCTGCAGCAGACATGTCCTGTGCTGATCACAGTAAATGAGGAGGAAGGAATATCATTAGTGAGGATATGAAATGTAGGACTGTGTCATGGCTGAGTGCTTTATGCAAAGAAGTAGCCTGGACTGGCCAAGTCTGTCTCTCCTCCCCCATAAACCTTGTCATCCAAGGTTTCCTGCTGTATAATCAGTGCTTTATCTGAAGCACCCATCCAGCTCTTTTCTGACTACTATCCATTTCTGCAATGAGGGAGAGGATTGCAGAGCTCTGTCAGACTCATCGACAATTCAGCTGGGCCTAGCACAGCCCACAACTGGGCATTTGCAAAGAAAGCTGGCAGATATTCTGAGGATCTTTCCCCTGCTCCACCGTGTCTGTAAAGAAACCCCCAGCATCCCTTTGGTTTCAATCTCCTTATATAGAGCTCCAAGTGACCTCTTCTCTTACAACAGGCAAGCATTTCCCTTACTGGTTTTGTGCTGTTGTCAGAGCTGACTACAGGTGTAACTGGTCTCGTCCATGCTCCCCCATGGGCAGAGGCGATTCCACAGGGCCTGTGGAGTGACTATTACCTTATAAAACAGGAGTAGGTCAGGGTAAGTAACTGAGATGGGTTTAATTCAACTTGTGGTTAAACAGCGGTTTAGTCCTGGTTTTTAAAGTTGGGGAAATGCCTGCTTACTGGGAACTGCTTACTGGGATAGACTTACTGGGGTATGTGCACATCACTGCCCTCTAGGGAATGTAAACTGACCTGTAGGTCTGTGTGCGTGATATCACCCTCTAGTGGTTGAAGGCCCAGAGGGAGAGTGAACACTTAATGCTATCAACTGTTAACAGAGATTTTCCACTAGTGGAAGTATGTAGGGGCTTGTGATATTGGAGCAGGTGGCTCTGAGTTTCTCTGCTGCTCTCTGTGTACTGTTGCCCCTTTTGACCTGAGTGGATAAGCAAAGTTGGGTACCCTGAGAGTAGAAATTATAGTTCCAGTTGGGAGTAGAAATTGCTGATAAGTATTTCTTTGGTGCAGTCTTGTTGACTCACAAGGAACATGCAAAGTCCTGTGTGTCTGAATGCAGACGGAACCAAGAACAAAAAGAAGCAGATTCGTAGCTTACAGTCTCCATGCCTCCTTAGGCACCACCAGACCCAAAAGCACTCTCTCTAGCTTTTGCCTGGGTCACCCTGTGCTTACAGACTCCTGCTTGGCTTTTCTTGTCTTTTTTCTTGTCTGTGACCTTAGTATCTGTTTACTCTACAGCCTGCAGTAGCAAGCCTCCCAGTCTGGGTCAACAGACTTGGGATAGTGGGGCTTGTGCCAGCACTCTAAGGCTGTGTCTACACTGCCACTTTCAGCGCTAAAACTTTAGTCATTCGGGGGTGTGAAAAAACACACCCCTGAGTGACAAAAGTGTTAGTGCTGAAAAGCGCCACTGTAGACAGTGCTTGGCTCCCGACGATAAAGCTACCACCGCCCGTTCGGGGTGATTATTTTTTTTCGCCGGGAGAGCTCTCCCCCGGAGATAAAGCGTGACTACACTGCCCACGTCACAGCGCTGCCACGGCCGCGCTATAACATGGGCAGTATAGACATACCCTAAAAAATAACTGTAGACAGTGCTTTGAGTTTCTTCAGCGCATGAGCCACAATGTCAAGGCTGGGCATATCCTGTGTGGTCTGTCTTACTCCCACACACACCTACCCAAAACAATACTCATCCAAAAGCTCCTGGGCAGGTTCACACACACACACCTTTTAGTTGGGGCTTATGTTTAGTTTGTTATTTGAAGGATGAGTTCACACCCATCAACCTCAACAGGGCTTTAACCCAACCCATAACAAGGTTTCACCCAGCTCCTAACAGTACAGTTCAACAAATGACAGTGGTGTGGTCATGTTTGGATTTGCTACTATTCCTCCACCTGTGTGGGTATCACACAACTACCCACAGGAAGAAGCTAAGGTTAGCTTCTTCCCATCCTGGGGCCCACTTGTTCCCAAATGCATAGGAGATCTTCACCTCAAAGAATGTGTCATCTTAAAGCTGACTTTCTCTGAGCACAGCTAGGGAGCTGTTGCCAAGGCCGGCCGGAGTAAATTCACTGCAGATGACAGCTGATGAAGGGATGGAGGATTTATAACTTATTCGAGTTCCCATACATCACCCTCTGTGTCACTCGCTTATGATGGCCCTGCCAAAAGATAAAGAAGTGCAGGACGTTCAGTACGGGCCATGGTGACAGGCCAGGGACAAATGTCTCTGTTGGGTAAATTGATTTGAATGGCTCTAGTGAAATATCAGCTAGGCTGAAAATATGATTGGGTTTAATGATCCTGCCGACTTTGTATCCCCATGGAATCCCAAGTGCTGGACAAGTTAATTAAAGTCGTGTGTGTGTGTGTGTGTAACAGTCAGGTATAGATATTGATTACTAGCGCTCCTATCTATTTATCTAAATGTGATCTCCTGTTATTGCTAATGTAGTAAAATTTGTGTGAGGCCAATAAATATCTGTATTTTATATGGTGTTTATCCAGGTAAAACTGTTCAGAATATGTTTTCCAGTCCTTGGAGTCTAACAGGCAAAGACATAGGGGCATAACAATGTATAATGAAAAGATGGAAAACAGACAAACTGCTTATTCTCTGCTGGTAAAGTTTAGTGGGCATAAAATTTAATATAGCATTGAGTGGAATTCCATTTTTTTCCTATGAACAACAGATCTGATTGTGGACACACTACTTAAGAAATTGTGGAGGAAATGAAAAATGTTTGTTTACCTTTCTTTAAGCAAAAATACCTTGTGTCCAGGTAATTGTGGTGGTGTAGTTATGGGGCAGAATCAAAAAGAAGGTTTTCCTTTCTGATCTCACTCTTAAAGATGGCCCAGATTCCACTAGGTTCAGCTCTAAAGTGTTTCCCCTGTTTTGTACCTCGACAGCACCTTTCAAACATTATGGGCCCAAGTGGGCCTTTGAGGCATTGACCTGACTGCATATTCTGTGGAGCCCCACAATCCTAAATGGCACTGTGCTTCCTAGAGTTTTATGTGCTGCTCTGTCCCTTAATGACAGGTTTCAGAGTAGCAGCCGTGTTAGTCTGTATCCGCAAAAATAACAGGAGTACTTGTGGCACCTTAGAGACTAACAAATTTATTAGAGCATAAGCTTTCGTGGGCTACAACCCACTTCTTCGGATGCATCTGTCCCTTAAGCGAGGGTGCAGCATGCTCTCCCCAACGCATCCAGCTTGCTCTGCCACCATGCACCCACTTGCACTCCGTCCCTTCCCTTCTCCCTTTGGAGGTGGCTAGCACTCCTCGGGGGAGGGTCCTGGGGGGGAAGTCTCTGCACTGAGTAGAGGACCGGGACTGCCATTGGGGCTGGTTCCTCAGTAGGGAACACAAGGTGGGGGAAACTCTGTGTGCCCTCCCCCTCCCTTTGTGCACCTGGACAGAGCCAACCAAAATCCCGCCCTAATTAAATAAGCTGCACCACACCCTGGGAAGTAGTTGGACATTATTATCCCATGTTACATCTGGGGAAACTCAGGCACAGAGGGAAAGTGACACTTGCCCGACGGCTGTCAGCAAATCAGTGGCAGAGCCATGACTAGAACCCAGGAGTCCCGGGTCGTAGTCCCCTTCTCTTTACACTAGAACACATAGAGCATCTGCTCTTGCTTGTCATAACTCTTCAGCTTTGTGTCCAGTGGGCAGCGCTGAGGAAGGTCTGGCTGTGATGGCTTTGGGAAGCACTGGGGATAGGGACAGATGAACTGGTTTGGCAGGAGGGAACATCCCCCCCCCCCCCCCCCAGGTTGAACCCAGCTTTCTCTGTTGGCATGGAGAAAGTTCGGCATAATCTCCCTTTTTTTCACCAGCCTTTCACTTCTCACAGCCCCAGGGGCGGCTCCAGGCACCAGCGCACCAAGCGCGTGCCTGGGGCGGCAAGCCGCGGGGGGCGGCCTGCCGGTTGCTGTGAGGGCGGCAGTCAGGGAGTCTTCGGCGGCTTGCCTGTGGGAGGTCCACCGGTCCCGCGGATTCGGTGGCAATTCGGCAGCAGGTACGCCGAAGGCACGGGACCGGTGAACCACCCGCAGGCATGCTGCCGAATCTGCGTTAGCGGCGGACCTCCCGCAGGCGCGCCACCGAAAGCTTCCTGACTGCCGTGCTTGGGGCAGCAAAATACATAGAGCCACCCCTGCACAGCCCTCCCACCTAATTCCATCTCCAAGTGTGTGCAGGGAGGTGGGAGTTGAGGAGCCCAGTGCTCTCTGCTGGGCAGGCAGTCTTTTCACATCTCACAAGCTCCAGGGCTTTTCTGTGAGGGGTGTGTGTGTGTGGGGGGGGGGGTATTCCTTCAGGTGAGTGGGGCTTTTCCGAGCCAGGCATAATAATATGTAACATCTTTCATCTTTAGATCAGGGCTTTACAAAGGTGGTCAGTATCAGTTTACAAATAGGGAAACTGAGACACGGAGAGGGAAGTGACTTGCCCAAGGTCACTCAGCAGACTAGAGAGTGAGCCTTGAACAACCCAGCGGAGAGTGAGTGAGAGAAGTGAGTTCTTCTCTCCCAGAGGCCTGGAAGGATGTGAGCTAAGGGGGGAGGGGGAGGGAGTCAAGAAGAGGCAGTTTGGTGGTGGGGGTTCAGGAAGAGGGGGATTATTCCCCTAGTTCAGTCGCCCATTGGTGGTTTCAGAGGAAGGTGCCTTTTAGAGGGCAGGGAGAAGAGATTTGGGGGCAACTAGGGCTTTGAGGAGAGGAGAATTGTGGCCAGAGAGAGAGAGCTCGGTGGGTCACAGGAAGGGAAGAATGGAGCCAAAGGAATGGGGTAGGTGGGAAGGAAAGAGAGCGTAAGATGGGGCATGGAGAAGGGAGAGAGGAAAGGAGATAGGCGAGCTGTCCAACTGGGGATGGGCAGCCAGGCTTTTAGGTCACATCCAAGCTGAGCCTTTCTCAAGTTCTTAATCCTCACTGAACAGAAACTCCCAGATCACTCGTCACTGGGAGAGGAGATAGAAGGGGCAAGAGGAGCTCTGAATTGTCTAAGAGCATCCTTGCGGGGAGAAATTAGCCAAGAAATGAAATCACTTTCCAGCCCCTTGTCTGTCTTGCTGCAAGGCTCCTGACTTGGGGAAATTGCTCTGTTCCCCCTGGCAGATAAAGACACCTAAGAAAAACCCATTAATATCTCCTTCCTCATTAGTGTGATTGGGCAGGGGATTCTGCTGGGGGAACTGAGAATGCAGAGGACTCTGGCCAGCGAGCTGTGGGCGTTTAGGGTGAATCACTGGAGAGGGGCTCAGGATCTCAGCACAGAAAATCTCCCTTGGCTGGCAGTAGTACTCGGTGGCATGACTCCTTGGTTCAATGTCATGGTATAGAGACACAATGTCAATCAATCACGTTTTTATTGCTTCAACTTTCCTTAGAGCAGGCACATAAAAACACAGTACCCGCTACACATGCACAATAAAATGACAATATAAGAAATACATCACACAGCCAAAATTGCTGGCATAGCAAATGTTGGGTTTACGCACCATAGATAATATTCAGCATTCAAATTCAATACTAAGATAAGCCCCAGAGCTACAGCCGGACTTGGGTGAATACAGTCCCACCTGCTCACAGGATATATTGCAGTGGAATGCACTGGGTTCCTATAAAAACACTGCCTGCTTCCTGCAAGCTCCAGGACTGTATTTGGCAAGGTATCATTTGATGCATTTCCCTTCTCTTTCCCTCTGCAAAGTGCCCACAGACAGGGCAGCAAATGACACAATCATTCTGTGATTGGTTCTTGGTTTATAGCTTGTTCAAAAGCAGTCAGTTGCAAGCATTCAGCTTTTGTCTATGAACGGTTTTGATTGGACACAATACTGTATGACAGTTCCCTGATTGGATGAAGAGTAACTTTTAGAATCAAGTTTCTGATACTAATACTGGTGCTAAGCAGGTGTCATGCTCCACCACAGAAGTGGCTGCATTTCAGCAGTGGGTGAAAAATCAACTAATATATTTCACTGGTCTGACAAGGATGTTTGACAGCTAATGAATATTTTGTAATACACTTTGAGATTCTGTGATGAAAGATGTTGTTATAAAGTGCAAAGTATTATTATAAATAAATATGTAGTATTTAATTACTGCAAATCCTCCATCTAAGGAGAAGTCTGTCCAAGTCAGCTAAGCATTGAGCAACCCAGTGCTGACTTGGGGATAAATAATTTAGGATGCTGTTTTAAAAAAAAAAAACTTCTTGGTTTAATGACTTCAGTCAAAGTCCTGTCACAGTCCAAAATCCTGCATCATTCCATTGGCAAAGGCTTCATTAAGGCTGCAGAAATGATAGCTGAAAATAAATGCCATTTATCTTAAAATAAAGTGAAGCTAATTAGGGATTCATATTAAGAATAGTGCTGTGTTAAATGAAGAGTCTGGGAGAAAATGAAATGAGAGTTAAAGAAAATAAACCCATCAGAATTGTCATAAAAAAAACATTTGGTTCAGTGGAAGATGTAAGGTTCATATTGGTTAAGTACATTTCTAATAAAGCTCTTGATATTTATTCTGCCTTTGTCTTTCACCTTGCCCTGTACTATTCATAATCCGCTAACCTGCTTACCATCTGCCTCATGGCTTGAATCATGACAAGGCCTGGTGCATGTGCTGGAAGGACCCTTCCTGAGCTGGCTAGAGGTGTTTTCTAGATAGGGTCCAACAGGGCTTTCCCCTCTCCAATATCTATAATTAATCACCTAACACAGAAGTTGTTACATGGATAAGTTGCTAGCCATTACCAAGTGGCTTATGATTTTCTCGGGATTTTGCATGCAGTGGCAGGTGCCCTACTCTGCCTGTCACCCCACTCCACTGTGTTAGGTATGATGAATGTGTCTGTTCCTATCCCTGTTTGCCTTTGAATGCCTTTTCTCATTTGTGCTGTGAAACAGGAATTGCCCAGCCTGAGCTCTTGCTGGGATGGCTGAGGTGACACTGAAAGGTTCACTGGATCCGACAACCTTGAAAAAACACATGCTGATTGGTAGGTTACCTTTGGGTGATGGCTGAGACACCATGCTAGGTAGCCAATAAACTTACCAAGCAGAATTGACCTGCGCCCGTCTTCCTCCTGCTGTTGTGATCACCATTTTAGTAAATCAGCTTCTGAGATTTTTTTAGTTCTAGACCCCATCCGGGACCCCCTCTCCCCAGACCACTTATGCAATGAGCTGAGGTAGGAAGGAGCTGACCTGCTGATAAATGCATGAGACATTCAATTGCGGCCATACTCACTCATCTCTTACCATTCTCAAGCCCTCTCCCTTGAACACACCGGGGGCACCTGGTGGGACCATGCTGCCTACTTCAGTGACTTGCAACCTGTGTGCTGAAAGTCAGTGCTTATGTGACGCCAACAGACCCAGTTGGCGGTGGCCAGGATTGAACCTGGGGCCTCTGGAGCTTAGTGCATGAGTCTCTACCACATGAGCAAAAAACCAACTGCCTGTTAGCTAAGGCTGTAGAGCAGACTCATTTTATCTCTCTCTCTCTAAGTGGTCTCGGTGCCATTAGATGGGACAGAACACCACACCCAGGAGGTGTGTGGGTTTCACTTGCATATCAGCTTCTTGATTTTATGCTCCTCTTTGTTAGAACGGAGTCACAACTCTGAGCAATTCTTCCCCTTCCAGCTGTGATGTCCATAGATGCTTGTTTGGTGGTAGGATTCCATCGAGAGATCCCTAATGGTACAGAAATAATAGAGAGGCTAGAAAATACATTGTGTTCACTGCAAAGCCAGAGTGACCTTGAGGCAACACCAGTATGGCTTTGCTTTCTGTTGGTTCTTCCTCTCTCTTCTGTTCTACACCCAGCACCAAGCCCATAACCAATCAAAGCAGCCCATAAACAGAGCAGGCTAACCCAAATTCAAGGCCCTGGACCTTCCTCTTTGCTTCTGCACAGACAGCTTTATGGAGCTGAAAGGAATAAGAGTCCAATTAACCCATCCCAATGAATCACATTTTTCATTGCAAAGGGAGTAAGAGTATAGGGAAGAGCCAGTGCATGATTGCTGGGTAGTTTTTGTAGAATGTTTTGCTTCTGTTTCTCATGCAGCAAAGGGCAGCCGCGTACTTGCAGCCTACAATAAAGATTAAGGGAAAGGACAGCAAGAAGAACAAAAGTGAAATCTCCAGGGGAGAGTACTCCCGTGTCCTCTGTAACAGGTTAAAACAACTCAGCGCAAACTGGCTGCTGGCTCTGCACACTGGCAAGCTTCTTAGCCATTTAAAGGTGCAGTAGACAGAAAATGAAAACATCTGTTTCGGAGCATTTTACACCACATTCTCCTTAACAAAGAGGTGACCCCTTAACAAAAAGGCTCCTTTTCTATGTACATGAACATAGGCAGAGGGCGGGCTTTGCTCCTCTGTGTTCTGCTTAGCTATGGATCACCACATTGTGGCGTACACAGACTGGAATGTCCAGTGTAGGTCAGCAGCTGAACAGTCTTTGATATGGGTGTGTGTGTGTGTGGGGGGGGGGGGGGTTGAGACAGCAGTGCGGGGAGTCCCCTCACGCATTCCAGCACTGAGGACACAAGCTCCTGCATGCAGGAGGCTGCCAGAAATTTGCTGATCTCCATTTCTGATGTGTATTCTTCAGGGAGTAATTGCTTCTTTTGAAACAGTAAGGTGCTCGTTGTGGTCCTATCTTAGCCTCCCCCTTTATCTTATATTGTCTTCACTTCTCTGCTGTGAAGCTGAGCAACAGTGCAGGAGAGGAAAGTACAGTAACAGTAATGAGTGAAATGGCCTCCCTTAATTAGGGTTTTCTCTAACACTTGCACCTTCCCTTGGGGATAAATTAAATCTTTCAGGGACTGCTGTAAATTAAAATAATTTTTTGTATTTGATATTTTTGTAGCGGCTTCTATTGCAAGGGATCCCTAAGTCCTTTGCAAAATATGTACAAACAGCATCCCTGGAATGGAGCCACTTCTGTGATAGAATGTATCAACCAACAGTTGTGTCAAAGTCCATAAAACACTGCTATATATACCTGAGGCAGCACAGTCGGTCCAGTCTGTATCCTGGACTGGGGATCAATAGACCTGTATTCTATTCCCACCACTACCAGTTACTTGTGTCCTTGGGGAATTCACTTCCACTTGGTGCCTCAGTTTCCCCTTATGTGATATTAGGATAATGCCATTTACCTTGCTTTGTTGTGCCCTTGGAGATCTGTTGATGAAAAGTCCTATATAAGTCCTAAGTGTTTAGTAAGGATTGTTTCTCCCTACATTAAATTCGTCACTGTATTGTCAAGTTCACTTGGGAGTTATGTGTTCAGCTCCTCTGAAAATTGATCCAGTGAGCTCTGTTCCTTAGTGTGCGTAGCTGTAAAATGGGGAAGATGATACTGTAAGCCAGTGGTTCTCAAACTTTTATACTGGTGACCCCTTTCACATAGCAAGCCTCTGAGTGCAACCCCCCTTATAAATTAAAAACACTTTTTTATATATTGAACACCATTATAAATGCTGGAGGCAAAGTGGGGTTTAGGGTGGAGGCTGACAGCGCGCGACCCCCCATGTAATAACCTCGCGACCCCCTGAGGGGTCCCAACCCCCAGTTAGAGAACCCCTGTTGTAAGCCCTTCTTTGTGAACTGGTTTGCAGGGTAAAAGAATTAAAATAATCCATAATAGGTTAAACAACAAAGAAGTTCACAAGGTACTAAAATGAAACCTCCAAACCTTTAAAGTCTGGTCACCACCTGGACATCTGAATACACTTTGCTTTACAGGCTCTTTCATAGAGCTGCTAGCAGAGTGCTGCAGTGAAGAGCAAGAATGTACCTCAGTCTCAGGACTCTGGCATTTCTCCGTGTCGCTTGACTTTGGAGACAAGCCCCTCTTTCTCCTTAGGGATGCTGTTTGCATGTTGGTTTAGTAGATTGAATTGCACCCAGAAGCAGTTCCCCTGTCAGCTCCATTCTCCAGGGCTGCAGAGCAAATGAGCTGTTCCCCAGTGCTGTCATCTGAAAGCTGAGTTCTACCCTAAGCAGCCAGCTGGCAGAGCCTGCACTGCCCAGCAGCTGTTGTGACCTGCTAAAAGCTGTCAGATGCTCTGATATTTCTGGGAGCATCCTGCTTTTAGTGGGGCAGTCCTGTGACTCTCTAGCACGGCCTGTGAGACTTCCATCATTCCCGGAGTAACTTGTGGGTCCTTTGAATGTTCGTCGCATTGAAGTTTTGCCTTGCAGGGTGACGTTTTGATGTGCTGTGTTGTGTCAGACCGATGCAGTGGCACAATGATGTGTCGCTGGAGTTTATCCTGATTGACAAAGATGGCACTAATTGCTCGATGTTGGCAATGCTCATGTTAAGCTCTCGCCTTGTTCTAGCACCTTTATTGTGAAAGATTCTAAAGCAGTTTACCAGCTGTGCACAGAAAATGCAGCCGCCTCTGGGTTGGAACCTGGCAGTTGTTTAATAGCACACAGCAACAACACCTTATGCCTTTGGGGACAGTGAAGAAGAATCATAACTATCTGAAACTGCAGAGGGAATGAATCTCGTTATGCACAGGAGCTGACCCCACTGACAGTGGAATCCTCTTGAGCCCATATGGGAGCAGTCTGGTCTCTATCATGTTGTGTTAGCAACGTGAAGAGTGTGCATGTATGCTCTGCACTGTAGATGTAGCTTACAGAAGCTCCTGCCCTGTGCTCTCTCAGCACCATCTGATGATAATCCTTCCAGATCTGGCTAGAGAGAGACAGACGGGGTGTGTAGCTGAAACTCTGCTGATTGTTTTTTTGTTTTTTGTTTTTCATTTAACTTGTCAGTCTGGTGCCTTCCCATGCGAAGTTGCAGCTCCGAAGCCTGGGCATGAGAGGACCATTAGGGTGCTTTAAAGCTCAGCTCGGGAATAGGGTGACCAGACAGCAAGTGTGAAAAATCGGGACGGGGGTGGGAGGTAATAGGAGCCTATATAAGAAAAAGATCCAAAAATTGGGACTGTCCCTATAAAATCAGGACATCTGGTCACCCTACTCGGGAAGAACGCAGGGCAGAGGGCCTGTTTCTGAAGAATTAGTCCTCACCAAAGGCACTAGCCAGAGCCGGGGTTCAGATATGAAGCCAGGTGGCGAGACAGCCCTTGAAAATCCATACTGACTGTTGACACTTACCCTACTCTCCAAACTCCAGATACGTATGGGCAGCGATGTGTACCCTGGGTTTATGGAAACAGAGGCAAAGGTGGGAAACACAAAGCTGGGGTAGTTAGTGCTGATAGGTTTATTTTAAGGGATGCGGTGGTATGATTGGGTCCGGGAAGAGCTATAAGAAAGTTATTTCTCAGCTGGTTAAAAAGGGGGGAGAACAGCTGCAAGTCCAAAGTAAACTAACTAAACCAGGGTCAAACACACAGTGTAAAATCTGTGAGAAGAGGGGGACTGTCGGACAGTCCCACTAAGAGGCTGGTGGGTTCAAATTACTTCAGGCAAACCCCCTGCATGGAGAAGGGGCTATCTGCCCTTGCAGCAAAGGCTGGATTAGACATCAGCCAGCACATGATCGTGGAGCCCCTGAATGGCTGTGAGAAGTGGGACCTGATTCTCCACTCCCTCACACTGGAGCTTATCAGGAGTGAGATCTGAATCACGCCTGAGGTCTCTGTTACAGCCAAGCCTTGTAAAATAGGAATTCCCAGACAGAGAGGGAGGGGTTGCAGGAGAGGAGGCTGAGAGGTCTAGATGGAGAGTGGTGTGTGGTGGTGGGTGAATCCCAGGCCCGAAGGTTTGTGTGGAGCCAGCTAGCTGTGGGCTCTCACATCTGAGGCAGAATTAACTTCTCCCTTCCAAACCTCCGGGCAGTTTTACCTCATTCCCTTGAAAAGGGAGTTCATCAGAGAAGAGAGTCTTGAACTTTTCACTGGGCGCTTCCTCCAGAGCCAAAATCAGGACCTCCAGGCTGTTCTCAGTAGCACAAAACCAGTGCTAATTGTTCATCCATGGGGTGGCCTCCTTTTGCAATGGAAGCCAGCCAAGGCCGGCTCCAGGCACCAGCTTGTCAAGCAGGTGCTTGGGACGGCCGCTCCGGAGAGGGGCAGCACATCCAGGTATTCGGCGGCAATTCGGCGGACGGTCCCTCACTCCACCTCTGAGCGAAGGACCTCCCGCCGAATTGCCGCCGCAGATCACGATCGCGGCTTTTTTTTTTTTTTTT
>NW_020664447.1:63516808-63571665 GCF_002925995.2 Terrapene triunguis
GGGGGGGGGGGGGCCATCAGGGAACGGTTGGGGGGTTGGATGGGGCAGGAGTCCTGGGGGGGGGGCAAATAGGAGGCGGGGAGGCGGGTCATGACCCCCTCCCCTAACTGGCCCTCCATACAATTTCTGAAACCCGATGCGGCCCTCAGGCCAAAAAGTTTGCCCGACCCTGCTCTGAAGTGTCCCTAGCTTCTGTTTGCCAGAAGCTGGGAATAGGTGACGGGGGATGGGTCACTTGTTGATTACCTGCTCTGTTCATTCTCTCTAATCACCTGGCATTGGCCATTGTGGGAAGACGGGCTACTGGGTTAGATGGACCATTGGCCTGACCCAATATGGCCATTCTTATGTCTGTTGAAGGGCTTGTGCTGGTTTCTTTTGAGGGGGAGGACTGAGAGGTCAGATACATAGTGATCACTTTGTGAAAAATGTTTGCCCAGGGGTGATATGATATATTTGTCTTTTATCATTTTTCGGAGAGAGTTCTTTTGGGAGTGTAATGATTGTCTGGTTTCACATCCCTGGTTGTTATTGGGCATTTAGTGCACTGGAGGAGGTACAGCCCATGTTATGATAGCCATGTGTAAGACCCATGGATCTTGAAAGATGTGTTGAGGGGGAGTATTGACCATTGTGGCAGTGTCTGCAGCTTTTGCATCTGTTGTTCTGGCAGGGTCTGGTGGTGCTTTGAGTTGATGGGTCCTGGTCTGTGGAGAGCTTGCACCTGATGATGAGCTTGGCGAAGTTGAGGGGTTGTTTGAAGGCCAGAAGAGGGGGTTTGGGAAAGACTTTTTTCAAATGGGGTTTCTATTAAGTATGTTTTTTAATTGTTTAATGATACCCCATATGGGTTCCAGTGTGGGGTGGGTGGGAACAACTAGGGGTGTGTCAGAAGGTTTTTTTTTTTTCTGTATTGAAGCAGGTTCTCTCGGGTTATTTGGGGGGCCCATTCCATGATGTGATCTACTTCTCTGGATGAGTGTCCTTGTTTGGTGAAGGCAGTTTTAAGTGTAGTAAGGTGTATGTTTCTGGAGCCCATTCACCTCTTCCAGTGTGTTAGGCCTGTGGCTCTCAACCTTTCCAGACTACTGTACCCCTTTCAGGAGTCTGATTTGTCTTCCATACCCCCAAGTTTCACCTCACTTAAACACTACTGGCTTACAAAATCAGACATAAAAATGTAAAAGCACGCGATTAATGAAAAATTGCTTTCTCATTTTTACCATATAATTATAAAATAAATCAGCTGGAATATAAATATTGCACTTACATTTCACTATGTAGTATATAGAGCAATATAAATAAGTCATTGTCTTATGAAATTTTAGTTTGTACTGACTTCGCTAGTGATTTATCTGTAGCCTGTTGTAAAACTAGGCAAATATCTAGATGAGTTGATGTACCCCCTAGAAGACCTCTGCTACCCCCAGGGGTACACGTACCCCTGGTTGAGAACCACTACCTTAGGCAACTCTGGAGCGGAGAGACAATGGAAACACAATCTTCCTGTTTTGGAGCAGGGAGGGTCTGTGGAATCTCCTTATTTCCCTTCACATCCAGCATCAAGGAACCCTCCTCTCTGGCACAGTTCTCTCCTGTCTGTCATCACTCTGAATCTCAGGCTGGGTCCTCCCTCCTTCTACGCTGACCATGACCCTGCATAGCACTTCCAGACGGTGGAAGGAAGGATTTCTCTGTCTCCCTTTTTGACTTGAAAGTCCCCGTACATTTTTCACAGCCCCTGATAACTGCCTCTCACTTCCTGCCAGCTCCATCCCAGAAGGCGAGTGGCAATGGGCACACTCCCCCTGGCACTTCAATAGTGTAGCTAATAGTTTAGCAGTGGGTGCTGCATCATGGAAAGTGAAATCGTTGATTAGTGGTCTCCACGCAGGAAAAAGAGACTTCTGCTTCCAACGTGTTCAGTGTAGAATGGATACCTTGTGGCAGTAGCAGACCTCACTGTAATGTACTAGTTGGTATGTGTGTGTGTTAGACAGAATCTGGTCTAATCAAGTGTTTGTGATTGTCTCCCTGTAGTGGCTGGCCGTCCCACAGAGACTATAAACCATTCTACTGCTACAGCTAATGGAGATTTTCATTTATCTTTGGTACAGGCCTATGTGGGGTTCATTTATCTCCCGGTGCCTTGTGTGTAATCCAGCTGGCACCTGTGATGCCTGGATGTAGCAGGTACAGATTTGTCACGATATAAGGAGAGTCACATCTGTATATAGCTGTGTTGTTATCCGCTTTGTTTCAGAATTTCTCAGTAATACCCGATCCTCTCTACCCTGCCCTTTCCTTGTTCCAGATGTTAAGAATGGCAGCTGGAGCAGAAAGAAGGGGGTGTAGGACAGTAGAAGCACTGGAGATATCTCTCTTGTGGTTCAGGGGTGAATGGGGCACTGGAATGGGCTGCAGGAGATGCAGTTTCTTCTGAGTCCTTTTAAATTCGAGATGAAAATGATGCCCTGGAAGGGATAGCTCAGCATCAAACTGGAAAGAATCCCTGGAACCAGTTCAGATTCCATCAGGGCTAAGCTCTACTCTTTATCCTCCTGTCATATATCTAGATCGGAGGCCTGATCCTCCTCTTGCTTACATAGGTGTAAATCAGCAGTATAACCTCTGCCAGTGGAGGTAGAGCAGTGTAAAGCCAGTGTATACAGAGGAGACTTAGCTGCTGTAACTTGCTTTCCATACACATGTTACTGTGTTGTAGGTCTGTTAGAAGAGACTTTAAATCCCTGGCTCTGTCTGCTCTGTGCCGACACTGAAGACTCTAGGGCTAGGTCTACACTACAGCGGACTTCCGACCTAAGATACGCAACTTCAGCTACGTGAATACCGTAGCTGAAGTTGCGTATTTTAGGTCGGCTTACCTGGCGGTGAGGACGCGGGAAAGTCGACCGCTGCCGCGCTGCCGCCGACTCCGCTACCGCCTCTTGTCGAGGTGGATTTCCGGAGTCGACGGTAGAGCCATCAGGGATCGATTTTACCGCGTCCTCACGAGACGCGGTAAGTCGATCCCCGATAAACCGATTGCTACCCGCCGGATAGGCGGGTAGTGAAGACGTAGCCTAGGACACTTTTCGTAACAGGAGTAGCCTGACTCGGTGTCCTTGAACAAAATTGTATGCTGCCACTGCATGTCAGTCTTCTCACCCCAGAGGTGGCTGCATTTCAGTCTTCGGTATTTCTGTGTGCACAACCTGTGAAGTGCTTTGGAATTTATTGTGACGAGAGGCAAGAGATTATCTGTTCACTGATCGTGATCTTTCCAGGACAGCTGATTAAGGGCAATTGTTACTGACCTTTCCCTTGTGGTTATCAGCAGGGAGGGTATTAGGGCTAACTGAGATAGAGGGAGGATACAAATGGGAGAACTTTGCTGCTCCAGAAGCCATTCAGGGTTCTCTCTTGTGCCCACACCTTTTTGCAGACGTTTCCAGTGCACGGCCCCAGGTTACAGGCTGTGGGTTTTCATCTTATTGCTCTGTGCAGTACACCCAGAGCCAACATGGGCAGTAAGACGAATGGCTGTTTATTTCAGCGTACCAGAGCTAATCCATCATGGAGCATGGAGCAAATGCAGTTCTGCACTCTAAATGGCTTTTATTTCCAGAGGTAAAATAAATAAATAAGTAGACGTAGGAATTTTTTTTTTTTTTGCCTGCCACCTTATTGAACACACTCATTTACTTCGCTAAACATTCATAATTTGAAAATTGCTTTACTTAGCTGATGTGTGCGAGGGGCTCATGGCAGTGTTGCTCTGACATACCAGTAAAAAAAAATCAAAATAAAAATCCAGTCTTCCTTTTGATCACTCAATTAATTACAAGTTAGGGTTTCATTCCAGTGAGCGGCAAGGAGCCGGGCCCCCCCCCCCACTTCAGAGGAGAAGAACAAATCCATTGCCAGCTTCCATTTGTACCTTTTTGTGAACATTTATTTTTCCTTTTTTCTCTGATGGTTCAATAAAATGGATGAAATTATAATGAATACGTCACAAGCTGTGGCTCTCCTTGTAATAGTTATTAACTCAATGCTTATTTATTTTTTGCTCCACTTTTTGTGTGATATGGGGATTGTATTTCCAGGAATTTTAGCGCCCCAGTATAAGGATGCAAGGAGTTTCTTCAGACAATATCAGGTCATTGGTCCGTCAAGTTTGGTAACACACCTTCTGTCATATCAGAGCTGGCCCAATGGCTGTATCCAATCTAGTATCATGTGTCCTGCTGTACTGGATCACACCATTCGGTCAACATTTGGTAATCTTTCCTTCGGCATTGGCTAGTATGTTGAATAAGTCCCAAAGCCCTCCCTTAGGCAGATTTTCTGTTCCAATTAGGGAAGTCATTTGAGGCCAAATCCAAATTTAGACAGAAAAATACTATCCTCTAACTTTAATGCCTGGTGCCTTTCATTCCAAAGAATCCCTAAGGTTAGAATTAGGCCAGGATGTTGGCGCTAACACTTTTTCTCATGTGAAAAGTACCACAGCATCTTTAATGGCTACACAGGATCATAGTTTCTACAACCAGTCTGAAAGACAGCTCCATCTAGCACCCTGTTGGGGCATTATTTATGTCCTAACTCAGAAAGTAGAGTACCACCTACTAACTCTCCAACATCCCTTTCTGCTTGCATCATCTTGGATTTTCGTAGGAGGAACTTCCATCCAAATACACTGCAGGCCTAATGCAGCTTAAACTGAGGAGCAGACAAAATCATAGCCTGAGGTGGGCTGACTGCAGGTCAAGAATAATGTGTGTGTGGGGCGGGAAGGGGCTGAGGAGAGACAAGATGCTCAATATCAGCTCTTCAGCTGACTTGAAACACAACAAGGAAAAGTGGGGGGGAACCTCAGCAATGATATGCTTTTCTGGTTCCTCAAGAACCTGCCTGCAATTCAAGATGATTAAGCCTCAACTGGAATATTGTGTACAGTTCTGGGATCCACATTTCAGGAAAGATGTGGACAAATTGGAGAAAGTCCAGAGAAGAGTAACAACAACGATCAAGGGTCTAGAAAACATGACCTATAAGGAAAGATTGAAAAAAATGGGTTTGTTTAGTCTGGAGAAGAGAAGACTGAGAGGGGACATAACCGTTTTCAAGTACATAAAAGGTTGTTTCAAGGAGGAGGGAAGTGGCGACCAGCTGCAGGAAGTGGTGGCCAGCAATTTTCCTCCCCAGCTCCTTCCCGCAGCTCCCATTGGCCGGGAACGGTGAACTGTGGCCACTGGGAGCTGCCGGCAGCCGTGCCTGCGGACAGTCAATGTAAACGAACTGTCTCGCGGCCTGCCAGTGGATTACCCTGATGGGCCGTGTGCTGCCCGCGGGCTGCAGATTGCCCACTGCTGGTCTAGATAATACTTAGTCCTGCCATGAGTACAGGGAACTGGTCTAGATGACCGCTTGAGGTTTCTTCCAGTCCTATGATTCTGTGCTCTCCTGGTTCCTCAGAAACCTGTCTGCAATTCAAGATTGTTTGGGTTGTTTGTAGCTTTCCTGCCTTCCTTCCTTTCCAGTTAATTATTCATGTGCTTGGTACCAGCAGAGGGGTTTTGTTTTCCTTTAGGTGTAATTAGAGCAATCAGAGGGTTTGTAATAGTGTAATACAAATGTGAGTCTATTCTCTTTCCCTCTCCTCTGTGTCTCTCTTCTGCGTCTCTTCCTTTTTCTGTCCTGTCTGCCTGTGTCTGTCTGCCTGCCTGTCTCTCGGTCTTCCTTTTTTCTACATTCATTCTCTTTATTTATATTTTTTGCGCAGTGGCAAAATTAAGAATCCAAACCAAAACAAACTTCTAAACTGCAGGTTTTCTGAATCCTTGCGGGGAAAATTGGCCTTACCATAATAGCTATCGACAGTGATAATTCTGAGGCGAACAAAATGAAATTGCACCCTTAAGGGCAGTAATTTGTATACTGTGTATTTGAAAAGATGGATGACAGGGGGAGAGGTGACAATGCAGGTGAAGTTTTAATGTGGTTTATCTTTATATTTTGTGATAAATGGGGAGGAAAATTGCAAGTGTGCTCAGCCAGCCATTGAATCTGTGCTAGGGTTTTGTTTTCATTGTATGGATCAAGAGAGAATTAAATTCCTAGTTCATCTCCCACCCCCATCCACCTTCTGATTTTATTACAGTCAAACCCAGTGGGTCATCTTTATATATAGCCCTAAATTGAACTTACCCTTCAATGATAAAGATAGACAGGCATATAAGTGCATGTGCGCATGCACACACATAAGTATTTGTGACTAAATCAAAGATTTCTCTTATATAATTGGGTTCCTATTGCTGCCCGAGCCATTCAGTGATTCTGCCCAATGTGTTTGTAACATCACAATAGCTTCTCTGGTGGCTTCTTATGATGCCCCACACACTGGAGGGTGACGTCATGTGAGGCCTCCAGGAGCAAGATTTGTGGTAACCAAAATCACTTCCATATATTTCTGCAAGTTCAGGTCTGACAGGGGCTCCTTTAAGGCTTCACTACTGTTATCTGTATTACAGTAGTGCCAGCAATGTGACTGGTGCTGATGACACTATCTGTGCTCAAAGAGTTTATAACTGTGAAAAACCATGGATATCTGAAGGAGGGGAAAGGGAAAATGAGGATCAGGGGGACGGCAGCCACGTGGCTTGTTACTTTGTTCTGTTTGTAGAAGTATCCCTAGCTTGCCCTCTACTGAGCCATTGGCTTATTCTTTGTCGATGTCTGGGCAGATGTAGGTCTCTGTTGGATGGTGGGGCGGAGGGGAATCCGAAGAAAGAAAGGCAGCGGCCTTGCTAAAAGACTCATTCTAGGTGTCAAGGGCAGCATGGGAGAGAGTGCTCACAATGAGGTCTCAAATGTTTTGGAGTGCAGGAGCCTGAGAGGTAGAAACTCCAGAGGCAGAGAAAAGAAGTTCAGGGTTGGGCTGTTGATGAATGAGCATGGTGATCCCAGGGCTACAGTGGTAACCTCTTCATTGTGGCCCCCAGACTAAGAAACCAGCCTAAAATTGTCCCTGAGCTGGAACAGCAGTGCCCTCTGCGTTTTGGGCTGCAGCCTGTGAAATCCTAAGTCAGGGAAATGATGACTGTTTTACCCCAGGCAATGAACTGCAGGGAGGGCTGAGGAGGATGTGGGCACCAGGTGTGTGTGCCATATTTAAAATCATCAGAGCCAAAGGAGTCACCTAGGCTTTTTGTTTTCATTTGTATGGGCATAGTTAGTATGAAGAGCCACCAGCATGGTGGGATCCGCCTCAGGCAATCTACCTTGGTAACAGAATGGGCCAGTTTCTATCTGCAAAGCCTGTTCTTCAGATGTGGCCCTTAAAGATCTAGGTCTCTGAGTCTCCTCTGGTCAATTCCCCCTTGCCCTTTCCACCACACTGAGAATCAGAAAGTGCTGCTGCTGTTTCCTCCCCTCTTTGAAGATCCCATTATATCATCTTTGGGGGCTGATTGCTCTTTCATTTTTTTCCCATATGAAAAATGACAGGACATGTCACATCCAGAAAACTATATCAGGCAAGGGGTGCTGATAAACAGGAGAATATTAGATCAGCGCTCCTGACAGCCCCCGGAGACTACTAGTCAGGGGTGGCTCTATGTTTTTTGCTGCCCCAAACACGTCAAGCAGGCAGCTTTCGGCGGCGTGCCTGTGGGCGGTCCGCTGGTCACACGGATTCGGCAGCATGCCTGTGGGAGGTCCGCCGGTGCCGCATCATCGGCGTCCCCGCCGCTGAATTGCCGCCGAAGCTGCGGGACCAGTGGACCTCCGCAGGCACGCTGCCGAAAGCCGCCTGCCTGCCGCCCTCACAGCGACCGGCAGGCCGCCCCCGCGGCTTGCCACCCCCAGGCATGCGCTTGCTGCGCTGGTGCCTGGAGCCGCCCCTGCTACCAGTGGCCAGGCAGAAGGAAGTGGAAATGACAATCCAACCTCTCTAGCGATACAGCAAGGCCCCCTTGTGATGCGATTCAGTCAGATCTCCCACTGAGCAGGATTGGGCTGGGTCAGTTCTTGGATGAGAGAGGTCCAAAGACGACTAAGCATACTGCTGGAAGTGATTCTGGCTACTCACTCCGGGGTGCTCTTCCTAGGATGTTAAATAAAGCCTTGCAATATAGCAAGCTTGTTTCCGATTGAAGTCAACAAGAATGGTGCCTGCTTTCTCCAAGGGCCCGTGTTGAGCCCATGTTCTTTGTGGCACACTGTGCTTTGGGAGGTGGGATCTTTCAAATGAGATGTAAAACTGCTTGTGCTCATTAAAAGTCCCATTTCACTTGTCACTGTTCTTTGAGGATCATTAGGGGTAAGAGTGTTAGCTGTATTATCCCGGCTAAATTTCAGAATGGGTATTTACGTCGTCGTCTTAAATTCCCCTCTCTTTATTCCTTCTATAGCTTTTTCACAGATTGTTTTTCACTTCCTTTCCTAAAGCATTGTGTTCTTGTAATATAACGGCAGAGGCTTTGTATACAATACACAGTTTTGTTGATGCAAGTTATGCTGACAATCAAAACTTGGTATAATTACTTCACATGTACATGTTCATACAACGCTTCTTCTGTCTGCGGAGCGCGTCCACAGTCGGTACTCTAGCATCGACAGTGAGAGCAGTGCACTGTGGGTAACTATCCCACTGTGCTACTCGCTACCTTCTGCAGCTAGGAGTTGTGGGAAGGTGGAGTGGATCGCAGTGCATCATGGGTGTGGGATCAACATCCCATGATGCAGTTTTTTTCCTCCCATCATTCCCTGGGCTTCAGACTGACAGGGATTTGTAGTCAGCAAATGATGAAATTGCCACTGTGTGTTAAATCCAGAAGCAACTGTCGTGTTTTGTAGAAAAATAAAGATTGGTTATCTTTCAGAGAGTTTGTTTTTATTAAATACCAATTAACAACACACACTCAAGGCTTGGTGGGAAGGGAGATAACAGTGAAGGGCAGTGTAGGCTCTCATAGATGTGTATAAGTCCAGTTATCATTTTGGAAGATGTCCGAAGGGGTGGAATGAACGGGGTACCAAGACATGCCGGGAAGTTGCAAGGAATGTGTGGGAGGAATCTGAGGATGGCATGGAAAGCTGTTTTGTATTAGCTGCGGGGAGTGGGGGTGAGCATGCATGTATTCTGCTTGCAGCATGACTAGGGACTTCAACATCTCTGTTTGCTCCTCCATCACTTTTAGCATCCATTTCTGGCCCATTACAATTCACTCCTGGCTCTCCTTTCTGTCCTGCCTGTCTATTTTAATGTTTTCCTTCAGGCTCTCTCTCCACTCCCTGTGTTCTCGTTTTTTGGCCTCTGAGGATTGGCGCACCTTTCGGAACATGCCCGCCTTGGTCGCTTCCTTATCTGGCGGAGGCGCTCTGCTAGTATGTAGGGAGTTCCACTGAAGGCCACATCTGCAGAAGCACAAGAAACAATAAACAAAAGCATGATTGTTAGTTCACGCACAGCATTGAGTCATTATAGTAAAATACACCTCATTTTAAATACGAATCAGTTTCTCGCTGTCCCTTGGCAAGCACACAGCTCGGCGAACACGCTAAACATGGTGAATTTGGCTCCGGGGGCGGTGTTCAAGATGGGGGAAAGGGTCTAGGTGTTTTATTAAGGGGATCACTGCAGTCGACTAGGGACAATATTGTAAATTCTGCCACCATTTTCCACAGGCATGGGTCATTGAAGCTGGTATCTCACTCCTGAGGGTAAGCAAGGTTGGAAGGGTGCATGCACGCAGCTTCAGATTGTGTCCCTATGCTGTTCACCTGTGTGCTGCTTCATTCTCTGCACAAGTGATAGCTGATTGGTGCAGGAAAGTTTCCTACAATGGGGGAAGGAACAAAGCAGCTCTGCCAAGGAATCTTCGGCAGAGGATTGGTGAGTACCTCCAGGAAAGTTTCCTAGAGATCTCTCTGGAGGATTCCCATGAAATCTTGGTGTGCATTAGCACACTGTTCTGCCACACACCATAGCTGCACAGGGGAATGTGAAGCACATGCCAACACAGCTAGTCTTGTACATTTCTATCCCTTCACCCTCTTCAAGAATATACCATGCAAGGGACAGCTCTACCTCATATAACCAAGCAGCATCCATTCAAAAAGATCACTTATCAGAGCTCTCCTCTCTGCATCATGCACACCAGAGATGGACTTCTGGGACTGGCTAGACCCCTCTTGAGTGGAAAAGAGGTCCTGACTCGCCATGCCGCCGGACAACCCTGCTGTGTGCTCCACGTCATCCTCCAACTCGACATCCTCATCCATGACTTCATCCTCGGGGTTGAGTCCGCTGTCTGCTATCTCCAGTCCCGCTAAAGTATCCACAGGGCTCTTGGCAGTGGAGGGGTCACTGCCGAGGGTGGCGTCCAGCTCTTTATAGAAGTGTCAGGTCTTTGGCACAGCACCAGAATGATGGCTTGACTCCCTTGCCGTCTGGTACGCCTGCCTCAGCTCCTTTATCTTTGCACAGCACTGATATGTCTATTTGGCAGCCAGTATCAAGCGGAGTGCTCCAGGGGTCGGTCCTGGGGCCGGTTTTGTTCAACATCTTTATTAATGATCTGGACGATGGGATAGATTGCACCCTCAGCAGGTTCACGGATGACACTGAGCTTGTTTAGTCTGCAGAAGAGAAGAGTGAGGGGGGATTTGATAGCAGCCTTCAACTACCTGAAGGGGGGTCCCAAAGAGGATGGAGCTCGGCTGTTCTCAGTGGTGGTAGGTGACAGAACAAGGAGCAATGGTCTCAAGTTGCAGTGGGGGAGGTCTAGGTTGGATATTAGGAAACACTATTTCACTAGGAGGGTGGTGAAGCACTGGAATGGGTCATCCTTAGAGGTTTTAAGGCCCGGCTTTACAAAGCCCTGGTTGGGATGATTTAGTTGGTATTGGTCCTGCTTTGAGCAGGGGGTTGGACTAGATGACCTCCAGAGGTCTCTGTGATTCTGTGTGTCCCGTTCATAGCCCTTATCCAGCATGCCATGAGAAATGTGACCATAGGTATTGAAGTTCCTATGGCTAGAATGGAGCTGGGATGGCACAGCCTCCTCTCCCCACAGTGCCAGCAGATGCAACAACTCAGGTGTGCTCCAAGCCCGAGAGAGTTTGCTGCGTGGAGCCGCCATGGTCAGCTGGGAATATGCGATGTGAGCTGTCTATGCCAAGCAAATGTAACACCAACAGACCCTGGTCGTTGGCGGGAAGGATTGAACCTGGGACTTCTGGAACTAAATGCATGAGCCTCTACTGCATGAGCTAAAAGCCATATGGCTCTTAGCTAAGGCTGTAGAGCAAACTCATTAATCTCTCTCTCTCTCTCGTCGCCACTAGATGGAACAGAACACCATACCGAGGAGGTGCGTGGGTTACACAAACAGGAAGTGGATTTTCAAAAATTCCCAGGCCTTTAAAGGGGGAGGGGTGGATGTCTGTGTACCTGGATGCAGGGCAGCGGAGTTTGAACTGCTGACCAGAGTGGTCAGGATGGGCATTGTGGGATACCTCCTGGAGGCCATTTACAGTGACATAACCAAGCACAGTGTCTACACTGACATTTTGTCGATATAACTTTGCCACAAAAAGCTCTACGCCTCTCGTCGAGGCGGTTTTATTTTGTTGGCAAGGCAGGAGAGTTAATCTTCAGAAGGAGAATTGCAGTGTGTCCACCATTACTATGTTGTCAACAGAACTGTGTAATGTAGACAAGGCCCAAGTCTGTGTCACCATCTCACTTTCTAGTAACTGGCCCCAGTGAAGAGAGATTGCTACTTACTAATAGCTGAGAAACAGCTTTAACACAATTGGCAGGGGATTGTGCTTTTAGTTGAAGGTGCCTGATTCAAGTGGTACTGATGACTGTGGTGTCTGTATGTATGAGGTCGTGGTTCATTTCACAGTATTGCCATATACTGTTGAACCACATTCCGCTGCAGAGGCAGATGCATTTCAGTGGTGGGTAAAGGGGTGGATTTTCTCTTATTTATAAATTTTCGTAACTACAGTCATTCAAGCTAACTGATCCTTGTTGAGGCACTCTTGAAATGTAAGATGCAGTTGTTATTAAGAAGTGCAATGTCTCCTTAGTCCCTAGGGAAGTCAATTGTTTATAATCAGCCTCTTAATGTGGCAGATGTGGCTTCTGAATTGAGTACCCAGGTGTCCCTGGAATCTGCAGCTTCTGTCCCTCCAGCTCTATTCAGGAACTGCTTTTCCATCCAGAGATGCCCTCTGGAGAAAACAACTTTTAAAAACAAAGCAAATGGCCAGAAAACCACTTAGCAGCCGAGCCTGCATGTATCTTTTCCTTCTGCAAGCTTCATTGTAGAAAGCTTGTTGGTGCATCATGGGGAGTTTAACACAATACCCATGAGACATCCAGCATGGACCACTGTTGGGCTACTCCATTTATGGCCACAGTACTTAGGGTACTAAATTCCCTTTGTCATACCTGCCCTAAGAGAAATGTCCTTGGATTGACCTTGCATAGCAGAGATTGCTACTGTTATCTGAAACTTTGGTTGGAATTTCTGAATTTGTTCTGCTCCTCTAAAAGTCATTGATATTTGTGTGTAACTTTGTGTATTGGCCTATTTTTGTATCCCAATATTAAATGCCAAAAGCTGTAGCAGTTTCCTCTTACACTGTATGTGGTAAGTCTTGCTGCAGTCTATGGTGTTAACTTTGAATTTGAAACTCCTAATGAAGTAGAGGATTCCTAGGTAGCTGATAGCAGGGACTGTCTCCTTCTGTTTGGAAAGTGGTAAGCACATTTTGAGCCCTATTGTAATAATAGAAAATAGCTGCATTTCAGTGTTGAATGAGGTGATCACTCTACATATTGTGCTGTAAAGCACTTTTGGATTCTTCAGAATGACAATTGCTATGGCCAGGTAAGATATCTCACAATGATTTGGCTAGGATGTCACCGTTGCTACTTGATGGAATCAGAACCACTTATCTGAGTATTCTAGGCCCCTCTACTACTAACAGCTGATGGAGATTCACTCATAGTTCACTTTTGCAGCAGGAGGATTTGAGTTCTGTCCCCGCTCTCAGTGAAGTTCTGGGTGGCCCCAAGAAATGGCAGTGTGACGGTCATGAAGTTGTAGATGACCATGCATTTGTTAGAATACTATGATTTATCTTACAAAGAAGCAAAGACAAAACCAGATGGCATCCATCTTTCACCCTTCTCCCTTTCTTCCTTTACTTCTTTGAAGTCCAGTATTCTTATGTTTGGGTCTGATTTTACCTTTGGAAAACCACTGTCACCCCAGATTATGGCCCAAGTGATGAGCCTTTAATTAGCCACTGTATCATACAAGGAACACTGCTATTTAGCTGGGCTAACAATGGGAAGCCCATTAATTAGTAATTTGGCTGTCAGCTTCCATAATGTTCTTGACAGTAACAAAAACGTGAGTTTACACGACTGGATTCCTTTATGAAACATGAATTTTTGGATTGTATTTTAAAGGATTCCCTTCCCTTCCCCCTTCCCCTTTGCTTTTCCACCAGTAACAGCAAGATTGAACAAAATTAAAAATTTAGTAGTACTTTCAGTAGTGCGATGAAAAATAGCAGTTCTTCATTTCCGCCGCTCCCATCTTCCCCACTGGTGTGTGAAAAGTGTCTTCAGTAATCCTGATATTGTTGAGTAATTAAAAGAGGCACTGAAGCCTCTTGGAAAACTTTGAAAAACAATCTATTTAAAGATATTTCTGCCTAAATGTCATACTTATCTGCATTTCTCCTTCCATGGGTTTTTGAAATTGTTATTATTACTGGCAAAACTGGCATGTAAACAGGACCATTAGACGCAAAGGGACAAGTCTTTGACCCTGCCCTCATGTGTTAGGTTCACACAACTGGGAGGTCCTGAATCTCTTTTTGTGTATGCCCAGCTGGGAGGCTGATGCTGAATGTGTGATTCTTTGTGTGACGTCCTGAGAGCTGTTGAGTCCCGGCAGCTTCAATTGAAGTCAGGTGTGAGTTGTGGGGGCTCCGTGAGCAAGACACACAAAATCTGAGACAGAACCAGGCACAGGACTCAGCAGTCCTCTTCCCAGTTCCATGGCTAAACCTCAGGACCCTCTTTCTTCTCTCTCGGTGTCATGCCATTCCTAGGTGGGTTTATTGCCCAGTGAACATGCAGACAAGGTCTGACTGTATTCCATGCTACACTACTATTTTACTGTGTGTAATTTTTAATTGTGTTATATAATATAGCAGTGACACATATTAAAGAGATTATGCAACTGTCGGGTGGTTAAGCTCATTTTGTGCCTTACGCCACTACTCCAGGCATGCTAGTCATCCAACCTCGATGCTGTCTCTCTCTCCTCATGGTAGATACAGCATAGGGGATGTATATTTGTGTATGCATGTATGGATCCTTTAGGTATTTACATGCACTTAGGCAGTTCTTCCCCCTTGCAGCAATTTTATTATCTGGATTTGTCAGCACCCATTGAGTCTGGGCATCAGTATCCCATTCATACGCTTCTTGGTGCTGTCAGCAGTCATCAGATTGACTGGCATGGTGTCTGCTAAGCCTTCCTTTCCTGGAGGAATATTACAGCAGCAAAACCAATGAGGGCTGTGACATCTCTGAGCGGGGACACTGCATGAGGTCTGCATGGTGTGTGTTGGCCCCTATTTGACGAGTTGGTTTTTTTTGTTTTGTTTTTTTTAATTTCATGTTCTTGTCAGTCTCTGTCATGGTATCAAGCTTAGCTTCCTTTTTTGGAGACTCAAAAAAACTGAGTCTTGCTACGTCAGGTTGTGATCTTCTCTGTTCTCATAAGCAATGCAGGGCTGGAGCAGGGTAATTATATGGATGCAAGCACTCTAAGTGACAACCAGCTGCTACAAGAAGTGGTGCTAGTGATTCAGTAGGTGGCACTCTTCCTCTGAGTCAGGACTGAAGCAAAGACACAGCATGGGCCTGAGGGCTACAGGTGCCAATTTTTTGACTGAGCATATAGCCAAGGTCCTGGTCTCTTGTGGTTGTTAAAGACCCCCATAGATTCTTTCTAGGAGTCAAGGTGTTAACCTTCTTGTCCTGCCAGATTTCAGACTGAGTAATTACAAGAGGAGTTCAGGAGAAATGTAGTTTCAGTTGGATACAGGTTTCTTCTCTTCTTGCTTTAAATTGTTTGGTGCCATTGCTGTGCGCTGTTAAACAGCAGCCCTATCCCACCCCAGAGTTAGCTGCATTTCAGTAGTGCATGTGATGCCAGCATGTGTCATTTGTGAAGTTCTTTAAGATGAAAGGGCTGCTATAAATGAAAGCAATTGCTGCTCATTTCAAAGCTCCTCCTTGAATGTGCAGCAAATGATTTTACATGGAGACGACAGACCGCAGCGGCAGATCAAGGGTTGGACTATGAACTCTTTACTCACACTGGTGAGCACCTACTCACACAAGTAGTCCATTTATGTCTGTTGGCCTTACCGTTGGGAGGGAGGAGTTTGTGATATGGCCCAAAGAGATGCCACTTCTGACACCCCAGTGTGAGTAGGATAAGCTCTTACCTGGGGTGCACCATGATCCTGTATTAGATTGGAGTCAGGCAGCTCAGTTGCAGAGCCCAACTGGGTTTGGTGAATGCGTGTCTAGCACCCTCCAGTCCAGTCGCCTTAGCTGCTGTTCAGAGAAACACTGGGGAGACAGTTTTCTGAAGGAACAGCAGTGCCTCTCTTCACAGCTTCCGGAAGTGCCTGTGCTGCTGTGCAATCCACTGGGACCATAGCTATGCTGCACTTCCAGGCCTGAAGCAGGGTACAATGGGGATGTTCAAGAAGGAAGAATAAAAGAAGACTGGAGCCCTCCCTTCCAGTCAGTCGCAGGTTGATATGGGCTCTTTTCTGCCTACAGAAAGCCACTCTGAGGAGACTAGTCCACACCTTTGGGACCTGAGAAAACAGCAGAGGCATCACTTGGGGCAGCCTGAGTAACAGCCCACTCCCCGCTGCTAAAGCCAGGCTTGGAGTTGGAGGATTGTGGTTTGTGTCTGTTTCCACTGATGGATGTTGCATGTTGTAATCTGTGAACTGTATCGCACACCCTGGCCTCTCCCCCGCCATAGCTGCTGTCATGGCTTGCTGTGTTTATGAATCTGACAGTCAAAGACATCGCAGGCACAACTCACCCGCTGATCTGTGAGGGAGATAAGACCACTTGCTTTGCTTCAGTGGAAACCCAACCGACAGCAGCAGATGCTGCATTGATTTCTGCTAGGGCCAGGACTGATGGTTTAGGGTTGGAAGTTCACAGGGGCGCTACAGGCCCTGACACTTACTTGCCTGTGTGTTACTCACGCATATTTGACTCTTGAGGAGGAGCAGGGAGCCTAGCTAGTGTTAGGTGTGCTCTGCTCTGCCTGTAGATAGATACTGCAAACCTATTTTCTCCTCATATAAAATTCAGTTCACTTTTAATTTATTTACATAAATAGTGAACTTCATGCTGGTGAAAGGTGCAGAATTAACATCCCTGGTGACTACAGTCCTCTGTCTACCTACAACATAGTCAGCAGAGCAAGCTCTTCTTATGCCCACCGACATGCCTCACCCCTAACCTGCAGGGACCTCCTCCTGGGGGTGAGAGTAGTCAAGTTTTCTTGGCCCATTCAGTCCTGCACCTATTTATAGAGACTGTCCACAAGGGGTCTTGAAATGGGGACACATATCCAGTGGATTTGATTTGCAGTGTTCATACCCGGGGGGGGGGGGGGGGGCACGCCGTACCTCAAAATCCCAAGTGAACCTAGAGTGCCTACCTTAATTAGTGCTAAATTTGGGATAGATTTGGGGCAAATGCTGCAGACACCCTTCTTCCTTCTTACTATCTCTTTGATCTTGGGGGCCAGTGAGGTGAGTGTGCGCCCCATCCTCTATTCATAGAACACTTGCAGAGGACCATTGGCACTGCTGTTGCCACTTTGAGAGCCTTCTCCCTCTTCTGGGGGCTGAATTACTAGCAGAGTATTCAGGGCCTGTTGGAAGAAAAGGGCTGAGTGTGGTGAAGGTTATCCTGCGGCAAAAGAGGTTCAGGGGGGGTTGGAGTCTGGCTCCAGTCTACGCAGATGATCAGTAAAAGGTAGCTAGAGGTTTGGATGTGACACTACAGTTACTCCCACACCTGCGCTCTCTACCATGCTGGGTCACTGGACTCGGAGGGAAGAGCACTCTCTTGGGTCATCAAGGCTGTCTTCAGTCACACACTGGATTTTCCCTGGGGAAGCCTGATACTACTTTGCTAGAGTGCAGACTGGGGTGATTTTGAGTGGGCAGGTGGTCCTCATCTCTGCCCAAGTGCTTCTGGGGGTGGGGAGAAGTGAATTTACACTAACAAACTCCATCCTCGACACTGCCCTTCCCATAAAAAGAGGCAGCCCTGCACTTCCTGTTCCCCACTCTGAGGCTCATTTACTGGTCTCAGTGGCGTATGTTTCAGCCCTTTAATTAAGTCCTCCCTGTGTTTCGCTGTCTGCCAGAGCATGCATTCCCATTTTTCTTCCTGCAGCACTTAAGCATAATTTGGTGTCAAACACATGCTCTCTGATTGAGGTCCAACCAGATTTACTTGCAAATGTGTCTAGGTCAATAGCATTTGTTTCAATTAGATTTACAAAGAGCCTTTATGGTGCTCTGGCACGTAAGTCAAAGGGGAGATTGTGGGGAGGGGGAGGTCCAAGGCCCTGCCAGGGACTTCAGTAATTTATGACAGAAAACAGTAAAAACATATCTGATACCTCTGGCTTCTTGCCAAGCAGGGCTGTAGCGGTTTCAGCTGAGGAGTAATCAGTAGCCAGGGTCAAGTCTGCTGGGCAATCTGAGCTGCATCACTTAGATTTGAGAAAATCATTAGAGCCAGTTATCTTCCAGTGCAGCTGGGATCATGGCCTCAGTTGGCTGAATGAATGGGAAGTGCTTGTAAGGGGCCTGAGCCACAGCCATGGCCACACTGGGTTGGGGGAGAACTGGCCTAAGCCACCACTTTATTATTTATCTGCTCATTCCTGTAAAACTTGAAGGCCAAATTTGGAGGCCTAAATTTAGGCCCCCGTGTAAGAAGACTGATTCACCCTCTGTCATTAGCAGCATCCCTGGCTCCCACTGACTTCAGTGGGCTCCTAGGCCTGGTTATTGGAAGTGCTGAGTATTTTCTTATCCTGGTGGGAAAATGTTGCCCTTTAGAAGCTCGTGTCGTGTTGTCCCAAAATATGATCAAATGCAACCTGTGGCCACCCTTTATTTGTGATATTCTACAGGACTGTAGGGTGCAAGGCTGTTTGCAAGACAGATAGGACAATAGAGTAGTGTTAGGGATGAATTTGGCCTAGAGAGTTTGAGTGACTTCCCCTAACAGGGCCAGGTATAGAACTCAGGTTTTCTGACTCCTAGATTCTGGCTTTTACCACAAGGCTATCCTTGTCATCCAGGCCCTACCTCTTAACTGAAGGCCTGGTCAATGACAGGGGGGTTTATTACTCCTAAATTCAAGCCACAGGCTGTTTCTGTTTGATCTATGAAGGAACATGCAAGTAGAGGCAATTATTAATGGTTGGTTGTCATTGCTTATTAATAATCCTTTGCCCTCTTCCAGTACCTGCCATCTGTGGATCAGCATCCACTTTACAAACTGTAGTAGTGGCAACATTATGGACCGACGCGATGGGGATAGAGATTAGAGATAGTGGTATCCGACAAGAAAGTTACAGTAATCAAGGTAGGCCACCAATAGCTGGAGGCTAAAGCCTCTCCGTTCTTCCCAACACAGGGGCATTTGAGTGCATATTTGCTCATTGTGGAGATTCTTGTAACTCCCTCTGAAGCATGTGGTCCTGGCCTCTGTCAGAGATAGGGTGACCAGATGTCCCGATTTCATAGGGACAGTCTCGATTTTTGGTCTTTTTCTTATATAGGCTCCTATTACCCCCCACCTCCGTCCCGATTTTTCACATTTGCTGTCTGGTCACCCTAGTCAGAGACAGGACACCAGGGTAGATGGACCTGATTTCAGCAATGCTGGGAGTGGAGTGAGGACAGTGACCCTTTATATCTCCCATTAAAGGATTTATTTTGTACCTTCACTTCCTGTCTCCCAAACCTGTAACCTGGGTTTTTTCTTGCTCTCCTTTCCCCTCCTGCTAAGTCCTGTTGTGTCCTCTTATCTCTGCAATCTGCCCTGTGCTCCCTGAGCTCACAACTGAGTCTCTTGTGCACACCCATGTCACTGCTCACCTTGTTCACTGTAATTTCTTCCTGTCTGGTCTCACTGTCTCTCTCGTTTATCTGAATCTCGTCTTCCTCTCCCATTACTCTGAGCACATCACTCTTCTCTTTTTCATTCCCTCCCTCAGCTTCTTGTCTCCTCCCATATCAAATTCAGGCTCTTCAATCTCATTTATATCAACTGGCATAATCGTGCCCTCACACACGTCTCCGTTCTTATTTCCCTATATTCCACATCTCAATCGTCTCCTCTTGCACTTGCTTTCGTCTTCTCACACTCCCAGCTTCACAGTTTCATCGCGTCTCCTGTGCCTACGACATTGTTGCTTACTTCGTGCTCCAAGTGCTCTCTCCCTCCTCGTTCAAATCATTAAGAATCATCTCTTCAAGCAATCCCTCCCCTTTTTGCCTCACTAATCTCCTTGTAGCGGGCTGGCGATGTTTGCCAGAACATTTCCACCTTGCTCTCTTTCCTCTTCAGACTGGTAGGAAGTATAGAGTCTACCAGAAAGTGTTAAATGAATTCCGCTGACTCTGCTGTAAGTGGTCCATTATCTCACCCCTACTCCCAGATTTAAGAGAGGAACGGGAGTGGCTCTCTAGACAGAGGATCTCTAGGGTGTGGGCTGAGCAGCCCTGAAGTAGGAACAGTACGGCTGTGTCTACACAGCGCAGCTTATAACGGTGCGGCTGTGCCATTGTGAGCTGCGCTGTGTGGCCGCTCTTTATCACCAGGAGAGAGCTCTCCTGTCAACAAAATAAAACCACTCTGTGACATCGCACTCTATATGATTTCATGGAAATATGCTAATGAGTGTAAATATAATGTAACTGGAATATGCTTCATACAAAAGGTCTCTTGTAAAGTATCATTACAAAGCTTATAATCTACTGATGTGGTCATCCTATTTGTATAAATGTATCACTCTTGTATCTGAAACTAGAAATATGAAATATAACTCTTTGGTCCTATTGTAGTTATGCAAAGTGTGTGTCATTAATGGTGATTTGGAATTTTCATGGCTCCCATTAACCAGGACAATTGACTGTAGATGGCTCTGTTTTACTTGTAAGTCTTCCTGTTTACGTGTGTGCTGGCAAGTGGGTAATGAAGTCTTACAGTGATATGTGTCACCTGAACTGGAATCCATCTTTAACCTGTTTTTTTTTCCATTGGGAAGAAGGGGTGGGAACCCAGAGGGACAAAGGATTCCTGCCTTATGCAAAAGATATATAAGTGGGTGGAACAGAACAAAGGGGGCGGCAATCATGAGAAATCCCCTCGCTATCACCTGAGCTGGAACAAGGGCTGTACCAGGGGAAAGGATTGTGCCCACACTAGGAAGGCGTCCAGTCTGTGAAAGAAACGTATTGAAACATCCCTGAGGGTGAGATTTTATCTGTATTCAGTTTTATTACTGTACTAGGCTTAGACTTGCATGTTTTATTTTATTTTGCTTGGTAATTTACTTTGTTCTGTCTGCTATTACTTGGAACCACTTAAATCCTACTTTCTGTATTTAATTAAATCACTTTTTACTTATTAATTGACCCAGAGTATATATTAATACCTGGGGGTGGCAAACATTTGTGCTTATCTCTCTATCGTTGTTATAGAGGGCAAACAATTTATGAGTTTACCCTGTATAAGCTTTATACAGGGTAAAACGGATTTATTTGGGGTTTGGACCTCATTGGGAGTTGGGCATCTGAATGTTAAAGACAGGAACATTTCTTAAGCTGCTTTCAGTTTAAGCCTACAGCTGTTAGGGGACGTGGTTCTGACCTGGGTCTGGGTTTGCAGGCTACCGGGTCTGGCTCAGACCAGGGGCAGGGCACTGAAGTCCCAAGATGGGTAAGCATGGAAAGTAGGGGCAGAAGTAGTCTTGGCACATCAGTTGGCAGCCCCAAGAGGGTTTCTGTGATCCAACCCGTCACACACCCGCAACAAGGGGCAGTAGCTTCATAGACAGGAGTCACGAAGCGCTGTCCACACCGACGCTTTTCGTCGCTAAAAGTTTTGTCATTCGGGGTGTGTTTTTTCACACCCCTGAGCGACAAAAGTTTTAGAGACGAAAGTGCCAGTGTAGACATAGCCTAAGAACAGCCAAGCTTGACCTGAACTTTATCATTGTTAATAAAGTTAAACCCCTGGAATGAGGTGAACTTCTGATCTACAGACTTAGCCCTAGTCTACACTACAAACTTAGGTTGGTATTACTATGTCGCTCAAGAGTGTGGAAAATCCACACCTCTGAGTGACATCGTCATACCAACCTAACCCCTGATAGGGCACAGCACTATGTCAACAGCAGGGCTTCTCCTGTCGCTGTAGCTACCGCCTCTCGTGAAGGTGGAGTACCTATGCTGATGGGAGAGGGTCTCTCGTCAGCGTAGGTAGTGTCTTCACTAAGCGCTACAGTGACACGACTACACTGGTGCATCTGCGATGCTGCAGCGCTGTAAGTGTAGACAAGCCCTTAGTATTAGAGCAGGTTAGGAAGGCACCAGCTTCACCCATCCCCACACCAAATAATTATCCCATGTCTGTTTTCTTTCGATTCTAAGCTTTTGGGAGCAGATGGGCATGCTATAGGGCAGATTCTGATACCTCTATTCACATTGTGTAGCACCTTACACCATGAGTGATGCCACTGAAGTCTGTGGGAACATGCGTGGAGGAAAATGCTATTCAGTGTAAGGGTATCAGCATCTGGCCCTATAATGCAAGAGTGGCATTCTATAAATAAATAATACCTTTAAAGCGTGGTTATAAAATGGCACCTCCTTATGCCACGGAGCCGTTCGCCGTTTGTCTTTGCTGTGATCTCTACATACTCCACTCACACAGATAAATTTAGCATTTGCAGAGCCAGCAAAGTTATGGGAGCTGGAGCTGGACTCTTCTGCCTTGTTCATCATCAGCACAACGGCATTGTCAACTACATTCCAAATATGGACTCTCTATTATGGGTGGTGAGACAGAAAGAGGAGCCCAGCTGGATTTCCTAGATGTTTGGTTGAGTTTCTGGCTGATCAGTTTAATCTAGAATCGCAGAGAGGCTAAATTGGGAGCCCCACACTGTCATTTCTATCAGATCACTTTTCACAGTGTACATTAAAAGTTTTCCAGCGTGTGAAAGGTCACCAAAGCACTGAGCTCCCCAGGGCCAGAAACGGAGACCAACTGACCTCTTAAACTAGAATTTTTATTTGCTGCGGTAAATTACATGGCCTCACGTTCTAATAGGATCACGTTGCCCTTAAATCTGGCCTAACTTCTGAGGGGGAGCTGCAAGGCTCTTCAAAATCTGTCACACACAGAGGATTTGTCTACAAAATAACAGATTAGGGTTAAGGAAACAACTTGCTCTAGTGAGGAGAAGAACCAGAAAATGGCAGCCAGCAGCCTCCTGGGTCCCCCACTGCCTCAGCCCCTGACTGTCTCTTGACCTTGGCTCACTGACCTTGAGAGGAGAAGATAGGAGTCCCCTCGACCCCCTTAACGTAAGGCTAAAACTGGAGAAAAAGGCACTGAAAAACAGCTGCTCCTGAATGGAGCTCTCCAATGGTAAGAAGGGATTGATCCTGTGAGTGGCTGGGGGGCCTGTGATGCCAGCTGACTTCAGATGTATTATGTAGCTTGTAATAATTTATCGTGATTGGAGAGAGATTCTGAGCTTGAGGAAAGCTTGGTCACTTAGTTTCAGGAGGACTATTTTAACCTTAGTATTTTCTGGAGACGGGATGGAGAAAGCCAGGCCTGCTCCTTTAAGGGTTCCCATGACAGTTTATTTCCACATTTCATCAGCCCTTGATTCCTGTGCCACCTGTTTTTCTTCCGAGCACACAGCTGTGTCTTTGTATACAATTTTTGAAATGGTTTTTTATGACATCTGTGTTGCCAGTTCCCCTGGGACCCATCATTTGCAGTCATAGTTTGCTGCGCAGTGCGCACTCGCTCCCTCCCTCCCTTTCTCTGCAGAATTAGTGCTGTAAATGTGACTTGCTCAAATCAACACTCGCTGAAAGAAGAAGAGGAGAAGGTTTATAAGCAAAAAAGGTTCATAAGAAAGACTCACCACCACAATCCGATCCATTGACTGGGTGGATTTCTCTCCTCTAGCAGTTGTTGGGTCATCAATTTCTAAAATGAGAAGCAGCTTGGTTTTGTTCCAGGTATTGCTTCCATAGAGTTAGTGTGTGCGTGTACTCACGCGCAGACTGAGGGAGGGAGAGGTCAAGAGACACGCCCACACTCTGGTCAGTCAACATTAAAAAGTCAGTCAACATTGGCCAACAGGTACCAACCACACAGTTGTTTCCTGTTCTGAGACATTTCCTCACTAGGGATTTGCCCCACCTACAGTCACTGATAGAACTACGATGGAAACCCCCAACATACACATATAAAGCTGCTATAAGCCCCAGTATGCACTGGCACACCTTCCCCCTTTTTCTAGCGGCGGTAAGCTACTCTGTAGCAAATAGGGTAAACCATCCTAAGCCCCTGTGCTTGGAGTTTGCATCAATGCAACCATAACCGTGTCTGTTAGAGGCAAATCCCCAGCATCAACAATTACTAACTGGAGAGCTCTCCCCTACCAGATGCCACTGCATGATTGCTTCTGGCAAATGCTGCTGTGTGAAGATGACCAGCATATCTATTTTGAAATCCAGGTGTGTAAAACCTGGAGCGAGGATGCACTTTTGTTTTCATAGGCAGAAGACAGAAATGCTGTAACATTGCACTGTCATTGCATGTGTCTGTATATAGTTGCAGCCATGTTGAAGGGGACATGTACTACCCCCATTTTTTCCTGTCTTGTTTGTTTCTCTCAAAGAGGCCGTAGGGCTAATGACAGGTTTCAGAGTAGCAGCCGTGTTAGTCTGTATCCGCAAAAAGAACAGGAGTACTTGTGGCACCTTAGAGACTAACAAATTTATTAGAGCATAAGCTTCCGTGGGCTACAACCCACTTCTTCGGATGCATATTGAGTGAAACATATATTGAGGAGATATATATACACACATACAGAGAGCATGAACAGGTGGGAGTTGTCTTACCAACTCTGAGAGGCCAATTAAGTAAGAGAAAAAAAACTTTTGAAGTGATAATCAAGATAGCCAAGTACAGACAGTTTGATAAGAAGCAAGTGTGAGAATACTTACAAGGGGAGATAGATTCAATGTTTGTAATGGCTCAGCCATTCCCAATCCCTATTTAACCCTGAGTTGATTGTGTCTAGTTTGCAAAGCATCTTTGAGAAACCTGTGAGAAAAGGAACAAACAACAAAGAAAAACAGTCAATGAAACCCACCTAGTTATTTGAATCTCAAAGAGTTTGTGACAAAGGTCTTAGTCAGTTGTTGTTTTGTCTGAACTAATTCATACCATCCCCATACCAGCTAGCAATACTGCCATTATTAATATCTAAATAATGTAACTGTCACTGTGCAATCCGAGCATCTTGCAAACCTGTACTGGTCTCTCCTTCCTCTCTCTACTCCCTCCATCATTTAAATCTAAACCGGCATACGTTTACAAGGAGGAAGAGCAATGATTCCATGTAATGTCCAGCAGCTCTCAGGCCGTTTCCATTGTCATAATGTGGCTAGCTTTGATTGCTAGGTACCCAACAGTGTTTTCAACAAAGAACCCAGTGAAATAAATAGAAATTATGGCTTACATGAGAACTACTGACTCATGTTAGGATCAGAGATTTTCCCAAGGCACACACTGCTCAACTGTGGGGAAGGGAAGACATATGAGATTATCATAAATCAACAAGCATCATGCCCTCAGAGAAGAATTTAGCAACAACTCAGGGTACTTTCCTCTGTGTCTGTGTGTTTTCTGAAGCTTGATTTTCTGCTAACTGGCCCCTGAGATCCAGAGAGCATTGCAACCTAGTACATATGCCTTCACCCTTTTCTGAGGTGGTAGGCATAAATCACATATGAAATGAATTTGGCAGCCTCAACTATTTTTCCAAAGGCATCCTGGTCTAAATTCATCCTTGGTGTAGCTCCAGTTACTTTAGTGGAGTTATCCACTCCTTGTATTGCCACCAAGGAACCCATGGTGTGGAATTGTCATTTTCACTGTTGCCTAAACACTTTGGACAAAACAGAAAGGCCTCAAGATTAAATGATGTGGGAATAGGCAGATCTCCCCTTTTTTAAATAGAGCGGTATTGTTTAGTAATATTCCAAAACAGTGTGTGCTCACTATTGTAAGCTGGGTCTTTACTGCAGAAAACTGTAGTGTATTTTTTTATGATAGTCTCATGTGCAAATTTGGAATGTAGTCTCTCCAGACAGACAATATAGATGCACTGTATCCTGTTCCGTGAAGTGATTGGGGGCTTGACTATAAGACACTTTCATGGCAAACTGGAATGTAAATCTAAAGTGCACTAGCCTGCCGTGCAGGAAGTGTCCGTGTGGATGCTGCTAAGTGCGCTTTAATCTCCTCTGTTCCAAAGCGCACTGTAGCTTTTCACAGACTGTGTTTGTGTAGATAAGCCCATAGAGTTGTAAAATATACTACTGTTTAATAAGTGAAAGCCTGCTCTCCCAGAGTGAGAATGGAATGGTGTGTGGCTCTTTTCCTCCCTTCCCTGTCACTCAGAAGGAAAACAGACCAGTATTAGTTTCACCCCATGCCTAAGTCTGGCTCCCATAGACAGTAAAGATGGTTGAGTGCAGGGGCGCTGGAACAATTGGGTGCTGAGAGCCATTAAATCAAACTGTAAATCCTGTATATGATAGAAACCACTTGAAGCTACGGGGTGCTGCAGCACCCCAGCACTCCTAGTTCCAGCACCTCTGGTTGAGTGATCCAGAGGAAGGTCTAGTGCTTAGGGCACTAGCCTGGGACTTAGGTTCAGGTCCCTGCTCCTCCACAGGCTTCCTGTGTGACACTGAGCAAGTCACTTAGTCTCCCTGTGCCTCAGTTCCCACTGTATAACAAGGATAATAGCACTTCCTTACCTCACAGGGGTATTGTGAGGGGCTCCGATACTACAGTGATGGGGGCTATAAGCACCTAAGATAGATATAAATCCCAGTGACTTGAGTGGAACTAGTCCACTGCTATGTCTCCCCTGCAACCCCTAAATGAAACTGCACCATGTTGTGCCTATTTCCATCAGTTCCTGTCCCTAGCCTCCACTGAATACAGCTGAACCAAACTTGGCTCTTTCTCCTCCATTTGAGATTTTCATCTCTGCAGACCCTCCTATCCCTACAGTTTCTCTTTGCCATTTGACAAAATAAAAATGACACAAATAATATGATGATATACTCCCCAGCTGTAAGGGACTCCAGCCACATGTTGGTTTCAAAAGCTCAAGAACTATCTATCCTCCTCTAGTCTATCCAATATCATTTTCACAGCTGCTGCACTGGAAGTGATGAGATTTTGAAGGCTGTCTTGAAGAATCCCACAAAAGCCAGAAGTTAGACAGATAAGGGCAGGCCTGAGGCTGTTCCCCCTCCTACTAGAGTGAGTGGAGCAATCTGTGGCTGTATCCTCCCCTTTCCTGAATCAAAGGGAATTATCAGTCTCTCTCCCTCAAGTGGGTATGAGCCAGTCCATGCCTGTTCCACATCTGAGCACATCGCAGTTTAGAGAAGTGGTATCGGAATGTTTAGCCGGAGGAGCAATGCGACTGGTTGACTGCAAAGAGTGCTCTATAATTTGCCACACTGGGTCATCTGACCAGTGCTTCACCTTCTTTCCTTTTCCTGTCACCTTTGTCTTTTTTTTTAATAATCTTTTTTTTAATAATCTTTTTTAAAGTAAGGTCAATTGCTTCAAACAGTTTGTCCCCTTCCTGGTTCAACCTCCCAGTGACATTCTCTGTTGCCCGGACGGTGATAAATGGGACCGAGAGTGACATGGAAATGAACTCAGAAGCGACTTTATAGGACTGCAGGGGCCCATCTGTTAATGTAAATGTTTAAGGTAAAATGCATTAAAGCCTGAGAGCTGAGGAGACATTTTATTTGCATCCTGCCTCTGGGATTATTTCTGGCTCATGCCTAAGGGCAGCAAAGTTCCAGGGCAGACAAGTTTGCATTTACTCTTTTAGCTTTCTGCTGTTGCCACTTGTGCATTAGTGCTCAGACACTAGACCCTGAAACTTGATACCTGCAACTTAGTTAGACTCAAAATGGAGGTTTGGATTTAAAATGCAACACCTCTCCCACCGAAGAATAAATGAATTATATTGTCATGATTTCTTGAGAGAGGATTTAAATGCAGCTGTATTTGGAGGTGATTGAATGGCCCCCATCAGTGCTTGAAACCCAAAAAGAAGAGCACTGGGCTACTGAGCAAGAAAATGCAGTTACTAAGGAGAAAGTGAAACTGACTGATCTAGTTTTATTGCTCAAAATGAAGAAAATGCATTGAGCAAACCAACAGCATCAGCAGGAAAAGCAAAAACAGATTGTTAAACTGTGTTCAATGGTTTGATAATCTGTGGTTAGTAACTCAGGAAAGGGTTGTTTAAAAGGGGCATGGAGCTATGCCAAGGAGCAGCCCATGATTTGAGTCCTGACAAGGTCCCTTCTAAATCTGTGAAGAAGCTTTAAATGCCGTTACCTCTGGGGGGGGGGGGGGGGATACTGCCAAAAGCCATCCAGCCAAAACTCTGAGAGTACTGCATTCCAAACCTGCAGTGCCCATCTCCAGTTCTTAGAGAACCTCTTCCACATTTGATTATAACCTGGGCTGGCCACCTTTAGGCTGAGCAATTGGTACTGGTGGGGTTAACACTATCTAAAGTTCTCTCTGGGATCTGTCACTCTGAAAAAGAATTCCCAAAATTAACAGGCCTAATGGGAAAATGCTGACACATCGTGTTTCTGTGGAAACCTGGATCTCAGCGCCACACAGAGTTGATGATATGGGTGTGAGATGGTTTCCTCAATGCAAGTAACTTTAATAGTCTGGGAGTATGAGATAAAGTAATGGGAAATGCATACTTTAATAGTAGATTGACTACTGGTTATATAACAGTCAGCATGGATTTGTCAAGAACAAATCATGTCAAACCAACCTGATTGCTTTCTTTGACAGGGTAACAAGCCTTGTGAATAGGGGGGAAGCAGTAGACGTGGTATACCTTGACTTTAGTAAAGCTTTTGATACTCTCTCATATGACCTTCTCATAAACAAACTTAGGGAAATGCAACCTAGATGGAGTTACTATCAAGTGGGTGCAAAACTGGTTGGAAAACCATTCCCAGAGATAACGGTTATCAGTGGTGCACAGTCATGCTGGAAGGGCATAACGAGTGGGATCCTGCAGGGATCAGTTCTGGGTCTGGTTCTGTTCAATATCTTCATTAGTGATTTAGATAATGGCATAAAGAGTACATTTATAAAGTGTGTGGATGATATCAAGCTGGGAGGGGTTGCAAGTGCTTTGGAGGACAGGATTAAAATTCAAAATGATCTGAACAAACTGGAGAAATGGTCTGAAGTAAATAGGATGAAATTCAATAAGGACAAATGCAAAGTACTCCATTTAGAAGGAACAATCATTTGCACACATACAAAATGATAAATGACTGCCTAGGAAGGAGTACGGCGGAAAGGGATCTGGGAGTCACAGTGAGTCAACAGTGTAACACTATTGCAAAAAAAGCAAACATCATTCTGGGATATATTAGCAGGAGTGTTCTAAGTAAACCATGAGAAGTATTTCTTGTGCTCTGCTCCGTGCTAATTAGGCCTCAACTGGAGAACTGTGTCCAATTCTGGGCGCCACATTTCAGGAAAGATTGGGAGAAATTGGAGAAAGTCCAGAGAAGAGGAACAAAAATGATTAAGGGTCTAGAAAACATGACCTATGAGGGAAGATTGAAAAAAATGGGTTTGTTTCGTCTGGAAAAGAGAAGATTGAGAGGGGACATAGAATCATAGAATATTAGGGTTGGAAGAGACCTCTGGAGGTCATCTAGTCCAATCCCTTGCTCAAAGCAGGACTAACACCAACTAAATCATCCCAACCAAGACTTTGTCAAGCCGGGCCTTAAAAACCTCTAAGGATGGAGATTCCACCACCTCTCTAGGTAACGTATTCCAGTGCTTCACCACCCTCCTAGTGAAATAGTGTTTCCTAATATCCAACCTAGACCTCCCCCACTGCAACTTGAGACCATTGTTTCTTGTTCTGTCATCTGCCACCACTGAGAACAGCCTAGCTCTATCCTCTTTGGAACCCCCATTCAGGTAGTTGAAGGCTGCTATCAAATCCCCCCTCACTCTTCTCTTCTGCAGACTAAATAACCCCAGTTCCCTCAGCCTCTCCTTTGTAAGTCATGTGCCCCAGCCCCCTACTCATTTTTGTTGCCCTCCTCTGGACTCTCTCCAATTTGTTCACATCCCTTCTGTAGTAGGGGGACCAAAACTGGACACAATACACCAGTGTCAAATAGAGGAGAATAATCACTTTCCTCGGTCTGCTGGCAATGCTCCTACTAATACAGCCTAATATGCCGTTGGCCTTCTTGGCAACGAGGGCACACTGCTGACTCATATCCAGCTTCTTGTCCACTGTAATCCCCGGGTCCTTTTCTGCAGAACTGCTGTTAGCCAGTCGGTCCCCAGCCTGTAGCGGTGCATGGGATTCTTCCTTCCTAAGTGTAGGACTCTGCACTTGTCCTTGTTGAACCTCATCAGATTTCTTTTGGCCCAATCCTCCAATTTGTCTAGGTCACTCTGGACACGATAACAGTTTTCAAGTACATAAAAGGTTGTTACAAGGAGGAGGGAGAAAAATCATTCTTCTTAATCTCTGAGGATAGGACAAGAAGCAATGGGCTTAAATTGCAGCAAGGGGGTTTAGGTTGGACATTAGGAAAAACTTCCTAACTGTCAGGGTGGTTAAGCACTGGAATAAATTGCCAAGGGAAGTTGTGGAATCTCCATCATTGGAGATTTTTAAGAGCTGGTTAGACAAACTCCTGTCAGGAATGATCTAGATAATCCTTAGTCCTGCCATGAGTGCAGGGGACTGAACTAGATGACCTCTCGAGGTCCCTTCCAGTCCTATGATTCTCTGATAACAGGCCTCCAGCCTAGATTTGACAAGACTTACCTTGAATTTCCTTTGCCAGTAGTCATCATTATAGCCACATATCATAGGCACAGGAGATGTCCATATAGCCACATAGCATAAACGCAGTATCTGAGGCCCATATATCTTGCAAATCACAGAGGAAGTCAGGATGTCTGCTGCTCCCTAGGAGTTCCCAGCAAGAATAATAGGAGCTGCTCCCTTCTAAACATGGTAGGCTGTACCTTAACCACTGCTTGGGATCCCCCAGAGACTTGCAATTCAGGGGCTGTCAGTGGTACTGGAATGGGAGGGAAATCAAAGTCTACGGAAGCCCCCTTCTGGCAGCAGGATGGAAAGAAAGAACACTCGTAATCTAATCCCCCACCCTGCATTCTCTTTCTGGCAGCTTCAGTCCCTGTAAATAACAAGGTTGGCACTGGTAGTGAAGGAAAGGTTAATCAAAAACTTTGGATTAAGAAACAGCTACTTTTGTTTTTGGACCGAGCAAACCCTTCTCCTCCTTTCCCTCTTGCCTCCAGTTTGTCCTCTGAGGTCAGCCAGAGAACCACCGTTTCTCATCAATTCCTCCAGCTGGGGAAGATTGATGTGTAATTAAGTTCGCTAAGGAGATGTATTTAGCCCTCCAAAGACTCCAGAGTCAGCCATGAAGCTTTTTTTCTTTCCATCTCATTTTCTTCTGTTACTATCTCTTCCTCTGTGGGATCTCGATGACCCTGGTTTGTGCTGCATTGAGAAGGCAGGAGCAGGAGGTGTAATGCTGGCTACTCATCCAAATCAGCCTCCAACCTCCATACTCCGCAGAACTGGCTGTCGGACTGTACATTTTCCACCTCTGTCTTCCCTTCTTTCTGACTCAAGGTTACGGTAGGGTTGGATGAGCCACTTTGGGTGAGATAGGACCTGACGCAAACTTTTGCCCTAAAACTCCAACAGAACTTTGTTTGTGGGTTGAATGAATATTTCATGGCAGCTTCTGTATTTTCCAGTTCCTTCCAAAAGTGGAATTCCCAGAAAACTCATAACAAAGATGCTTCTTACGGCATCTCCCGCCTCACCAGAAGAAGCAGGAATCACTAGAAGATCTCTGGAAAGGGCTTGTTTTTGGGTGACACATTTTGCAGATCAAGGAAATTGGATCAGTTAACATGTGGGTACTCATCTGAACTGCGCACTATTAGTTTGCTTACTCACAGGTCTGCTTTCCACATACCACAAGAGAATTACCCTTCCTCTCCTTTCCCCTGGTTCAGGGATGTAAAATGTTTCTTTATCATAGGCTCTTCATCTACAAGTTAAAACGTTGTTCTACTTAGGGCTAGTCTACACTAGAAGCGCTACAGCGACTCAGCTGCACCGATGCAGCATGTCTGCTGAAGACACTCTATGCCGATGGGAGAGAACTCTCCCGTCAGCATCATAAATCCACCTCCACAAGAGGCGGTCGCTATGCCATTAGGGCCAAAAAATCTTCTGCTAGGAATCATGTTTATTCATACATAAGAATTGCCATACTGGTTCAAAACATTGGAACTTTTATCCTATTTCCTGCCATACCATAGCAGGCCATTGGTATTCCCATATCTCTCTCCTTCTGTTGTACAGGATCAGACCAGTGGTCCATGCGGCTTAGCATCCTAACCTATACAGTGACTAATTCCTGATGCTTGAGAGTAAGCCCTGTCCCCTCATACTGGGGATAGGGCTTACTCCTGGCTTATGGTGCTGTGATGTATATAGGAAGAAACAATTATCTCCTGCCCCCCCAGAAGGAGATTATTTTATACCCTGAGATGGAAAAATTGAGTTTAGAATGATTCCAAGTGAAAATGTGATGTATGTAGCTACTGAAACTGTGATGCCTTTGTTTCCTGTGTATTGTACCTGTAATTTTCTAAGACCTCTGCCGGTGCATTGAGATAGTAACTATTTTGAGCTGTCATGTATTATAGGTTTGATCCTAATCTCATTAAAATCAATGGGAGTTTTTTTCCATTGAATTCACTGGGTTTTGGATCAGGCCCTAGATGACTGTAGAATAACTCCATACAGAAACCCAGATGGGCAGTACCAGGAAAGACACCAGAAGTCCTTGGAGTTTTGTGTCCACTTGTTTTCTGAGGGACAGAAACTCTCCACCCCTGACAAGGTCTCTTCTGAGACTAGACCCAGAATCAAGAAGTCATTAGGTTGCCAGTTCCCCTTTGGTAAAGGAGCCTCAGAGTAGCAAGTAATTCACCATTCAGCTCCAGCTTTTATAAAACTCTCTGAGGACAGATTCCCCTAGAGGAGGCACAAATCTAGGCCCTTACCACCTGTGCTCATGAATGACTGCATGGCACTTTGGGCAAGTGTCAAAGTGTTAGCTTCGGTGTCCTGGCCAAGTTCCTCTATCGGTAGTTATTGAGTTCTCCTTGCAGTTTCAGTTGTTCTTCACTTCCCATCCTAAACAGTTGTGTAGCGTTGCTGTGTGCTGTTAAATTCTGCCCTAGAGTTGGTTGCATTTCAGTGGTGGGTGAACTGTATACCAAGTGCTTTGGGATCTTCTGTAATGAAAGGTGCTGTATGTGTAAGATGATTTATTCAGTGCATTTTGCATGCAACCATTTCAGAAGCTAAATAAAAAGAAAGGGTCAAAAAAGTGAGTGAGAGAGGTCGAGGAAGTTTGAGGAGCAGAAGGGCACAGATGAGCCCTTTGCCTGTCTCCTTCTCTCCAGCCCAAAAATCACCTCTGGGATTAATTTAGCAGCCTGTACTCCTTGCGGGTGGTAATTGAGCAGGACTTTGGCTGCTTGGGCTGAAGGGAGCACGATTAGCTGGTGCCTACCAACGATAACACAAGGTCCTAACATGCACAATCCCAACATGCACAAGTTTTCCTTATGTTACTGCCTCCCCTAAGCAGCAGCAGCAAAGAGAAGCAGAGTGCTAGTGGAAATCAGGGTGTCACATGTGCTACCCTTGATAATCCCAGGTGGTGGTGACCATCCAGATGGGTTGCATTAGCAATAGTTATACATTGCTGGTCATAAATGACTCTGTTATCAGACTCTTTAATCTACTTCAGTGCTGCAAGGTTCTGTAAGATCCACCTTGCATTGCAAGTGATTTCACCCCTCAGGTGCCATAGCTGGCATGTGCTTGCAAGCTGCATGGGTTTGATGCCACAAGAAGTATCAGTAGGATGTGAGGTCAGACATCATGTGTCCATGCAGCCATATTGGGGTCACGCTGCTGGATGTAACTGGTATGCAGAGCATCCCCCAGGAATGTAAATGGCTAAATATTTGAGTACCTTTGAGATGTGTCTGGCTGCTATTTATAAGAGCCTTTGAATATATGGATTAGCTCATCTGGTCTGTGGTCGTTACCATCACCCATTTCTTTGGAGAGACATAATGGGGTGTACTGGCTGTAGGGTGACCAGACAGCAAATGTGAAAAATCAGGACGGGGTGGGGGAGGGAGTAATAGGAGCCTATATAAGAAAAAGACCCAAAAATCGGGACTGTCCCTATAAAATTGGGACATCTGGTCACCCTAACTGGCTGTTAGCACAAGCTAGAAGAAGTACACTGACGTCAGTGGAGTTGTGACAGTCATGAATTTGGCTTATGTGGTAGCTAAGTTTATGCCTATGTTCTGTACACAGACAAAATTATCAGCTCTGAACTTGTGGGTCAAGGATATGACTCCCAACGGCTCAGTCTCGCAATGTGCTGAGCACCCTCAATTCTTATGGACTGCAGTGGGAGTGGAGAGTGGCCAGCATCCTACAGAGTCTGGCTCACATCACAGGGTGTGTTAGCACACTGCATTTTTAAAGCAATGACATACATTGCTGTGAATGTGTGAGCTGGTGAATAGTGAATTGTAAAGCTCATCAATGGCCAAACACCTCACATTTGCCTGCCGGGGTGCCCACCCCTATAATATACTGGACCCTAAGGGCTCATGTGTAACAAAAGCCAAGTCAGGAAAAAGAGCCCTTTATTCTGTGCTGTCTGTGGATCAACTCTGATATCCTTACTCCTATTGAATAGTACCTTACTCCACAAGTAGTTCCACTGAAGCCAGTGGGACAGCTGGCAGAGTGAGGGACTACTCAATGTGAATGAGGGTGGCAGAATCTGGCCCTGCATTAAGCAAAGCACCTTCAAAAGGGGTTTGTTGTGTAAAGGCCCAATCACGTTGGAACAACTCTGAGTTCAGGAGAGCAGATTTGAGTGAAGCAAGACAACATTAGGGCTAGTGTGGTCTTGCCCTTTTTCAGTTCTGATCTCCCCATTGAGGCTTTGTGAGCATTGGGAAGGAAGAAGAGAGCAATTTAGCTCTTAGTGTGTCTTGATTAGCTTAGGTATTAGGGAGTATTAGAGTCCTGATTATGCAAGTAGTCACGGGTCTTCAAATGAACTGATCACATGGTTAAAGATAGACACATGCTTAAGTACCTGAAGTGGGGCCTAACTAATTAACTCTTTTTCCAGCAGTGTTGTTTTTATGGCTATCCCACCTTTGTATGGTTCAGATACTCTCTGTAGCTTGGGTTTGTTGGATTAGATACAACTTCTTTTACTTCAGAAAAATGGCATGAATTTAATTATAACAGCACCAATGGAACCAAGTAAATAGACATTTAAATTAAACCACATCCTGGAGTGGATATGGCCTCACTCCCTTTGTGCTAAAATGGAGACGTTTTATCCCTTAGGTTACACAGTCTCTCCTTGCCTGTCATGGGAATTTACAAGTGATACATTAGCCACAGGAGGGCTCCCTTATTGTTCCCTGAAGGTAACACAAACGTATTGAGAGTTACAAGGGGAAATTTCCATTCAAAAATGCAAATTCAAGGGATATAGAGCTCAAACCAAGTATGTACCTTAGTTCATACCAAGATCTGTCTGCATGAGTAATTTCATGCCAATCAGCCCTAAGTTACTGTCCTTGTTGCTTCTGAAATTAAGTGAGCTTGAGAATAATGTTCCTGCATTTTAGCTATATATTTCCTCACAATTTAAGTGATTTTGGTTTGGGTATTTTTTTTCCCCTGTGATGTTAGAGTGTTAGGTCTGTGGAAAACCACAAAAACAGCATACACCAGATTGAGGGAAAGAAGCTTAATGTAAAGTACCATGCTCCAAACAAACAAAGTACCTACCCGAATGTGATCAGTCCCTCTCTGTACCTCTCTGATTTGTCTCATTTTTTCTTGAAAAATTAGTATTGGTGAAGTTGTTGGATTGACAGTCCTAGCGACTGGAATCCTCTAATCCTCTACAGAACAGGCAAAGCATGGGCCAGTGGAAATGCAATCTTGCCTCCTTAATTTTAATGCCTTAACAGTGAGATGTTGGGATCACCTCTAGCCTTAGAGTGGAGGCTAATCCATGTAGTCTTTTTCAGATGTGGCCCATCTGCTAAAATTTCCAGAAGTGGGATCACTTGCAGTGTGGAGAGAGAGAGATGTGGGCACCTGCCCCTCCAAGAGCTGGAGTTACACCTACCAACTCATTTCACCTGTGTCACTGAACAGCTTACGGACATTTGGTCATTACTAACCTGGGCTGGATTGGAACTGGTGATGTAAGAGCAAAAGGCTCCAATATAGGTCCCCTGAGTCATTCATTCCCCTTTGTCCCATCCATAATTTTCAGTGATGATGAATTAGTCCTGATTATCATGTTTGTTTTATTTCTTGCAGAAATAGAATTAGAATAGCTTCCATTAGTTGCTGAACTTTACCCTGTTTCCAGCTAGATAAAGACAGAAATGGGCTTCCTACTCAGAGGACCTTTGTCCCACTCCAGCTGACATTCAAAGCATATGTATTTATTTTGCATACTACTTTTTTATCCCACACAAGAAAATTACATAGGGAAAATGTCAAGTGAATTTCCTGGGTGTCCTCTGGGCTTATCTGTTCTTTCATAGCCAGTTCCTTTGGTCAAGGAAATCTCAAAAGATGATTCTCCAGATGAGATTCTTGCAGACTCAGGTAGGAGAGCAGGATTAGACTCTAGCTGGTTGTCTGAATAATCACTTACTGTTATCTCATAATGTTAAATGACGTTAGAAGAAAGAGGCTGAGCTACCTGGGAATAATTGGAAATTGCCGGTGGCTACCACCATTGTTGATGATTTTGTTTATATTTCTCAGGGTATTAGACTGACTTTTTCTGTGCTGCCTTATGATTAGAAGAGGAACCTGGAAGATGTGGGTTTGGGGTTCTGTGCTGAACTATGGGATGGAGTGTGGTCTAGTGGTTAGAGCAGGGACTTGGGAGTCAGGATTCCTGGACTGTGTTCCTGGTGCTGCTCTCGAATCGCTGTGTGCTGTTGGGGAAATCATCCTGGTTCATCAGTTTACAATCCTGAAAATGGTAATACCTGTGATGCCTACTTAGTGTTATTTAAGTGTTTTGAGATCTTTGGATGAAAAGTACCATGTAAGTATTATAATTTAGTACCAAAGGCTGTGAGTTGGGAAGCCAGAATAGTTGCAGCTCTTTGGAAAGCCCTCTTGGTCTTGTGTACAGGTAATCCTTTCATATTCCCCTTCCATATGCTTGACTGATACACAGAGATGAAAGATTCCCTCCTGCTAACACTGAGCTCTGAAGGATTCCTTGAGTCAACCTATCATCTCCTCATGTCAGTCAGAATGGGGTTTTGCTTAGTTAGTATCTGAATGGGAACCCAGATACTACAGAAAGTGCTTGACTCAGTTGGTGTTACTCTTCCATCTGAGTACGAGAGTGTTAAATCTTGCTGTAGGAGGTGCCATCTTTTTTTGGATGAGACAAAAAAAAGGCTTGATCATTACTCAATGGGCTGTTTAGATTTCATTTACTCCTGAGAAAATCTATAGCCACTCCTTTTAAAAGCTTGGTGAGACAAAGACAGCTTGTTCATGAAGCATGGCTAAGGTCCAGTCTAGACTACCATTTGGAACCACCTTCAGGGACAAACAATTTGTAAGCAGATTCAAGGAAATGATGGTGGCTGTAGTGTAAACAGACCCAATGATTTTATACACAATAACAGTTGAGACAGACACCAGGGATTTCATCTTTACCTAGAGATGCAAGGATAATTCGTAATGAACAATGTATTCACCTAAATTCACTTCTTTGTCTGTCCTCTAACAGATTGTGAAATTCTTGAATCCACTAATTATTCCAAATTCTTTGGGAATTTCTGCAGCAAATATTTCTTAGTGGATTATTCCCCTGTAGTCGTTACTGTGAATATCCAGATTTGTATTGTCTTGGTTAGTGTGCCATTTAAAATGTGCTTCTGGGGAATAGTCAAACGTTCTACTAGAAAACCTTGTTAACTGGAACATTTGCAGAAAACAAATACAAAAGGGCTGCAAACACAGTCCAATCACATGTGGTGGTTACAAATCATATGAGGTTAGATGACATGCTAGTAAAAATGCACGAGCCCTGTCTACAGCTCCCACCGTTTAAAAATTTTATTAAGATGATGTTAAAAAAAATAGTGAACAGAGTTTGGACATAGAAGTTTCTGGTTATCAGGGAATAACATACAGATTATCGAGGGTGCAAAGTTTGGTTTAAGATCAGGTGGCATGAGGAATACATAATCTGCAATATCCCCGATTGGGGGTAAAAGGTTGATGGGTCAAAGTACAAACATTGAGATATGAGGGTCTGAAGTTCATAGAGTGGTTGTGTTCGGGTGTGGAGTATAATGAGTGGATATGATGATGAGGATGGATTGACCCTCATTTGGTGAGATTTAATGTTTAGGGAGTTTATGGTTCCAGTTCATATGATCCAACAGAGAAGGTCACTTGGTCCCTTTCTCGTAGTGGGAGAACAATGTCACTCTGGCTCACGCCTCCTGGTACTGTCGGTGGCCGGTGATGTGCTCGATGTAGATGTCCCTGGACCATCGGATGGCGTCTGAGACCATGAGGCACCGCATGAGACGTGCGTAGTGTCGACCGATCCCGCAGGTCCGCAGCACACGCTTGTTGCAGGGGTCCCAGGCGCCCAGGGCTCTGACAATCAGGGCGTCCATCTGCACCTCATAGCCCTTCGCTCTCAGGGTGTCAGCCAGGGGGGCGTACTTTTCCAGCTTACGAGCTCGGGCTTCGCAAAATGCCGGGGTCCTGTTCTCAAAGGAGACCGTGACGTCGATGAGGATGAACTTTTTCTGGGCCTCGTCGGTGACGACCACATCAGGTCGTAGCTGGCTGTTGGTACCGGCGATGGTGCAGTTCACGGAGATCTCCCCCAGGTGTGGCGCGATGGCTTTCACCAGGCGGTTCTGGATGGCGTTGTGTCGCAGTTGCCAGGCTCTGGAGTGGGGTTTGCAGCTGCACAGGACCTGGGGTAGGGTCTCGTTGGGGTAGCCGCACTTCCTGCAACGCTTGTCTCGGTTCCCGTGGCGGACGGCTCCGTTGAACGGGACGCAGTTGAGCCGTGCACGGTGGATGAACCGCCAGTCGGCAAAATGGGTGAAGCCACCCCCAGCGAGGAAGTGGTTGCTGGCGTCCCACTTGCTGGTCAACTCAAAGGCTTTACCCTGGTCCGGTTTACACTTCAGGGTTTCCACGTACAGCGAGCGGATGGCAGCCTTCAGAGTCTTCTCCAGCAAGCCCCTGGCCGTCGGGGTGACGATGGTGTTGTCGTCGGACCTGGTCTGCGGCACCTGGACTCCCAGCTTCTGGCGCTCCTCGCACCACTCCCAGCGGCAGCCGATGCGCTTCTCCAGGCGACGCGTGGCGTTGCGAGTGCGGGACCACAGTGAAGCGATGTCGTGCCTGTCCCGTCCGAATTCCCCATCAAGGGAGCCGCTCAGGAAGGTGGCGATGTCTTGGTTCGAGGGGGCTCTGGTGATCTGCTTCTCTGTCACATCACGCAGGGCATTCGCCGCAATGTTCCTCACCGTGGCATCGGGACATGTCAGCAGGCGGAAGGCATGGGTGATCACCACGACGTCGCATAGATCACCCATGCGGGGGACGTTGGCGCCGCCGCGCCTGTGGGCGATGTAGACCAGCTCGTTGCTGGCTCTCTGGGGAAGGAACAGCCACTTCTTCACCAGCTTCCGGATGATCTTGTCTACAATCTCCACAGTTGCATTGGTAGTGAATTATGACTTTGAAGTGTTTTAATATAGACAAACTCTGTTGTAGATGGGGCTGAATCATGTTTAAAATCTGTGTCTAGATACTGTTTTTAACATGATTCTGCACCCTTTGGCTGTGTCTACATTAGACTTTTCTGGGAAATCTCTTACCATTACATTGGCACCATTACATTGGCACCAGTATAGCTCCACTGCCAACAATAGCAAGAGTGCTAGTATAGATAAGCACCAGGTTTATTTCATCCCTGTCAGAGCAAGTCTAGATGATAGATACAATGCTGATACAAGCTGGTGACGTGTCTACAATAGTGCACCTGTCCGCCATGCAGCTGACTCATAGTAGCACATTAGTGGAAGATTTCCCCATCAAGTCGAGTGCAGGCAAGGCCCAACACTTTGTCCTCACCAACTGACCAAACCAAGTTAGAAATCAGTTTAGCAGGACCAAATTTCAATGTGGCTCCTTAATTCAGTTTGTGCTACAATGTGGATGAAGTCTGAGGCTCTTCCTACAGTATACATAACAACCATCTTGAGGAACATAGCTACAACAGGGTACATTAACCAAACAACCTCAAATATTTACATTTAAAGGTACAGGTGTCCTTTGTCCACCAGCATTTCCCATCTTGCATTAGTAATTAGCATTAGTCATGTGTGTTTCCGGTTTCAGAGTTGGACGAGTGCAGCAACATCTTTTCAGTGAACGTTTGTTCAGATTTTTAAACAAATTGACTCTGTGGCAGGGCTTGTAGATTTCCCACTCATTAACTGGCTGAGACGCAAACCAGGACTCTTGTGCTCTGAAAGCAGCAGTTCTGCCAGCTCAGCCAATTGGCCTTGTCTCCTCCAGATGTGATTTAAGGCAATCCAGAGCAGCCTCATCCCCATGCCATGACCCCTTCTCTTCTTAAGGTGGCAGCAAGTTTCAGAGTTAAGATCAATGGGGCAAGTCACACTTCTTGGAACTATTACTTCAGGCTCTCTTCAGAGTCAGGCAGGCATCGCTTACACTTGAGTCAGAGTTTCAAGCTTTTATTTGCATCCACAAGAAACAGGTTTTTAAAATGAAAACTTAAGATTCTGACATCATTGAGTAATTCCAGGAGCTGGGGTCCTAGGAATGGAACTGTAGTGCTTGTCCTTCAATCTGGCGCAGCTCCCTTCCCTGTGCAGCAGAGCCAGTAGCAGCATGCAGTGCTCACCTCATTGGGAATCCTTTTTTGCAGGTCTCACATATGTAATTTTTTAGGGACTGACTGCACCGTGTATTGATAATGCAGCACTGTACACCCTTAGCTACCTCCTGCAGTTGTCAGTCTAAATTCAAAAAGTTCTAGGCATTAATCAGCAGTGGTCATGGATGAACATCCGTAAGAGCTCCCCTGAGCATCTCCCCTATTCCCACTGCATGGTATTTCTGACCCAGATACTTCTTGGTGCCAACTGGCATAGGGCACGGGGTACATAAGGGTTTCAGGGATCCCCTGGGTCTGGTCTCTATTTAACAGTTCATCAAAGAGTGTCATATAAGGTCTGTACTAAAAGCTTGTGTCACACTGATCATCATCATGTATGTACAGATAATATGTAAGGAGTTAAGTAAATATACTGAAAATTATGCTCTTATAGTATGAGAGTTGGGGCTGATCACCAGAAGGTGATAAACAAGTTTCTTTCAGTTTGGAGATGCTTACCTGTCTGGCTGTATGTAAATTGAGTATTGTATACTTCACAATTTACTTCTGAACAAAATGCTAATCAAGAGATTGCAAAGTCTCCAGAGGAGATTCTCTACAGGGAAAAACAAGCAACAGGATGTACCCTGTTTACAAGTGAAGATGATGGATCATTGGAACTACATCTGGGAGTGCAGAGGTACACCCAGGTATCCTATAGCTAGGGCATAAACTACCAGCTGGCTTGTCTTATGAATGGAGGATCACAGCTGGTCTGTTTAATGCTGGGAGAAAAACTTCAGGTGAGCCAACCTTTATAAGACAGGAGAATGTCCTGTGTGTTAAGTTTAGGCTCTAGAAAGTGGGTTATGATTTTATTTTATATGTAACTTTTTGTTTCCATTAAGTCTACTTGCTCCTCAAACCTCTGTTCTTCGTTAAATAAACTTTTACTTGTTTTCACTCTATACAAATCTAAGTGGATTTGAGTGGAGAGGTGGAACTGGTAAACTGGGGTGTACTGTTCCTTTGGGAATCACAGAGCTGCGAATTCTGTGAGAGCCCATTGGAACAGGGGCTGGACACTGCAGGGGGACATTGGGAGCGTGGGAGTGGGAGGGTTGGGTTTGCAGTGTGCCCATTGTTTATCTGCAGAGGGACAGCGGAGCCTGCATGGGCTGAGAGGAGAGTACTTGTGTTGCCTCTGGCTGATGGAGTTGGGGAGCTGTCCCTAGGCAGGCATAGACAAGGCTTGCTCACACTAAGAGCAGGTGGTAGCGAGGTGCCTCGCAACTGTGGGTATTCCTGAAAGCATCACAGTATTTAGTGTGGATTATAGAAAAATACATCCCTGGGAGCGTATCATAACATGTCACTGTGTCCCAGCTGCAGTGATTTGTGCATGGACAGGTGACACTTGTATTCATCTCAGCGGTCTTATTTACCATGTTGCCATTTTCCTTTGCCTTGTGCGAAGCCGTTTTCTCTCCCCAGTTTCTCTCAGACACATGTTGCCTTCCATTATTTATTCTTCTACCTGTTGCGCTGGTGAATCCGCAGCCTGCCGATCTGCAGCTAATGGAGGCTTTTGCTTCAGTTGCAGTGCATTGGAGTGTAAAAGGGAAAGGCCACAGGAGGGTAATTCTGGCATCCTGCAGGCCACACAAAGACTGACTGTCAGCACTTCCAAAGGACTTGTGGTGTATGTTTGTGTGTGTGTGTGTGTGAGAGAGAGAGAGAGAGAGAGAGGCAGGCACAGCAGCTTCCATAGAGCTGCCTATACTAGTTCCTTTTGTGGGGACCTATGAAGAGGGAAGTTGCACAGTGTAGAAAGGTTCTGTCTCCTTTCCTGTTTTCTTGCTGTCACCACAACAGCCCATCTCCGTACCCACCTATGGTTGCTACCTGCCTCAGTATACCTGTGATCTTCCTGACTTTGTGCTGACTTTGTCAGCATAATTCCACTGCTCTGAAGATACTCATGAGGTCTACAGTATCTTTTGGGCCCAGTGAAACATGATCATCTCATAACACAATGTGAGCACATTTCTCTGGAAAGTGATCCAATTCATCGTATTGCAATTGCAATGCATCAAAGTAGTATTGCTTCAGGTGAGTGTAAAGCTGGCAAACCTACTGAGTGACCTGGGGCAGGACAGATCTGATCTTTGCAAGAGGTAGAGGCATTGCACCTCTTTAAACACCTCCTACAGTTTCAGTTGATTTTGACATTCACCTTTGTTTCCTGGGAAGACATGTAGCTATAGTTTTGCACTGTGACTTATAAGCTAAGCAGGGTCAGGCTGTATCAGTATTTAGATGGGATACTCTGCAAGGAACACTCCTATGTTAATGATGGTGGTGCTCAACTGAACAAAATGCTACTATTGATCCCTTTAATGTGTTTAGTAAACAGAATGGAACCCTCATTTCTCGATCCGTTCCCAGTTCCAAAGCTGATCCAGTAGAGGCTAGACTGCCCTTCACCCATCACTGCTGCTGAAGCTAGTTTGAACTCCTTTGCAGTGTCATGGGTCCTTTGCTGGGGTCATGAAAACTAGCCAGACAGTCTCTTTGCCTATCTGTCAGACAGATCCCCCATCCTTTAGGATTATCCATTGTTCTCTATTCTTTATAGGTTGTCTTTGTTGCAGTTCCCGTCTCTGTCTCACCCTCTCTGCACAAATAGGCAAAAAGATATGCATCGTGACAAATGACGAACTGTGCACCTGCTAGAAAGTGCTCAAAAAAACAGGCATGGGTAGAAATGAGCAGCAGGGCTGTGAAGGAGCCCAGATACATTCAGCTGTCTCTGTATTTGTGTTTGTTTTGCATGGTCTGTGCCTCCTGGCCAGTTGTGAGATGTGAGGTCTTTGTATTTCCACTATTCAGGAACTGAAATATCTTGCGAAGACATGATTTTGTGTAATTTCAGTCCTGTAAATGGTTCTCTAAGGCACTAAGGAAGCACTTGAAAGCGATAAATACAAATAGAAATAAACGCAGATACTTCAGTGCTATCCAGTGTTCATCACAGCCATAAAAGTTCTGGGGCACAGTGATGCCTGCATCCCATTAACACCAGGTTTGACAGCACTAGGAGCTGTCCACAACCTCATGACTGTGGTTATGCAGCCATGTATTCCCAGTGCTGAAGGAGACAGAAGAGGTGAACAGGCAGCTTTGCAGAGAAGTGACTGGGTGGATGTACTGAATGGTTGTGCGTGTAGGGGACACTTGGTGGAAGGTAATACCTGCCTGCAGCAGGGGAGGTACCATAGCAATTAATGGACTCATGGCGCCAGGCAAAAGTATACAAGCATCACAAAGGTTTCCTCACTTTTCCAAAGGAATGAATAAGCAGGGAAAGGTGGTGATTCAGTTTAGAATAAGGGTAAGGTACAGGAAGGTTCTTTCCAGTCCAGAGTCCAGATGTAGGTCCTACTTTGGAAGTACACTAGCCTGCTTGTTTCCTTTGGGTCCTGCCCTGTGTTCTGCAAGAAGCGCTTTGTGGAACATAGGGTGGATCTGAATTCACTTTGTACTCCTGAGGGAATTCTGTGCCAAAAAAGTAAAAATTTTGCACCAAAATCTTTAAAATTCTGTGCACAATATTTTAAAATTCTGCATATTTGATTTGTCAAAGTAACATGATACTTTACAGAATTTTAAAATTTTTAATTTTTTGGCGAAGAATTCCCTCAAGCGTACTAGGGTTCAGTGTGGCACAGTCTGGGTGCGGGCAGCTCGGTAGGAGGCCTGGGGGGGAATCTGAATGCACAGGGGCTCGGCAGGGGGTTCTAGGTGCAGGGGGAATGGGACCCTGCAGGGGAGTCCAGGTGAAGGTGGTTAGGGCTCAGTGGGAAGAGGAGGCTGGAGGAGTGGGGCTGGGTGGGGTGTCACGGTGCAGCTGGTTGGGGCTCAGTGGGGATTGGGTGTGAGGGGCTCCTGATGCAGGGGGTGAGGCTCAGCGGGGAGGCTCAGTGAAGGGGCTCTAGGTGCGGGGTGCTCCTGATGTGGGGCAGCTTGGTGGGGGTGTTCTAAGTGCTTGGGTGGGGGGATGGGTCACTGTACGGGGAGCTGCTTCCCCTGTCCGCCCAACCCAGACCTCTCTGCACCTGACCCCCCCACTGAGCCTCACACACGCACCTGGATCCCCCACCCCACCGAACCTCACACCCCCCTGCACCCAGACCCGCTCCTACCAAACCTCCCCCCCCCACACTGTAGTGCAGAGCTTCCTGCAGCCAGGGGAAGTTTCTGGGCGTTGATCTTACCCAGCCCTGGCTGCTCTGTGCAGGAAAGGGGGGAGGGGGAACTCCATCTCCCCTCTCCTCCTCCCCACCTAGCTGGGACTAACATCCCTGGATGCCCTGGGGCATCCCCAGATCCCCCTCCCCCGAGGGATTTACCTCTCCCCTGCTGCCCGAACAAAGTGTCTGAGCTGCCAGGAGGGGGCAGTGAGCACTGGTGCAGCTTCTCTTTGCTTTCCCACAGAAACCATTTTCTGCAAGGAAGCAAAGGGAATCTGTGGAGGGGGGCATTTTTCTGCTGCGCCGCAGAGGTGCAGATTTTCTCCAGGAGTAACTTTGCTGGGAGGAGAAGGGTGTTGTGTTGTGATTAGAGAGGCATCAAAGATGCAAAACTTAAATCCAGGTCTGTATTGTGTGTGTGTGTGGGTGGGTGGGTGTGATCATAAGGAGAGGGGTAAGATGCTAAATTCAGATCCAGATCAGATTTTAACACCCCTGTTTCTTAAAATTTGGGGTGTCTTTGAATTTGGGGATTTGGTTTGGGCCCATCTCCTTCTGACAATTAGGATGCTGCATATTGATGCCATGACAAACTTTCCCCACCTGGACCTGTGATGGAATTGCTATGCCTTGCGGAATAAACTGAGAAAAGCAGAGACCCTATCCTGAGTTTTGGCAATATGACTCCTCCCAAAGGACAGGGAGGAATGATGAGGAAAGGGAGTCTCCCAAGCTTGATTCTTTCCCGCAATGTTTCCCCTTTTCCCTTCTGCAAACCTGAGGCATGGCATAGTCTATAGTGAGTCTGTTGGAGGATAAGGATTAGCAGGCCTGTCAGGAAGGTACCAGATGCCCCAGGAGCAGTGCATGGCCCATAGAACGATGCTTCCCAGCATCCCAAAGCTGAATCTAGTTTTTTGTTATATATCTGTGATGTTTGGGGGTTTTTTCCTCACAGAGATAATTGTGTCCGATGATGGAGTTTGCTAACCCTGTCTTTTCGATCCTGTAGTGCGGCTGCTGCTCTATTTTCTACATGGCTGGGCTTTACTGCAGACCTGTCGAGCCACGGCTCTCTCTGATTGATTTTTCTTTTCTTTCTTAAGAGAAGAGATTGCCCTAAGCCAGTGTTATGGCATTGCGGCCCAAATACATAATTACCAGGAACGGGGGGCTCCTTGGGCAGCACAGGCTGCCGGCATTTGGCACAGCCGGATTGCTTGAAAGCTCAGGCATCTTGTGTGGGGCCAAAACTATTCCTTGTTGTGATGAATTTGTCTGATCTCTGTTTGTTTGTTTTTTGTTTGTTTTTGTTTTTTTTTTACATGGAGGGAAATGAAAAAGAGAAAGCAGTAGCTTCAAACAAACAAACACAAACACACATCCCTCCACACACACACACACACACACACACACACACACACACACACACACACACACACACACACACACACACTATGGAGACTTTCCGCTCTAGGATTCTAATTCAAGAGTGGCCCTGGGAAGTAGTATCTGAAAGTATTTATAGCTACCCAGTAGCTCAGCTGAATACTTAGGGTCTGATCCTGTGTGAGGTGCGGCGCACCCTGAATTTCACTGAAGTCCTGTCTCAGCCGAGGTGGGGGCTGTCCAGGTGAAGGAGAAGGTGGGGCACTTTTGGAGAAGCTTGTTCTCATGGTGTACCTATTCTATACTGGGACTTCAATCTGGCACCTAACACCAGCATTGCATTCTTTTAAAGAGGGGACAAAAGTAACTACAATGACTAATACATTTTCTACAAGGGGGAATTTACCAGTGTAATTATGGGGCTATAGTTATATTGGTATAACTCTCCATGTGGACACTTTTACTCTGGAATAAGAGTGTCTTGTTCCAGTTTGGCTGATACTGCTTCCAAAATGACATAAGCTAAATTGGAAAAAGGCACCTTTATTCCAGTATAAAGGATTGTCTACATGGGAAAATTGGCCAGCCTAGTTATAATAGTTATTTCACTGTAGCTACGCTGGTCAGTTTCTCCATGTAAAGTGTCCTTAAGAGTGCTCGCATGGTGAGTTATACTGGTACAACTTCAGCAGTATAATTATTCATAGATTCTGAGACCAGACAGAACCACTCTGATCATCTAGTCTGATCTCCTGTCTAGTGCGTGCCATAGAACTTTCACAAAATAATTCCTAGAGCAAATCTTTTAGAAAAACATCCAATCTTGATTTAAAACTGCCAGTGATGGAGAATCCAGCGTGACCCTTGGTAAATTGTTCCAATGGTTAATTACTCTGACTGTTAAAAACGTACATCTTATTTCCAGTCTGAATTTGTCTAGCTTCAACTTCCATGTTATATCTTTCTCTGCTGCATTAAGGAGCCCGTTATCAAATATGTGCTCCCAATGTAGGTACTTATAGACTGTAATCAAGTCACCACTTAACCGTCTCTTTGTTAAGCTTAATAGATTGAGCTCTTTCAGTCAATCACTATCAGGCATGTTTTTAATTATTCTTGTGGCTCTTCTCTGAACCCTCTCCAATTTATCAACATCCTTCTTAAATTGTGGGCCCCAGAACTGGACACAGTATTCCAGCAGCGGTTACACCAGTGTCAAATACTGAGGCAAAATCATAATTGGCGGGTGCTTAGCACTCACCGGCAGCCAAGCTCCTCCCTACCCCCAGTAGGGAGCAGTCCTAATCAACTCCTCCCCCTCCCTTCCAGCACCTCCTGCCCGCTGCAGATCAGCTGTTCCATGGCATGCAGGAGGCCCTGGGAGGGAGGGAGAGGAGCGGGGACAGGGTGCACTCAGGGGAGGGGGCGGGAAGAGGTGGGGCGGGTGAGGGCTTGGGGGAAGGGGTGGAGTGGGGGCAAGGCCTGGGGCTGTGAGGGGGTTAAGCACCCCCGGGGGGAAATTGGAAGCGGCGCCTGTGGATAAAATAACCTCTGTACTCCTACTCGAGATTCCCCTGTTTATGCATCACAGGATCTTGGCCACAGTGTCATATTGGGAACTTGTGTTCAGCTGATTATCCACCATGACCCCCAAATCTTTTTCAAAGTCACTGCTTCCCAGGGTAGAGTTCTCCATCCTGTAAGTATGGCCTACGTTCTTTGTTCATAGATATGTACATTGACCTTTAGGCGTATTATTGTTTGCTTGCACCCAGTTTTACCAAGTGATCCAGATAGCTCTGAATCAGTGACTTATCCTCTTCATTATTTACCACTCACCACATTTTTGTGACATTGCTAACTTTATCAGTGATGACTTTAAGTTTACTTCCAAGTCACTGATAAAAATATTAAATAGCATGGGGCCAAGAACCCATCCCTGTGGGACCCCTGGAAACACACCTGCTCATTGATGAATCCCCATTTACAGTTACATTTTGAGATCTATCAGTTAGCCAGTTTTTAATTCATTTAATGTGTGCCTTGTTAATTTTATATCTTTCTAGTTTTTTAATAAAAATATCATGTAGTACCTAGTCAGACACCTTAGAGGAGCCTAAGTACATTACATTAACACTGTTACCTTTATCAAACAAATTGTAACCTCATAAAAATATCAAGTTAGTTTGAAATTATCTGTTTTCCGTACACTCATGTTGATTTACATTAATTACATTACCCTTTAGTTCTTTTTTAATCAAGTCCTGTATCAGTTGCTCCATTATTTTGCCTGGGATCAATGTCAGGATAAATAGGTCTATAATTACCTGGGTCATCCCATTTACGCTTTTTAAAAATTGTCACATTAGCTTTCTTTCAGTTTTCTGGAACTTCCCCAGTGCTCCAAGACTTATTGAAAATCAATATTAATGGTCCAGTGAGTTCCTCAGCCAGCTCTTTTAAAACTTTTGGATGCAAATTATCTGGACCTGCTAATTTAAAAATGTCTAATTTTAGTAGCTTCTGTTTAATATCCTTCAGAGGTACTAGATGAATGGAAAGAGTATTATCACCATACCATGAGGCTATGTTGTCTGTTTTTTCCCCAAATACAAAATAGAAATAGGATTGAACAATTCTGCCTTTTCTGCCTTTTATTGATAATTCTACCAATTCCATGTGGACTAATGTACCACTATCGTTGTCAGGATTCATTCAAATATCCTTCTTATTGTCCTTAACTCTGCTGGCCATAATTCCCCTTGTGTTCCTTGGCTTCCCTTATCAATTTTCTACAATTTCTAACTTCTGATTTATATTCATTACTATCAACTTTCCATTTCTTCCATTTGTTACATTTTATTTTAGTTTATACTTTACAGCTGCCTTCACTTCCCCTTTAAACCAGATAGTTTGTTGTTGTTGTTGCTGTGCTGGTTAAAACAACAACTACACAGTTTTTCCTGAATTGTGGGATTGTGACTTTTTGGGCATCTAGTAAGGTGTTCTTAAATGATTACCAATTATCGTTCACGTTTTTCTGATTAAATTCTTCCTCCCTGCTGATTTGGCTCATAACTGTTTTCAGCTTTATAAAGTTGGCCCTATTAAAGCACCAAGGATATATATCACTGGTCTGGACTCTATTTTGCTTGTACATTATAAATGTTATCAGGTCATGATCACTTACACCTAAGCTACCATTAATTTTTAGTTCTGTGATCAGTTCCTCTTTATCTGTTAGGACCAGGTCTAATATAGATTTCCTCCATGTTGGCTGCAACACTTTTTAGGTTAGTACATTTTCATCTTTTATGTTTAGAAATTACAAGGATGTTTTATTACTGGCAGCATGAGCCCTCCATCATATGTCACTCAAATTGAAGTCCTCTATGATCTTGCAGCTTTTTTCCCTACGCATTGTAGATTTGTGCGTAAGGAAGCAGTTATCCTGTTCCCTCGTGTGATTTGGTAGTCTTTAGCAGACACTAACTAGTACCCCGACTTGTGCTTTATCTCTTAGGACATTGATCCATAAGCATTCAAGATTATTTTCTTCCAAGTTATCAGTGACTCAAAAACAGGTAATGCCATTTTTGACATAGACTGCCACTCCCCCTCCTCTTTATGCTGGTATAACTATTCCAGTAAATTTCCCTAGGTAAACAAGCCCTAAATGAAAATGTTATCTAGAACAAAATGACCTAGGGCTGTCTTGATGTCTTGCTATTAGGAAGTGATAGGAAGCATGTAGCCCTTCTGGATGGACTTCCTATCCAGGTGATGTTGTACTTGATTGGCTTAAAAGTGAAATGGAAAGGGGAGATCTCTCACCTGGAATACAAGAAAAGAACAGGAGTACTTGTGGCACCTTAGAGACTAACAAATTTATTAGAGCATAAGCTTTCGTGGGCTACAACCCACTTCTTCGTATGCATCCGAAGAAGTGGGTTGTAGCCCACGAAAGCTTATGCTCTAATAAATTTGTTAGTCTCTAAGGTGCCACAAGTACTCCTGTTCTTTTTGCGGATACAGACTAACACGGCTGCTACTCTGAAACCTGGAATACAAGGGACTTCGTAAACTTCAGCAGGTATGACTTCAGGCTATCACACCTCCCAGTAGATGTGTTGCTGGTGTAGGTAGAGCTTGTCATGTAGTCTGGTGGGAGGAAGAGAACTGTGTATGTGTGTGAGGGTAGGGATGGGGTTTGAGAGGTATTTGCTGGCATGTCTTACTGCACTTCCCAGTTGGCCCTGTCAATTAATTTTTTGCCAAGCCAGATGGATGAAGACACCAAGAGCCTGAAGCAATAGTTCTGAGAGATGTGAACTACTCCCATTCATTTGAATTAGTGTTAACTCCAGAGCCTAATGAAAACTTTTTAGACATCAACATAGTTAGCTATTTCACTGCTGATCACTTTAGCAGGAGCATCTAACTACTTTGAGATGGTGGATCGAGTGGGGAACTGTAGGTTGAGCTAGAGTTGAGTATAATCAATTTCCTTTTCGAATTTAACCCTTTAGTGTTGGTGGGGCTGTAACAGGGCTGTTGGGATGCTCTTAATAGGGAGAGATGTCTTTCTGAACCAAACTTTTGGGGCTTCTCCTTTTACTGACCCTGCTACTTAATGTGGCCCAGGTCAAATTATTATTAAATTGCAGCAAGGGCGGTTTAGGTTGGACATTAGGAAAAACTTCATAACTGTCAGGGTGGTTAAGCACTGGAATAAATTGCCTAGGGAGGTTGTGGAATCTCCATAATTGGGGATTTTTAAGAGCAGGATGGTCAAACACCTGTCAAGGATGGTCTAGATAATACTTAGTCCTACCATGAGTGCAGGGGACTGGACTAGATGACCACTCGAGGTCCCTTCCAGTCCTATGATACTTTGATTAACAATTCTGTTTGTTTGTGCAGCACTTTGCTAGAGTCAAGTGCTGAATAAAAAGCCCTAAGCGTGATTATTAGTCGCTAGTACTAATTCTGCTAAGTCCTTTGGAAGATTTGTAGCCGCATTCCTCCCCACTGCTAGCACAGATTCTCTGCATGCTCACTGTCCAGCCACTAAGGAGTGAAGCTGTGGAGGTAACATAGTGGCACTGTGGTAATATGGCATACAGACTCATGGGCTTAGTTCCTGTTGTTGGTCACCATTTTTCATTAAAAAAAAAATGGAAGCAACAACCACACACATAGAGCTGGATCTGAATCAGGCTACCAGCATCAGGGAAATGTGCGGAAAGATTTCATGGCAGGGACCATAGTAATAGCTGTCCACCAGCTCTACAATCATGGTCTTTATCATGATAATAGATGCTGCATTATTTACTACTACTACTGCTTTCTTTCCTCTTATATTTGTTAGTATTATTTATTAATTAAGCAAGCCTTTGTCAGCCTTTCTGAAGGATCAACATTCTGCCTTAGGGCTTTTCTACATGTAGTGTTGCACCAGTTTAACTTAAAGGGTGATTTTAAATCAGTTTAGTTAAACTGTTGCGCTCATTTCAATTTAATCCAAGTTTACTTCGCTTTAGCTTCAACCAGTTAAGAGCAAATTTAAATTCAATCAAAATAAGACACTCTGAAACTGAAATAAGGGTTTCCACATGGTGGTTTGCACTGGTTTAGCTGTAGACAAGTTTGTGTGTAGACGGCCTTGGTGTAGTGACGAGACGCTGAGGGAGAGGGAGAGAGGCAGAGGGTTTGTTTACACTGAGGCTGGAGGTGTAATTTCCAGCTCAGGTGGACATATCTGTGCTAGCTATGTTCAAGGTAGCCTGCTAAAAATAGAAGTGTAGCTGCTTAGGGCGTGGGTGACAGGACAAGCTAGCCACTCCATCTCGGATGGGAGTGTGTGATAAATGAAAGACGGGGGGAGCTCCCTTTTATGGACACCCAGCCAGCCAATTAGCTATAAAGTCCCTCTTGGTGGCTGTTCTCTGCTTGCTTTACCTGTAAAGGGTTAGCAAAGTGCCCCAGGGAAAGGAAAGGGAGTGGGCACCTGATCAAAAGAGCCAATGGGAAGGCTAAAACTTTTTTAAATGGGGGGAAAAAAATTCCTTTCTCTCTGTTGTTAGTTCTCCAGGAAAGAAGGGAACAGGGAGCAGTTACGCTATGAGAAACTTTAAGCCAGGTATGATCATAGATCATCAAATCATACCTAGAACTACTTATTTGGAATCCCCAAATATGTAAGTAGATTAGGAATAGTTAGAAAGACACAATTAGGTTATTTCTTTCAGGGCTTTGGAGCTGTGCTCCAGCTCCAGGCAAAAACCTGCAGCTCCACTGCTCCAGAGCTGCTCCGCGCTCCAGCTCTGGGCTCCGCTCCAAAGCCCTGATTTCTTTTATTTCTTATTGGCTTGTGGACTCCTCTGTGCTAACCCCAGATGTTTTTGTTTGCTTGTAACCTTTAAGCTGAACCCCCAAGAAAGCTATTTTGGATGCTTAATTTTTGGAATTGCTCTTTTAAAATCTAGCAAAAGCCTAAGTTCCAGATGTATTTTCTTTCTTTTTGTTTTTAATAACATTTACCATTTTTAAGAATAGGACTGGATTTTTGGTGTCCTAAGAGGTTTGTGCATATGAGGTTTAATTAGCTGGGGGCAACAGCTAATGTCCTTTGTTTTCTTTCTCAGCTCTTCCCCGGAGAGGGGGTGAAAGGGCTTGAGGGTACCCCACAGGAAGGAATTCCCAAGTGTGCCTTCCTGGGTCCCAAGGTGTTTGCATTTGGGTGGTGGCAGCATCTACCCATCCAAGGTCAGAGAGAGGCCAGTATTAATTTTTAAAATCCTTGCGAGCCACCACCTTCTGCACTAGAAGTGCCAGAGTGGGGAATCAGCCTTGACAGCCACCAAGAGGGACTTTATAGCTGACTGGCTGCCTGGGTGTCCATAAAAGGGCGCTATCCTCCCCTTTCTCTCCCCCCCCCCCATTCATTTATCACAGAGTGTATTCAGGGTGGCTATCCTGTCCTGCTACTTGCACTGCTACAACTACGCTTCTGTTTTTAACGGGCAAGTCAAGCAGAACTAGCATGAGAGTGTCTATCGGAGCTGGAAATGTCCCTTCCTGCTCCAGCGTAGATGTGCCCAGAAAGAGGGACATGCACACATGGGGAAAGGAGACGCATGCAGACCACTTGAAAGATTGTTCTAAAATGACCTTTAGTGAGGCTAAATGTATTTACAAACAAGCTTGAACTCTATTGTATAAACTGTTACATATTTCACACACTTACAGCCATTGCGTTTCCTTTATGGTGACAAATCTCCTTTTACTTCACCCTGTTCGACAAAACACTTTCCGGAGCTCACATTCCAAAACCAAAGCCCTCGGGTGATGGTGAAATGCTCTTTATATTCAGGAGAAGGTGCAGCAGCCACCATGGCACTGAAAGACTTTGGAAATTCTTTCCAGCAGTAGGAACAGTGACCTGTTAATAAGGCTTTGGATAGTTGTGTTTCTTGACCTTCATCCAGAATAGGAGCCCAAGTGCCCACAACAATCAGAGTTGATGAGTGGTTAGAGGAAGAGGAGCAGGCAGGGCAGTTAAAATATTGCTTCTTTCTATTTCAGGAGGGATAAATCTCTGGACTTCAAGAGGGAGGGAAGATGTGCATGTGTGTGTCTGTGTGTGTGTGAGCAAACACTAATGCATCATGGTGGACAGGTCATTCCACTGAATGCAGCTCAGCTCCTGAGTGTTTGGAGATTAGAGGCAGCAATAATTTCTGGCTGCCGTGCTTTATGTTAATGTGGCAGACCGCGGTTCTATATTTCTGCTGAGATGGCCACTTTTGTGAAGCTTAATCCTGACCACAGTGGAAACGTTGAGGGCTCCTGATACTCACATTTGCCTCTCACTGATTTAGCCAGGCAATGAAACAACACGCGGTTTATGGTTGTTGTTTAGTGCTGGGATCTATCATCTAGTTCTCTCTAGTTCTGTGGGCTAAAATGGGAAGGGAGCCTAGAAGGGAAGTGGCAGATACTGGCCTTCCCCACTGAGCGAATAATCTCAGCATTTGCAGGACAATATCTAGCACCTTTAAAAGAGAACTGGATAAATCCATGGAGGTTAAGTCCATTAATGGCTATTAGCCATGATGGGTAAGGAATGGTGTCCCTAGACTCTGTTTGTTTGTCAGAGGGTGGAGATGGATGGCAGGAGAGAGATCACTTGATCATTACCTGTTAGGTTCACTCCCTCTGGGGCACCTGGCATTGGCCACTGTCGGTAGACAGGATACTGGGCTAGATGGACCTTTGGTCTGACCCAGTACAGCCGTTCTTATGTTCTTACCTCCTTCCTAATTCAAGTGGATAAATAAATTCCTCCACGTGCCTGTCTTTATTTCCACTTCTCTAAAACGTTTACAGTCCTAATGCCATTGATTGGTGTTGGTCCTTGCTCTCTCTCCATTCTGTACGCTGCTGGCAGTCCATCTGCTTGGGGCTCGCAGCAGTGAGCAAGAATCAGAAAGGGAAAATGCCAACACCCAGAAGGAAGAGGGGATCCCAAGCCAAGCATTAAAGAATGGA
>NW_020664447.1:63571675-63583546 GCF_002925995.2 Terrapene triunguis
ACACCCAGAAGGAAGAGGGGATCCCAAGCCAAGCATTAAAGAATGGACCCTGAAAGAATTAAACTGATCTATCTAATCCGGGGTGGGCAAACTTTTTGGCTTGAGGGCCATATCAGGGTATGGAAATTGTATGGTGGGCCATGAATGCTCACGAAATTGGGGGTTGGGATGCATGAAGGGGTGAGGGCTCCGACTGGGGGTGCGGGCTCTGGGGTGGAGCAGGGATGAGGGGCTTGGGGTGCAGGAAGGTGCTCCGGGCTGGGACCGAGGGGGTCAGAGAGTGGGAGGGGGGTCAGGGCCGGGGCGGGGGGTGGGGCAGGAGAGGAGGTCTGGGGGCAGGATCCAGGGGGCATTTACCGCAAGCAGCTCCCGAAAGCGGTGGCATGTCCCCCCTTTGGCTTCTTTGCAGAGGCGTGGCGCCAGCCAGGCGGCTCTGCGTGCTGCTCTGTCCGCAGATGCCACCCCTGCAGCTCCCATTGGCCATGGTTCCCTGCCAATGGGAACTGAGGGGCGACGCTTGGGGTGGGGGCAGCATGCAGAGCACCCTGGCTGCCCCCACACGTAAGAGCTTGAGGGAGGACATGCTGCTGCTTCCAGGAGCCGCACGGAGCCATGGCACGCTCGGAGCGGGGCACGTCCCCAACCCCACTCCCCGGCGGGAGCTTGAGGGCTGGATTAAAACATCTGATGGGCTGGACATGGCCTGTGAGCCGTAGTTTGCCCACCTGTGATCTAATCTGTTAGTGATCAAATAGAGGCAGTTCAGAGGAAGAGCAACAAAAATGGTCCGGGTCTGGAGGGATTGTTTTTAAAAGGCGGGTTGGAAGGTTTCATTTTGTGTTGCTTGATTAAGCAGTGTCTGGGAAGGAGAAGGGGGTAATGCAAATCTACAAGTATTAGGGGATTGTAATACCAAGGAAGGAGACAGAGTATTCAGAGGAGTACAAGGAAAGAAGAGGGAAAAATTAAGGCATATGTCCTGGAAAACTTCCTGGTAGTGAGATGTATCGGACTGTGGAATCATTTCCCTGAGGGAAGTGTTGGACGGTCCATCACTTGGCAAATTTAAAATTGGACTTGGCAAAATGCTACTAACTGTGCAGTAGAGAACAATTCTGCATTGGCAGCAGGATGGGAGGGTGCAGAGGAAAGATGATGTATGGAGAGGAAGCATGGTTGAGCGGTTGGTTAATGCACAGCAGTGGGAGTCAGGACACCTAATTTCTATCCTGTATTGGGTTACTAATCCACTGTGGGATCTTGGGCAAATCCCAATCTCTCTGTGCTTCAGTCCCCTCATGTATAAAATGAGGTTAATCATCCCCTGGGGTGTCATGTAACTGAACTGGTTTAATGTCTGGAAAGTGCTTCTTCAGATGGAAGGCACTATGTGAGTTGGTATTATTATTTCAGAAACTGACCAAAGCCCAGGGGTAACTGAAATCCCCCTCTCATTAGATTTATTGCCTGGCTTCAAGGCTGAGGTGTCTGGGTGAAGCACCCAAACCTTTTGAGTCCCTACTTATTATTACACATAAAAGTACATCTGGAGAGGCTGGCAAAAGCTGTGTTGCATCCGGCCCGCAGTCTCGCTGCATTGCTTCTGTCTCTTGTGGTTTCTGTTTTGTAAAATAATATTGGCTTGGGAGACTGAAGCAGGATGTAAAATCATTAGGCTCTTTTCATTTACACCCAGCAAGGTCCTCACCTTTGTGGTGTGCGGCGAGAGCCCAGAATGGCGCACGACTCCCAGGCACCAAGCTTTCGCTGTGCTCATTATATCAGCTTGCTGCCATTCCTGCCCTCACTACAGGGCTTGTTTCTCCTAATTATGAGCGTGGCTCCTCAGGAGGTTAATAGAGATTGTGCCAATTTCATCACTACCCTTCTCCTTAAGCATGTTCCTTATGCCTTGGTGCTGCTGTTCCATACCATGCCCTTTGAGGTCTCTCTGCCATGTAGAGGGAGGGAAGTCAGCTCTCAGATCCTGGACTAAAATCTCCTAATGTGGATTGCAAAGGAGGTGTGGAACATGCTGTCAAAAGTACGCCATGTCAAGCAAGTGACCGTAAACATGCCTCACACTGTGGACACAAAGGCATTCTGGAATATAACCACTGACTAACTTGTTACCAGGTTTTGTGGCTCCCAGGAGTGGCTTCTTCAGTGAGAGGTGGCAATGAGACTGTAACAGAGCCAGCGAACCCAGGCAAGTAGTCAGATAACAGATCTACCCCTGGGGAACATGCTGGGCTTATTTGAGCGCTTCCAGAGCTACTGTTTGATTGTTTGAATAATGCCCCAACTAGCAGTACATCCGGAGATCTCACTGTTCTTATTTGAATTTGTTTTTCACTGGGTTTGTTGAGTGACTCACTGAGCTATTTATGGGGCCACGTTAACACAAAGTCTGGTCTCCTCACAGTGCACTTGATTTTCCTCTTTCACACCAATGTAATTTCACTGACTTCATTGCTGTTACTGCTGATTCACACCAGTTTAATTGAGAGGACAAATAGGCCCCGGATGTTCACAGTGCAGGTTTTTGAACATTTTAGATTATCAAACATGGTGTCATTTGGCTCCATTGAAGGGTCTCTGACCCATTAGAACACAAATACGAGTCCTTGCCCGCACGCTTGTCCAATGTTTACATTTCTTGACCCAGTTATGACCATCAGTGTATTGTCCTGAACTAGAATAAAGTAGGAGAAGAGCCATACTGAAGATAGTAGATAAGAGCCAAGGATAATAAAGTGCCCAGGATACCATAACTAATAAAACATAAAGCTTAGGTGTGCTGCAGAGTTAACAGTGCCGCCGATGGGTAGGTGGTGGGCAAGGAGCAAATTCCTCTCTTGAGTTGGCATGCAGAGCAGGGTTGACTACCTGTAAAGGAAGCATATCTGGCCTTTGGAAAACAGGAGGCTTAACCCTATAGTGAAGGCTGAGGCTTAAGGAGTAAAAGGGTGAAGAAATATGGCAGGTGTGTGAGGGGAAGAATGTGGGGGACCAAAGAGGCCATGAAGGTCAGTAATGGGTCGATTGATACTGAGTGATATAGAGTTTAATGATACGCCATGAGAATGAATCTTGAAAGTTCAGATAAGCACCCTAAGTTTAGATGCCGTTTCTCTGAACTTCTTGGGACTAGAAAATTGCCATGGAGATCTCCTAAGGGCAGTCTTTCCCATGCAGCTGCTGGTACCTCCTGCTTTCATTTGTGCCAGCATTCTCTTGGAAACATTTTTTGTGGTATTTTCTGAACTTCTGCCTCTGCTTGGAACCTAGAAGCACAGAGGCAGATGCAGAAGTGACAAATAATTTGGGGTGGGAAGTTCCCCAAAGATTTCCAAACTTGGAAAAGCTTCCTTTGGAGCTTTGAGGGAAGAGTCAGATTGGCTCTTGTTTTATCCAAACCAATTCTAGTAGCTCTATAAGTAAGATTTAAAAAATTAACTCTTGTTAAAGTCAGCAAAAGTCCCAACTAGAGGTGACTTGGAAGTTGATAATTCTGTTTCATGGCTACTTTAGAGATTCCAAATTTTTTTTTGTTACATATTGCCCTTTCAGATATTTTCACAAAAAGGAATTATGTCAAAATGTCAGTTTGTGGATTGAACCCTGAGCTTTTCAATTCAGGAAGAGAGGAGTGTGTGTGTGCAAGAATGCATCCATTGTGGTGCTTAAGTAGATGGTGGGGATCCCTAAGGATTTGTATTAGGACCTGTGCTGTTCCACATATTAATAACCAATCTGGCAAAAGAGAGTGAACAGGGACGTGTCAAAATTTGCAGATGATACAAAATTACTCAGGATAGTTAAGATCAAAGCTGACTGTGAAGAGTTACAAAGGAATCTCACAAAACTGGGTGACTGGGTGACAAAATGGCAGATGAAATTCAGTGTTGATAAATGCAAGTAATGCACTTTGGAAAAAATAATCCCAACTATACATAAACAATGATCGTGTCGAAATTAGTTTTTTTCCATTCAAAAAAGAGATCTTAGAGTAACTGAGGATAGTTCTCTGAAAACATCTGCTCATTGTGCAGCAACAGTCAAAAAAGCGGACAATATTAGGAACCATTAGAAAAAGGATAAATAAGTCAGAAAATATCCTAATGCCATTATATAAATCCATCATATGCCCACACCTTGAATGCTGTTTGCAGTTCTGGTCACCCCATCTCATAAAAGATCTATCAGAATTGGAAAAGGTACAGAGAAGGGCAACAAAAGTGATTAGGGGTATGGAACACTTTCCATGAGGAGAGATTAAAAAGACTGTGACTTTTCATCTTAGGAAAGAGATGACTCGGGGGTGATTTGATAGAAGTGTATAAAATCATGAGTGGTGTGAAGAAAGTGAATAGGGAAGTGTTATTTACCCCTTCACATAACACAAGAAATTGGGATCACCCAATGAAATTAATAGGCAGCAGGTTTGAAACAAACATACGCACGTACTACTTCACACAATGCACAATCAGCCTGTGGAACTTGTTGCCAGGGGATGTTGTGAAGGCCAAAAGTATAACTGGGTTCGAAAAAGAATAAGTTTCTGGAGAATAGTTTCACCAATGTCTATTAGCCAAGATGGTCCGGGATGCAACCTCATGCTGTGGGCATCCCTAAACCTCTGACTGCCAGAAGCTGGGATTGGACGAGAGGGGATGGATCACTGGGTAATAGCCCTGTTCTGTTCATTCCGACAGTGGCCAGTGTCAGATGCTTCAGAGAGAAGATAGGATACTGGGCTAGATGAACCATTGGTCTGACCCAGAATAGCCATTCTTAGGGTGCTCATCTGGGACCTGGGAGTCCTAGGTTTCAATCCCTGCTCTGCCTGATTCAGAGCAGAGTTTTTCATCCCACATCACTCTGATTCAGTGCAGAGCAGGGACTTGAATTTGGGTCTCCTACATCCCATGCCAGTGAAATGTTTTGGCTTTAATGAATCGGCATATTTCATCATAATGTCAATGTCCTTACCAGCTGTAATCCCAACATTTCCCTCTAGAGTCAGTTTCTCTTTTTGTTATTCTCTTTGTGGGATGGATCCTCCCCAGATACACAGTTGGGGATGTGTGTGCACTGGAGGGCATAGTGCACAGAGGAAGAGAAGCAGGAATAACTTGTGGAGGAGGGGAAGAACCCATTTGCCAAGGCCTGCGTTGGAGTAATTGGCTCTGCAATCATATGTGTCATTCCCCATCAGAATGGGGAGAGAAATGTGATAGGTACAGCTGACAGATTTGACTCTAAATGAAAAGAGCAATGCTATATTATTGAACGGAACAAGGAGGGCTAATGCCCCAGAGCACAAAGGAATTATTCCAACATATTATAACAATGAAGAGGATTTACCATGAGAAACACATTTCCACAGCAGCCATGAGCTTGTATGGAGTCCTCTTTTCTTTAATTTATGTTTCTTAAATCATCTGAAGGAGAGTGGTCTGGCTGTTGTGCCCACTGTTCTATGTCTCGTTCCTTTACAAATACTTTACATTCAGAGCAGAGATGATTATTAGCATCACCATTTGTACCAGGGCACCCACCTCCTGGTCTCCCACTCCATGGCCAGCAGAGGCTCTACCACAGCCTGTCTCTGGCTTCCATCTTCAGGGCCCTTTAAGACCTCCACACAGTCTCTGTCATGGCTGATACCAACCCCACCCCTGTATGGGCTTGGTTAAATAATAGACACAGTTCAAGACGGTCCTTCAGGTCTTCACCACATACTCAGCTCTGTGTCTTCTGCCATGCACAGAGCTCTTAATCTATCCTAGTCTGCTCTTCACCATTCCTAGTCTTTCCTAGTGGGAGCTCAGCCTTTTGGCTCTGGATTCCTTCTGTCAGTGTTTCCCCTGTTCTGAGGGAGAAGGCAGCATGTATAATGCCCTTCTTCAGAGAGCTCTTCCCGATTGCCCGGAAGAGAGGGGAAGCCCTGCCCCATCCTACGCTACAGGGATTAAGGGACAGTGTCTGGTCGTCCTCATCCCCACCTACTAATTTCCCAGGACCACTTCCTCTTTTCCTGCTTTGGCAATTTCCTGAGCCTTTGTTCATTCCAGCATTCTTGGCGTGGGGGTTTCAGGTCCCCTCTAGACTTAAAGGGCCAGAATATTTTGTTATATCATTTATTAAAAGACAAACAGGTTGATAGTTGCTTGAATGTACCTGGCCCATCTGGTAGAATACACACACTGTGCTTCTGAATATAATGTGCACTGCATGTCCCGATAGTAATCAAAATACTTTGCATTTCTCTATGTCTTCCATATGAGCCAGATCTCACAACAACTTCCAGATAGTCATGCATGTAGGTTCACAATCTGGCTATGGAGTAAGTCAGTAGTAGCATCCTCATTCTGTAGATGATGAAACTGAGGCACAGAGTTAAGGCAGGAAATCAGTGACAGAGCCAGGAATAGAACTCCTGATCCCCAGGGTGTGCTTGAACTGCAAGACCTTCCTTCTAAACACATACCTTGTGTAGCGCTGAATGTACCAGGCAGAACACACCTGCTGTATATACCTGTCCCTCTGGTGTGCTGCTGGCTGTTGAAGTGCCATCTTCCCACCTTATGTTATCTGACTCATACAGGAGAAAGCTTTAAAAAAAAAAAAGATAGGCTTCATTCCTTTGACATAAATAACAATTTCCCTTTCTTCTGCTTGGTGACTTCACAATTCCCATGTAAATAATTTACCATAATAAGCTACAAGATGGGCTACATGTGGGAGGGAGCTAAATTTGGGTCTGGAATGAGGGTGCTCTCTTTATCTCTTTCCTAACAAGGGATAGTTCAAAGAGATCTTGATCCTAGTCCTCTCAGACTAGCCTAGACAAAGTAAGGTGATTCTGCTACCAGACCTGAAAGATACCAGGCAAATAATACCCTAATGGGAAGGAGTTCCCAACCTTTGCCCATCTGCTCTTCTCTTCCCTGCCAGCCACCCTTTGTTCCTCCGACCAAGAATGAAGAGAGAAAATAGGGCTTCTGCTGCCCTTGTTACTGTTAGAATAATAGGTACCACGCTGACACCTGATACAAAATTCATGTATTTCTTGTTACATTTATAATGCAGGTTTTCTGAAGTGCTAAAATTGCTTAAAGAGCTTTTGGGAAAGTCTGCATCAGAGCAACCGTGGCAGGGAATAGATCTTCCAATTATAGCCTAGCAAGGAGTGTGGAAAAACAGAGTGTGGGATTGGGCAAAGGAGCAGGAGTGCGCGCACAAACACATATATGAGTGGGCTTTCCTGGACCCTCTATCTTGGTGAGTCCTTCAGTTTGTGGCTAAGGCAATGCTAAGCAAGGGCACTGTACCACAGTGGAGTTGATGTATTTGATAGTGTCTTCCCTCATCCAACTGGCATGGCAAGGGAAGAAACCAGCTACTTTGACACTGAATAGAGGTGTAGAGACTGGGCAAGGAAATAACATTGGGTGGTGTCTCAGAGCCGGTGGTGCCCTTCAAGACAGCCCAGAACTTGGAAGGCATTGGCGAACCATGAGTGCGCTTGGACCCCACTCTTTTTTGGATGCAATCGTATATTCTATTTATTCATACACAGAAAGCAGGCCCATACATTACATCTTACAATGATTTTTATTTTAGAATGAGGGAAGAACAGTAGGAAATAACAAAAGTTATGTCTCTGAGAGCGCAGGGTGTGTGGCTGTCTTCTCTTAAACAGGCTTCAGGGACTCTGAGGTCAAAATAGCTATGGTCTCTATGGGGAGAGCCCTTAGAAAAGAAGGGTATTCTACACTGTAATAAACGACCCATGCCAGCAAGTCTCAGAGCCCAGGGCTCACAAGCCTTGGGCTGCAGAGCTAAAAATAGCAGGGTAGATGTGCAGGCTCGAGCTGGAGCCCAGGTACTGAAACCTGGAGAGGGAGGGTCAGATAGCCCAGGTGCCAGCCCAAGCCTGAACATCTACAATACTACTTTTAGCCCCATGACCCAGTTGACCCAGCCTCTGAGACTCGCTGCTGCAGGTTTTCATTGCAGTGTAGACATACCCTAAAAGGCACAGTACACAGAAAGGAAAAGGCATCCCAATGTCATAGCTCCATAGACCGTAACTGGGGGCTGCCTCATGAGCAGTTCTGATATTATTGGGCTACACTGGTTAGTGGTGGTATTCTGCTATCTGAACTGAGAATGACTATCCACACCCCACTGGGGGGGTGTTTAGAACTCTGTCTGTCGCTCATGGGCACATCTGATTCAAGTAAGGAGGAAGCTGGGAGGCAGATATGCAGCTTATACTCAGCACTGAGCAGCAAGCATCATCTCAGCATTGCAGGGCTCCCTGGATGTGGCAGCTTTACCAGCGTTGTCCACAGATGCAAAGTGGAGGGGAAGGGATAAGAGAAACTGATCTCCTAGCTCTGCCTGGATCTGCTCCAAATTTCTGGCTCTGGCATTGTGGTTGGGGCTGGTGATACCCTCTAGCTTTGGGAATTTACCCTGTACAGTATTCATCCATTTGGGGGGGGGGAGCAAGGGCTTTCCCCACCCCTTCCATTCTTCCTTTGGGACTGGCGGAGCTCTTTATACCCCTTACTGCCTCCTTTTGTCCCCCTTTACTGTCCCCTCTCCTTACCTCGTGTGCAAACTTCCTCAGTACAATCTATTTGCCTGTAGAGATCAGATGGCCATATTAAGGCTATGTAGCTGGGCCCTCAGAACCTTTAACATAGGTGACAGCCTAATGAAGGTGCCCCAGGGAGCAACAGCATATGATACTGTTAATGTCACAGATGACAAGTGAGGCAGGAAGTGATAAGAACAGTGCATCTGTTAATGTCACCCAAGTAGAGCGGGGTTGGAGGTGATCACCCAAAGGGGAAACAAAAATCAGCTCTCTCCCATTTACTTCTTATGAGCTTTGAAAAATGGAATGTAATTGGGATTCAGATCAAACGCCTGGTGCACAAAGCATCACAGAGTGCTGTGCCAAAGAAAGGAGCTGGATACTAGCACGCAGCCTTGATGTGGGTCACCCATCTCCCAGCCTGCACAGTCCTGGGTTCAAGTGCTGCTGGCTCCTCCGCTAGGTTGTGCAGCTCTGCTGGATGATTTAAAGCCACCTAAGCAATTGGCGTAATATCATAAGCCTACTGTCAAGCATCTGTTAAACACGTTGCCCCATCACCATCTGCTGTGAAGACACCTGTCACCAATTTCAGGGGGTTGAAGGCTGTAAACGCCAAAGAGTGGGAGGATTATTTACAGTGATCCAAAGGGGTGTAATTAGGAGAAATGGAGCCATGGAACAAATCCTCTTTATATCAAGACATGTTTAACAGTGAAGGTGGAGTTAGTCCCATTGCTTGGTTTATTTTAAACTCAACTGGACAAAGCTCTGGAGAATAGACATTAGAGAATAATCCTCTCAAGCTGGATGAGCATGGACTAAGTGCAGCCCTCGTAGGTGAGCTGCATATCTATCTATTTTACATGTGTGGTCCCCATTACTTGTAGTTACTGAGCACCTCATAATCTATAATGCATTTATCCCCACAACATCCCTATGAGTTGGGAAGTGCTATTATTCCCATTTTATGGATGGGGAGCTAAGGCATAGAAACTAAGGGCCAGATTTGTAAAAGTGTGGAGATGCCTAATATTGTAAAGATATCGTAAGTGACTTGCATCACTCTTCTTTGCATCGGTCTTCACTGTTGAGGATGTGAGGGAGATTCCCAAACCTGAGCCATTCTTTTTGGGTGACAGATGTGAGGAACTGTCCCAAATTGAGGTGTCATTAGAGGAGGTTTTGGAACAAATTGATAAACTAAACAGTAATAAGTCTCCAGGACCTGATGGTATTCACCCAAGAGTTCTGAAGAAACTCAAATGTGAAATTGCAGGACTACTAACTGTCCTCTATAACCTATCATTTAAATCCGCTTCTGTACCAAATGACTGGAGGATAGCTAATTTGAAGCCAATTTTTAAAAAGGGTTCCAGAGTTGACCCTGGCAACTACTGGCCAGTAACCCTCACTTCAGTACCGGGCAAACTGGTTGAAACTATCGTAAAGAACAAAATTGTCAGACACATAGATGAACATAATTTGTTGGGAAATAGTCAACATGGTTTTTGTAAAGGGAAATCATGCCTCACCAATCTACTAGAATTCTTTGAGAGGGTCAACAAGCATGCGGACAAAGGAGATCCAATGGATATAGAGTATTTAGATTTTCAGAAAGCCTTTGACAAGGTCCCTCATCAAAGGCTCTTAAGCAAAATAAGCAGTCATGGGATAAGAGGGAAGGTTCTCTCATGGATTGGTAACTGGTTAAAAGATAGGAAACAAAGGGTAGGAATAAATGGTCAGTTTTCAGAATGGAGAGAGGTAAATAGTGGTGTCCCCCAGGGGACTGGACCCAGTCCTATTTAACATATTCATAAACGATCTGGAAAAAGGGGTAAATACTGAGGTGTCAAAATTTGCAGATGATACAAAACTACTCAAGATCGTTAAGTCTCAGGCAGACTATGAAGAGCTACAAAAGGATCTCACAAAACTGGGTGACTGGGCAACAAAATGGCAGATGAAATTTAATGTTGATAAATGCAAAGTAATACACATTGGAAAACATAATCCTAACTATACATATACAATGATGGGGTCTAAATTAGCTGTTACCACTCAACAAAGACATCTTGGAGCCATTGTGAATAGTTCTCTGAAAACATCCATTCAATGTAGAGCGACAGTCAAAAAAGCGAATAGGATGTTGGGAATCATCAAGAAAGGGATAGATAAGAAGACAGAAAATATCATATTGCCTCTATATAAATCCATGGTACGCCCACACCTTGAATACTGCGTGCAGATGTGGTCGCCCCATCTCAAAAAAGATATATTGGAATTGGAAAAGGTTCAGAAAAGGGCAACAAAAATGATTAGGGGTATAGAACAGTTTCCATATGAGGAGAGATTAATAAGACTGGGACTTTTCAGCTTGGAAAAGAGGCGACTAAGGGGGGATATGATAGAGGTCTATAAAATCATGAGTGGTATAGAGAAAGTAAATAAGGAAGTGTTATTTACTCCTCCTCATAATACAAGAACAAGGGGCCACCAAATGAAATTAATAGGTAGAAGGTTTAAAACAAACACAAGAAAGTATTTTTTCACGCAATGCACTGTCAGCCTCTGGAACTCCTTGCCAGAGGGTGTTGTGAAGGCCAATACTATAACAGGGTTCATGGAAGATAGGTCCATCAATGGCTATTAGCCAGGATGGGCAGGAATGGTGTCCTTACCCTCTGTTTGCCAGAAGCTGGGATTGGGTAACAGGGCATGGATCACTTGATGATAACCTTTCTGTTCATTTCTGCCATTGGCTACTGTCAGAGGACAGGATACTGGGCTTGATGGACCTTTGGTCTGACCCAGTATGGCTGTTCTTATGTTCTTATGTTCGAGGTCACTTATGAGGTCTGTGGCAGAGCGGAGAACTGAATCTAGGTCTCACAATGAGTAATTAGAGTACGGAACTCATTGCCACAGGAATTGTGAGGCTGGAAGTTTAGCAAGATTCTGAAAGAGATTAGACATTTATATCAATAACAAGAATATACAGAATTAGAGTAGCTAATACTAACAACATTTTTGGAAAGGATATTAAAGCTTGTGCTTCAGGGTTTAAGCAAGTCACAATTAGAAATGAGGATGAGACCTAATGAGGGGAACAGATTACTCCACATCTATCTACTTCAGGCTGTTACACCTTCCTCTAATACATCTGGTGCTGGCTACTGTTGGAGACAAGATACTGGACTAGATATGCCAATCCCATATGCCCATTCCTATGTTTCTGTGTCTTGATTCCC
>NW_020664447.1:63583556-63614802 GCF_002925995.2 Terrapene triunguis
CCTTTCCCAGAGAGTAGTTATCAGTGGTTCACAGTCATGCTGGAATGGCATAACGAGTGGGGTCCTGCAGGGATCAGTTCTGGGTCTGGTTCTGTTCAATATCTTCATCAATGATTTAGATTATGGCATAGAGAGTACACTTATAAGTTTGCGGATGATACCAAGCTGGGAGGGGATGCAAGTGCTTTGGAGGATAGGATTAAAATTCAAAATGATCTGGACAAACTGGAGAAATGGACTGAAGTAAATGGGATGAAATTAAATCAGGACAAATGCAAAGTACCTCATTTAGGAAGGAACAATCAGTTGCATACATACAAAATGGGAAATGACTGCCTAGGAAGGAGTACTGTTGAAAGGGATCTGGGGGGTCATAGTGACCACAAGCTAAATATGAGTCAACAGTGTAACACTGTTGCAAAAAAAGTGAGCATCATTCTGAGATGTATTAGCAGGAGTGTTGTAAGCAAGACATGAGAAGTAATTCTTTTCCTCTACTCCGCGTTGATTAGGCCTCAACTGGAGTATTGTGTCCACTTCTGGGCACCACATTTCAGGAAGGATGTGGATAAATTAGAGAGCGTCCAGAGAAGACCTTTAATCATTTTTGTCGCTCTAGAAAACATGACCTATGAGGGAAGATTGAAAAAATTGGGTTTGTTTAGTTTGGAAAAGAGAAGATTGAGAGGGGACATAACAGTTTTCAAGTATGTAAAAAGTTGTTAGAAGGAGGAGGAAGAAAAATTGTTTTTCTTAACCTCTGAGGATAGGACAAGAAGCAATGGGCTTAAATTGCAGCAAGGGAGGTTTAGATTGGACATTAGGAAAACTTCCTAACTGTCAGGGTGGTTAAGCACTGGAATAAATTGCCTAGGGAGATTGTGGAGTCTCCAACATTGGAGATTTTTAAGAGCAGGTTAGAGAAACATCTGTCAGGAATGGTCTAGATAGTGTGCAGGGGACTAGACTAGATGCCCTCTCAAGGTCCCTTCCAGTTCTATGATTCTATGATTCATTGACACTTTTGATAAGACTAAGGGATTTGCCCTGATACTCTTGTTCTAAATTTACCTTCAATCCACTAGTATGTAGTGTTGCTATGCACTGTTATAAAGTTGTTGCCCTCCCACCCAAGAGGTAGTTGCATCTCATTGTGTAGCTGAAAAGTTATATATAAAAACATAAAATAATATTGAAACCAACATTTTAAACTGGTATTTCCCACCTTCTTCTTACTTTCTTTTGTGGTCCCCCCACCCCAAAAATTCTTGGGTTTTGGATTTGGTGAATGACACCCCCTTTCCCCACCCCAATAACAAAAGCTATTAAAACATAACTACCTGGCAATTTGTATTAGGTGTACCTATAGATTAGTTTCTCTATTTAAAAGTTACATCACTGATTAATTAACCTGCAGATGTCTTGGCAATCGGAGTAATAAAAGCACTGTATTTATGCAGATACAGCCTGTGTTTAGGGAAAGCTAATCAGGTTTAGGAATAAAGTCTATATGGCTTGAAGAACCACCTTTCCTTGTCTCTTGGAGAGCAATAAAGGGGGAAAATGAGACATTTCCATAGCTAATTAAAAATGGAAGGACACATTTAAGACCAAAACTAAACTAAACCAGACCTAAAAGCACTGCCACTACTCGGATTGTACCTGTTCTGTAGATAACACAGGACCTCAGTCTCCAGAGCTGTCAACCGGGGACCTTTATGAGCACCTGCCTTACTCAATAATAATTAAATTTACAAAAGCCACTAGGTTGGATTACTTCTGTGTGTAGAAGCCTTTCACCTCTGTAGAGCCAGGTTCAGTCAAGTCCTTCATTACAAGTGAAAATGAGTGTGCTGGTTTCTTTCTGCCTAGTCCCCATTCATGCACTTAATAATATCACTGCCATAGTTCAGCATGATTTTTCTGCAAGAAAGAGCCCCAGAGCTGAAATAGCTGGAGGTGTCTCAGGTCAGGATAGAGGTGAATTGGCAGAACTGGGGGGAGGAGAGCTCCAGGACTAGAGCAGCAGGTGGTGCTGCAGGTCAGGATAGAGGTGCAGTGGCAGAACTGGCAGGGGAGGAGAGCTCCAGGACTGGAACAGCAGGCGGTGCTGCAGGTTAGGATAGAGGTGCATTGGCGAAACAGGATGCATGAGATCCCAAATCTGGATCAGCATGGAGTGCCGTAGATCAAGAGTGGCAGAGATGGGGAGTTTCCACAGGTCATGTCCAAGCTATGCTTACATCCCAGCTGCTGTATAAACCCAGCAATCGCATAAGCATGGGAATTCACTCAAATTTTTTATCTAAATATGAATAGATACTATGAAGCAAGTGGAAGGAGCGTGCATTTTTCCCAAAGGGAAAACAGGACACTGCGTGGGACTGGCCTGAACTGCTTGCCCAAGGCCCCTCTCCCCCCAGCTGAGAGTGGCCTGAGCTGCTAGCCCAAGACCCCTCTCCCCCTGTGAAGCTAACCCTGGCATCGCTGCTCCCCCCCACTACCCGCATGTTCCTCTGCACCCCACTTTTTTTTTTTTTTTACAAAAGTGGCATTTGTCCCGTTTGCTGTTGACAACTGATCAAGTTGGTAACAGCAAATGGGACAAATGACCATTTTTGCCAAAAAAGTCGGGACGGCCAGGACAGGGCTTAAAAAATGGACCATCCCAACCAAAGCAGGACATACGGGCTCCCTAAGTGTGCACATAAGTCAGAGTGCTGGACTGAGAGTCAAGCGTTCTGGGTTCTATTCCGGGCTATGCACTGACTTACTGTGTGAGCTTGGGCATCTCATATCACTGCTCTGTATCTCAATTTCCTCATTTGTAGAATGGGATAACGATACTGACTGTCTTCTCAGAGGGCCTATAAGGCCAAATTACCAAATGTGTTTGTAAAGTGCTTTTGGATCCTTGTGGCAGATGCTACAGAAGGGCAAGGTATTAATAGCTTTATTGACTCCATAGACAGGTAGAAGGCACCTTTTCAAATTGTATTTCTAGCTGAGTGACCCATCCCATCCCCCCTCCACCCACATTTACTTTAATAAAAACTGTCTGAAATTCTCTTTGTCCTATGTGCATATCTTTGAAAATGTAGTGGTAACAGCCCATTTACCTTCTCTGTACATCCACAAATCTCCTGTTGTGGTACGTGCAACCCCCTTTCTGGTGGCAGCTGTGCTTTCTGCACCCTGAGAACAAGTTGGGGAGTCTCGTTGGGGTTCTGGAATTGGGTTGGTGTTTTTTTGGTAATTAGAAGAGCAACAGAAAACAAGAAAAGTGAAAAAACATTAGTATTACAATGAAGGGAAAGCAAGTTCAGCCAAAGGAGGGTCACTGGCTGCACATAAAAGCTGTATCCCCGCAAATTCCACATTCCCTGCACCTTATCTGTATTAAAGGACAAATCTGCTCTGAAGGGGGACACCTCTTCTGCTTTTCTGTCCTAATTCTGACAACTTAAAGGCATCTGATGGAACTAACGAGCAAATAACCTTAGGGGATGGGGCTACTCAGGTGATGGGTTGCAGACTCTTATGGTGAAGTCACCAGTTTGAATCCTGCTCAGATAAGTACTGCCTGAAAGTCATGTCCACCCTGCTCAGTGATATGTGAAATGAGTTGGTGGGTCTCAGTTCAAGTTCGTGGAAGGGGAGGAGTCCAAATCATATAGCCCACAACTGACTCCCTTACTGACAATTTCAGCTCTAATGAAAATTAAGCAGATGCGAGATGAAATCATCAAAATAACTTTGAAAGTTTTAATATACACCCCCACCAGTACCAAAAAACCCAAACCAAAAACATCTAAATCCCTCCCTGGTGCTCATCTGAAACCCACCCACATGCTGAGAGACAGCAGAACTGATTACGATCTGAGTATTATTTTTAATAGCTATACTATCCCATTTCTGAATAATCATTTAATAACAGCATTTTATTTTTTATTAAAAAAAATAACAACCCTAGAATATATAGAGATAACTAAAATATCAACGGTTTCTTCCTTCCTACGCAGAACCAATTAAGCTTAAACATTCCTAGGGAAAGCATCTGTAGCAGAACGCAGGGAGGAATTTAACCCTTTGCTTGTATTTCCTGCAGTTTCCTCTGTTTGTCACTGGGGAATGGGGTGCTAAAGGATGATTTGAAACAGGCTGCTAATAATTGAAGGTCCCCCTCTCTGGAAGGCATAAAACTCTGTGTGTGTGACACTAATCCATCCTCCTATCTGTCTCTGCTTTAGAGTTTTCTACTGGCACCCATCACCTTTATAGCTGAGTATCTGCCAGGTTAAAGGATTGGCACCGGATTTTCTGTGATATCCAGGGAGAAGGTCAGGGAAAGAGTCAGTGAATGGAAGAGGGTTTAGTCCCACAAAAGAAACCCAGCAGCCCCAATGTGCCACTTCATTTATCGGCATGTCAAAGGCAGAGCCAGGCTTACCTAGCCAGCCATGGTAATGCCAGTTCTTGGACACCATCACCGAGTCATCAGCATGGCTGCTCAATGGATGGAGAAGCCAAGGAGGAAGGCTGCTGAGAGCTCATATAAAGGAGGTACCCAGGCAGGCCTTTAGTTCTCCATTGCTCTTGCCATCTCCTTTGGTAGTTGCCATTTCAAGGCTGTGATTGATACAAAATTGGCCGTCCCAATTTGTTCCACCACACTGACCCCACACTCAGCCTCATTAAGCCCCAGCTTGGCTCTGGCTCAGAATGCAAGGTGAATGGTTGGTTTCTGAGACTATACTTAAACTTCTACAGTGGCACAGCTGCGGTACTGCAGAAGTGCTTCAGTGTAGACGCTACCTATGCCAACGGGAAGGGTTCTCCCATCAGCATAGGTAATCTCTGAGACGTGGTAGCTAGGTGGGCAGAAGTATTCTTCCATAGACCTAGCACTGTCTACACTGGGGGTGAGGTTGGCATAGCTGCATCTCTCAGGTGTGGAAATTCCCACTGTAGACTAGCGACACCTTGATACAAATACAGCAAACTCTCTGGTTGAATGTTTAGTTTGCTCTATGTAGTCGTTCCCCCTGTTTTTTCTCAGGACATTTGTCTCTGCTGAGTGGAGTCACAGCGCATGGATGAGCAAGATTGACAGCGCCAGCATCTGTTGCATTCACAAGTGCCTGATGGAGAAGCTTGAGATTAATAGGGAGTTCAGTCTTTAGTTAGCTTCACATGTGGGAAACAGCCAGGTTACTTGTCTTAAAATGAATGTGTATGCACATTGCCAGCCATCCAATGCAAAGCATGCCAGGTAAGGGGAGACGAAGCATTGCAATGCAGGATTGCAGTAGAGCAGGCTTGCTGTCCGTTAATGGTGCGTGGAGTCCACTGAGAGCCTGATGAGTTACTGTGGCATCAAAAATGGGAAAGAAAAAGCACAAATTTGACCCTCTTGAAAGGTTGAAACGAAAGTGGGATTCTGCGGTTCCCAGTGCCATTCTGCTTCTTCAGAGCTACAATTCCTGGCCTCTCGGTGGAGGATGAGATAATGTGATGATTTGGTCACAGCTAGAAATATCCAAAATGTTCCCCCTCCTTAGATTTTATGGTAGAACCACCTGATTTTAAGTTTTGCTGCAAACTCTTAAATTGAGATTAGGTTTGATGGGTGGTGCAGCCCAGGCTCTAGATGGGTGCAGCCGTAGCTTTTGTATGGTTTTATGCAAATTCAGTGCAAAAACCACGGGAAGTTCACTAGTTTAGACTAAAGTTTCACTTTAAAATTGTGGCTTTTATCCAACCTGAACTCTTGTGGGTGGGTGGTGTTTGCAAACCCATATCAATTGAAAATGAATAAAATATTACAACAAATTATTGGGAAGCAAAACAACGCAGCTTTGCCCAGTCCTTAGTGCAGCCTTTTCCCAGAGAAACAGATATTTGCATCACCCAGATGGTCATCAGGGACATGTGAGAAGATCAGGGGAAGGGATGGGATGGCCGACCTGATGACACTTTTCACCTTCATTGTGTGCCATTGTGATGAGTTATTAAAATATCAGTCATGGATGGACTGAAGGAGAAAATTCCTCTAAAGGTTAGACCTTGAAAAGGACCTTCCCTCTGAATGATACAGTCAGTCCCAAGGGATGCCCTGGAAATCCAGAGTCAGATATTTTAGGATAAGACACGGGATCATGAAGAGAGGGACTGAGGAAAGAACTCACCCTGGGATTGCCCAAGGGGAGCAGCAATCTGAGGATAAGCACTTTGCTCAGATGATAGAAGAGGGAGAACAAGCAAAGGGACATCAGCAAGTGATTCCCTGAAGACAGTGGCAAGCAGTTGCATTCTGGCCACATGCACAAATGATTGAGAAAGATTGAAAAATACCCTGAATAAGCTGTGACCCTTTTCTGCTCAGTGATATCACTCCATATCATTGCTCATTGTGATTGGGAGGTTAATCCTAATCTCTGGGATGTAAATTCCATCACCTGAGAGTGAGATCTGTAAAATAAGTGTCTCCTTATGAGAGGCAAGTTGTTCACCTCTCTCCCCCAGAAACCTTTTCCACATGTGCAAGAGCTTCAGTTTCCTTTCAGCCTTCCTAGGGATCACAGACATTAGAAACTGAAAATCTGTGTTAGATCATCCTGTCCTCCTTGCTGGGGCCAATGTTTCCCATTGTATTTTCCAGTCTTTTGTGCAGTCTAGTTTTTAAATGTTCCAAGTGCTGGATCTCTGGTCCTTTTCCCTGTTCACTATCATAATGAGGTATGACGAGGGGTTCTAGGCACTATGGTAATACAAATGAATAATAATTCCACATCATTCCACTCTCTCACTGTCTGTAAACTTTTCCTGATATTCAGCCTAAATTTTCCCTTTCTTAATTTCATTCCATTCCTCTTAATTATGCCTCTTCCTCTTCCTAGGCCCCTCACATACTTGTGGACTATTATCATTCCCCTCCTTGGTCATCATTTGTCCAACCCATTTATATTTAACTCTTAACGTTTCCTCCTAAATCAAACCCTCCAAGCTGCTCCCAGGTTTCACAATCCCCATATTCCTGCTTGGCATTTTCTCACCCATTCAAAATGAGGATATTCTAGTAGGGAGCCTGGGGAAAACTGAAGAGAAACAAATCCATATGGGGAGATGAGAGGGTGATCTTCTGGCTCAGTGAAGATGAGCACTCAGCCCTTCCGATGCTTTTCTGAATGATCATGTGTCTGCAAACCTGCACTGGAATTCCAGAGAGAGCAGGCTTTTCTCGTGAGATTTCCAGCACATACTGCTTCCAGTCAGACCCTAAATCCCATGCAATTTTCTTTTCTCAGGGTGTTTTGACATGGCTATTTCTGGATGTCCAGACGTGGAGCAAAAATTAAAAGTGCATTTTTAAAAACAAGTTGGGGGGACCAGTTTGAACCTCGTAAAATTGTTCACTGTGGATTCTGGGCAAAGGTCACAGTGCGCGTCCCTGCTCTGAGTCTTTTGCCCATTTTGAGGGGTGGTGGGAGAATGGTGGCATGGAAATCCCTTTTTAACAGCATCCATTTTGCAAATTGCTTTCAGAAGCAAAGCCACTTCATTAGGAAGCAGCAGCAAAATTATACACTAAAACCCGGTGATCATGAAATGTGTGCAGTGGGGCTGGGTGACTGAAATATTGGGACCATATTTTGCAGCAGCTTCCTCTTTTTGTGTGTGTGCATTTCTTCCCAAAAGGTTCCAGAACCCTTTTACGAACAGTATTCTGTACAGAGATCATTTGCTCACTGCTGAAATGCAGTCACCTCTGGGGCAAAACATGGCAGCTGGTTAGTAGCAAAATGCAACGGGAAGTGAAGGAGAATACTGTCTGCAGTTGGCATTGTAGGAGGAATTTTAGGTAAAGGGAACATAGATACCCAAATGGGTCTTTAGCCAGGGCACTGACTGTGCCCCTACATGAAACATAGAGTAGACTTCCTTGGGTTTTGTGGTGTTGATGTTCACTACTGGATGCTAGGTTTATGCCTGTTTTAGGTGTCTGTGACGATCATTCCTAAAAGAAGATCTGCACCTCCAGGGTATAGCCTAGGCCTCATTAAATAGTCACTTAATTTAGTGGGTTTCTCCCCCAAAAATAGTGTTTCTGCCCTGAGTGACTACTCCAAGGTTCATTCTTACCAGTTTCCCTTGATGGAACAGTTTTATTGGAAGGCATGAAGGTGTCTCAAGATATTACTTTCTTTGTGTTTCTGTTTAACTTTGAGGTGGATTGTTCTTGTGGCAAGGTTATACATGGTGTAAGAGACAGAAAATGGATCTGTCTCTCTCTTACTCTCACTTCAGCTTCAGTGGAAGGGGGAAGGGGCTACATTAGTAGTGGGCGCTATCCTTAACTCCCTTTCCCCACTTTTCTTAGTGGGATATTATTTCTCTCTCTCTCTTTGGCCACTGCCACGCAAAGCCATACAGCAGAGCAAGAAAGGAATTCCCAGGCCTTCATTCTAGAATGGTTGCTGTTGCACAGGGTTGAGTCCAAAGCCGTGTGTGTGAGGGAATAGGGTTTCAGGTGGCATGCTCTGCCCATGAAAGTGCTGCTGCCTTATTTTGTAGACCAGGAATTTCTTTGTTCCAATGGCCAATGGTTTTTGATACCATTGTGGACCTTACTACCCTTGTCTTTGCTGTTCCTGGAATCACATGTGCTTGTGTGGATCTAAAATGGCAAACCACATGTGCTCCTCCAAACATGGGACAAGAAAAGTACTCCAAGGGACTCTTAACTTTAGGTGCTTGTATCCAGTCCAAAAACATCAAGTTCAGGTTATTTTGGGGTTTTAACAAATGGCTTAGTTTTAATGTATTTTTTTTTCTCTCCCTCTGAGTTCTCTATAGTTGGATACATGGTTACTAAGGGAGCCAGGCTATACAGCTGGAGGGATTCAAAAATAGGTCTAATTAAAAAAGATGTGAAAATAAATTATAAAAGTATCTCAAACATTTTAGTTTTTCTATTAAAAGTGTGGTATGTACAGAAGCCATAATGATGCAGTTGGGTGTAAAGCTTTTACTGGCACTCATTTGAAATGACCTGCATAAGTCACTCATGGCTTTACTAGTCACTAGTAATAGTCATACCAAACTCATGCTGATAAAACCTTTATCTCACACCCACAACACCATGTAGTTCCCCTCTAATTGTGTGGTATAGTAAGCTGTTTTGATGCACCTAGAATATTCTGCAAATCTATCAATTTATAGTTATCATAATAACCAAGCAATTCACAATCTTTAATGCATTTACAATGTCCCTGTGAAAGAAGGAAGTGTTGTCATTCCACTTTCATGCATGGAGAGTTGAGACACAGAGGGGTTATGTGATTTGCCCAAGGTCACACAGGCAGTCTGTGCCAGAGCAGGGACTTGAACCCAGGTCTCTCAAGTGCCTAGCTAGGGCTCTAATCACTAGACCATCCTGCCTAACAAGTTTGGGAGCTACCTGAACACATCTGGTATATTTGGCAATGGTGCAGATATGTTTCCCCGGAGCACATCTGGAAAGTTGGCAGCCCTGCAGCTGTAATCCGTGGGAGTGTCTGGAACCAGAGCCGGCTCCAGGGGTGGCCACTTCGGAGAGGGGCGGCACGTCCAGCTGTTCGGTGGCAATTCGGCGGACGGTCCCTCACTCCTGCTCGGAGCAAAGGACCTCCCGCCGAATTGCCGCCGCAGATCGCGATGGCGATTGCGGCTTTTTTTTTGTTTTGTTTTGTTTTTTGTTTGGCTGCTTGGGGCGGCCAAAACCCTGGAGCCGGCCTTGTCTGGAACAACTGACAACAATCAGGTTAGACTTAAACAGGTTGTGTATCATTTCATCCTTGTAAAACAGAGGTGGGTCCCCAGCAGTGGCTTTAGTGAATTTCCAGAGGGTGCTGGTTAAGTGGAATCCCACAATAAGCCGTGCTGTCAGTGGATAGAAAAGGTCAGCTGTGTCTTCTGTTGGAGAGAGATTTGTGGTAAAGGTCAGAAGGATTAAAGACGTTTTCACTCTGCCAGCTCCTCTGATTCTTTACTGCAGTGAATTTTTTATGGAGTGTAGTACCTAATTAGTGAGCTGAAAACCCAACAACCAAAATCCATCTCCAAGCTTTATCTGTAGCCATACAAACTGGGATTAAAGTAAGGGGAGAACTTGTTATAAAGTTATAGGCTCAGTTTGCCTATGATAACCTAAGTAAAGTTAATCTCGTGTGAACTCCATTATCCAACGTAGCTCTCTGTAATTGAATACTGACATCACAGTACTGGTTGCTCTCTACATTGCCTTCTGGGCTTCTCTGCAAGATGAGAGTTCTGTATTTATTTTCTTACAAATCGTTTCCTTGCGATGCCTTGGTTTTCACTAATTTAAAAATGTAAGAAGGCAATATGGTCTAGTGTGGGACTGTATCAAGGCTACCCAGGGCCCTAAGCACAACTCACTCTGGTATATTTCAAAGGGACTCCCAATGAAATAAAAGGCAACAGATTTAAAACTGATAACGGGAAGTACTGTGTTACTCAGTGCATAGCCAACCTGCAGAACTCACTGCCACATGATACTATGGAGATCAACAGATTCATAGAAATGTCTAATCCGTTTTTGAATAGTAAACACATCCCAATTACATAAGCTAGGCAGGGTGCTGGAAAATTTTTATAGTGGGGGTGCTGAGAGCCATTGTACCAAACTGTAAACCCTGTGTATATTGGAAACCACTTCAAGTTAGGGGGTGCTGCAGCACTCCCTGCATCCCTAGTTCTAGCCCCTATGAAGCTAGGACAACTAGAATATAAACTCTCACACTTCAGAGCATAAGCAAACCCTAACTGCCTGAGTCAGGGAAAAATGCTTTTGTAGGTCACTTATTCCATAATTGTCCAGTAAAGGGTTTCTTGTACTGATACATCTGGTACTGATAACTGTTGGGGACAGGAAACCAGATTAGATGGGTCACCGGTCTGAACATGTATGATAATCTCAGTGTTCCTACATTTGAAAAAAAATCACACTTTTTTGAAATCCAGAGCATGTTTTATTTAATATGACTGAGTTATTTATGATTGTATTATCACAGTGCTTAGGAGTCCCAGTCATGGACCAGGACCCTATTATGCTAGGTGCTGTACAAACAGAACAAAAAGACAGTTCGTGCCCCAGGAGTTTACACTCTAAGTATCTAATTGTATCTGTCCTGTTTTATTTGCATTTCCCATTCATTTGCTTTTCACCATGATTGCTAAATGCAGGTCATTGATAGGAGCAAAATTGTACACTAAATATTGGAGCAAGATGTCTGGTTCAAATTTTGGCCAAATGCTCAGATTGGCTGGTTTTAGTGGTCCCTAGTTTTGACCTGCAATCATCTTGTCTGTGCTGTCGCTTGTTGGCATTGCTGCTTGCTGTGGTTTCCCCCCACCCCCCACCTCTGTCTTTGTTTTCTTTCACAGGTCTCATTTTTTTAAAGCAACACAATCACTAAATAATGAAGCTCATTTTATTCATTTTATTTATTTTTACTGTAGCAGTTTGCAGGGAGGGAGCACTTTGAAGGTGCATTAAAAAAGGCAGAATGGATGACAGGATAATAGGGTTGTGGTGAAGAGTATCACTTGAGTAACACATAAATTTATGACTATTGAGGCTGCTACACACTGACTGGCTCCCTTAACAATAGGGAAAGAGAGATCTGCAGCGGTACAGAGAGAGTGATAAGAGCTAATGAAAGGAGAAAATGAGCTTCATAAACACAAGCTATAGAGTCAATGGTGTAGCCCCCAGAGACCAAATAGTGCTTCACTTAGTAAGAACAGAGGAGGTAGTTCTAGCCTATTCTATATAGGTTCTTATACCATGTTCATCGCCACAGTATCTGAGCACCTTCCAGTCATGTATTAAGCAATGTGACTAACATCTGTCATGTGTTTGTTCTCTCATCATTAAGCTATAAAGGTGGTAATATATGTGATAGAGAATTTCCTAGGGGGCCACACCCCATATGTCAGTGCTCCCCAAAGCATCTGCCTCATTCTGAAACTCGTACTCACGTGAGTAGGCCTTACTTACACAAATAATCCCATTGCTTTCATTGGGACTATTCACCAAAGTGAAGGTTTGCAGGATCGGGCCCTTTGTCTCAGACACAAACACATCTGGAGCTAATATTGCTGTGCAAATAAAAACTCCATAGGAATTTGCACAGTGAGGAGCTGCCAAAATTCTTGAACAGCTTTTTCCTCCCAGACTGACAGCCTTAGAAAGTGAACCCTCAGTCTGCCCACAAAATACCAGGTACAGTTCAGTACAATCTGTAGCAACGCACATCTTCCATGTGCTGTCCTGCCGATGTTCCTTAGCCCCAGCCCAAAACCAGCTGTAGGAAAGAGAGAAGAGTTAGGTGTCTATCGCCTATTTGATCCTTGGACTGTTTGATGGATTGCCAACAAAAGGGCTAGCTGTGGTGGTAGTTTTAAAATAAAGTCCGTTGCTGCTGCTAAAGGCCTTGTCCATGCCTTTGTTATCTCTTGCCTTGATTACTGCAACTGCCTTCCCTTTGGCCTCCTTGCTTCTCTCCAGTTTATTCAAAATGCTGCTGAAAATATAATCTGTTGCGCATATTACTCCATTCAGATTTCTTCAGTGACTTTCACTTGTCTTCCACATCAAGTCCAAACTTCTAATCCTTTTACTCACAGCTGCGTATAACGCTCTGCTCCTCCTTACATGTCTGCTCCCATCTCATCCTGCAAGTCCTGTCCAACTCCCTTTCCCTCTTGCATCATTGTTCCCTTCGTATCCTTCTCCCGTTTTCTTCTTTTTGCCTTCTTTGGTGCTGCCCCTTGCCCTTCGAATAGTCTCACATTCTTTTGTGCCAAGATAACACCCTCTTTTCATTCAGCTCCATTGTAGCAGGGTCCTTCCTGCATGATTTCCCTCCAGAGCTTTATATAGGTGAATAAAAGGTTCGGAAAGGGGGGATGTGTGTTAGGAAGTCTCTCAGTTTCCCCTTCTTAGTTTCTGGGGCCTCCCGTCAGCAACTCCTTCAGTATTGGGACGGACAGCCTTTTGGTGGGTGGGAACTCAGCCCTCTGGCCAAGTCACCAATTTAGCTCAACCCCCCCTTGAGGATGGCAGTGTACAACAAACTGTAGAGGGCCCTGTATCCTTACAACAGGGAAGGACTCTCAGTCTGTCTCCTGGCTCCTGTAAGTTGCTCATTCATGCCACGAGGCTTTCAGCATCTCTATCTTCTCTTTAGTACTGGAAGGGGTGGAAGTGAGGTTTATGTTCCTATATGGGAAGGGGGTTGGTAGGGGAGCCCAGGTCCTCCCACTCCACTGAGCTCTGACTCAGGGTCATAGGAGAGGCAAACAATGTCAGGCACCAGGGGATGCCTCAAGACTGCCTCCCTCAGCCACTTCCTACCATCCATCCCCCTCCACAGTCTCAAAATCCAGCTTAAGATAGCAAGGTGGTGGGGGAAGGGTAACTGAACCTTCAGCTTGGCTGGGCTTAGCTGGTAGTCCCTTCCTTCTCAACGGAGGTGTCTATGACAGGTTTGGTCAGGAGCCCTCAGGGGAGGTTTTGCCCTCTTCCCCCGGCTACTCCTATCTGAGTTGTCTGCCTCCATTTTAAGCTTTGCAGGCTCAGGGAGTCATGTGGACCCAGAACTGATCCTTAACCCTTTCAGTTCTACTGTGGTGTTAGGGTTGCCAGGTGTCTGGTTTTCGACCGGAAAGTTCGGTCAAAAAGTGGATCTGGCGGTGTCCGGTCAGATGTACTGATCGACACCAAAAATCCAATTACTGTGGGTGGGGAGTGGAGACGATGTGGCAGCCTGTTGCCCAGCCCTGAAGCGGCGGCTCCTGCAGCAACACACATGCACCAGCTCAGGCAGCCCCTTTGACGAGCACGGTATGCAGGGCTGTGGTGGAGGACAGAGTGCGAGGGCCCATGGCAAGCGCGCAAGGGCTCCCAACGGGCATGGAATGTTCCCTGGGAGGGAAGGAATGTGAGCTGCTTCCCCCGGCCGCGCTTTCAGGCGGGGAGGGGACTGCTGGGTAGGCAGCGCAGAGGGAGGTGGGAAGCTGCCATGCAGGAGGGCCACGTCCTAGCTTGCCAGTGGGGCTTCTTGGCTGGTCCGTGCAGCCGCAGTGCTCTTCTGACCTTCACTCCCAGACGGCCTGCTGGAGTAGGGGTTTACAAGTCCCTTGGGGCTGCTCACACTGGAGTTGCCCAGGGTTTAGAGAAGTGCCACTGGGACTGGAATCTGCTTGTTAGGCCTCTGCTTAAAGCGAAGAGGCCAAATTCAGACCTGTGATGATAAGAGGGCCCAAGGCTGTTAACTCCTAGGGATGGGACCCCTGCTTATGCCGGCGGTGGTGCTGGAACTAGGGTTGCTGCTGCACCGCCTGGCTTGACGTAGTAATAACAAACACCAAATACATGGTTTCCATCATCAGCACGGCCACTATACAAATTGTTCCAGCACCCCTGTATGCCAGGCCTGAATTTATTTCTCCGTGACTCTTATGTCATAGTTCAAGTGCGGAGGGATGTACATTAAAGCAGCAGAGGGCTTGGCAGACTTCGTAACGGGGAAAGGGGAGAGCAGCGAGCAATGGGGGAGGGGAAGAGAGAAGCGAGTGGGGTCGTGGCCTTGGGCGAAGAGGCAGAGCAGGGACCAGGCGGGGGGGGGGGGGGGGGGGCCGGAGGGGGCGCGGGGGGGGAAGGGGCGAGGGGGGGGGGGCGGGGGGATCCGGTTTTCAGAAATTAGAAAGTTGGCAACCCACAGTGGGATTTATACACAGTATCGCAGGGAATCCAATTAACTCCATTGACATCTGATGGGAATCTTTTGAAATTGTTCATTTGAGAGCCTGCATGATACATCTAGGGAATTCTAATTGCATTTACAGTTGGATTTGAATTCCCAGTTTATGAGGCTTTGGGCCATATTCCATACAAAAGGGAATTTTCCTAGGGTTTGTCATTAGGACTTGAACCACACTCCCTTGTGCTGTGATCTTGATGGCTCACACCAGCTAAGCAGGGCTAGCTTGATTCAGTACTCAAATGCTGCAGAAAGTGGAGTTCATGATTCAGTAGATGGCACTCTTCCCTTCGCATCAGCACTAAAGCAGTGTCTGTCATGGTGCTAGCAGGTGCTATTCTGGTAGAGGTGTCATCTTCATGATGAGAAGTTAGTGAAGTAAGTCCTCATGTCTGATGGCCATTAAAATTCCCATAACTATTTGTTGCTGTTGCGTTGCAAAACTTGGTATTAAATGTGGTGGACTGGCCAGTTTGGGTACATTTTGATTTGCTATATTTCCCTTGTTTCATTGGGATGAAGTTTTTCCTTCATTACCTGTCCTAGACACCTTTTGGGTAGCATGACTGTGTGCCATTAAAGAGCTGCTGTATATCTTACCAGAGATGGCTGCAATTTAGTGTTAGGCAAAGGGATTTTGGGTCAGGAGCTCATCTGTTGTCAATTGGCATATCTCTATTGACTTCAGTGGAAATACGTTGATATAGACCCACTGAAAATCTAGCCCTTAGAATGTGTGTGTGTAATATACATTTTTAAAAACACACACATTGTGGTTGGAAACAAATTTGAATGAAAGAATCTATGTACATGTGTGATTGTTTTCATCAGATTTTCAAAAAAGAGGTACTGAATATGACCAATAACCTCAATGCCATGATAATTTGAACATTGCTAAGATACTCATTCCTCTGACAGTGCCCTGCACTTGTATAGTGTCGTATAAATGTGTGCAGGTATGGTAAGTATGCATACACGACGCAGAAGCTGCTTCCTACACTGCTTCCCCTCCTTCCTAAGCACTGAAGTTACAGCGTGAGGCAATTATTGAAAAGTGCTGCCAAAAGGCCGGGGCGGTGGGGGGAGGAGGAGGATCCTGAAAACCATAGACACAGGGCGAGCATCTCATGCTGAGAGTTCCTCTGCAATGCATTTCATGAAGATAGTGTCGTGATTTTGGATTCAGAGGGCGCTGAAAGGTAATGGCAAAGCAGTTTACCTTCCTTACAGAAGATGCAGGGAAGGAAATCTGAGAGCTCAGGCAACACGCTGAGGGGATTAAATAAACTCCCAACCTTCTTACACTTCTTTTTCTTCCTTTCTGGGCCAGCTCTTCCACAACATTTTCTCTCCATTTAAAGACAGCAAGTGCTCCTTACTTTTTGTTCTGTGTTTGTACCATGCCTAGCTCAGTGGGGTTCTTGTCCACAAATGGGACTCATAGGTGCTGCAAATAAATGTAATCAGAGTATCAGTAACCTGAGCTTTTAGGGGAGGGAGTGAAATTAATAATTAGAGCAGAGATACCTGCAGGGATGAAAGTAAGCCGGTATGGGCCAGGACGGCGTACCGGTAAAAAGTGACCACCAGTACCAGCCTGTACTCAGCCAGCATTAAAGCGTTGCCGCGGCAGTGCTTTAAGAACCCTGCTTAAAGAGCTGCAGTGGCAGCGCTTTGACGTGGTTGCCCCTTTTGCCCCCCGTAGGCCGCCGACAGGGGAGGGAGGGGCAAAAGGAGCAGCTGCCCCAGAGCCAGCGATTTAAAATGGCCCATGGCGCCTGCCACTGCTGCCACTTCCTCAGCAGCAGCCAGAGCCCCGAGCCCTTTAAATCACTGCTGGAGCCCCAGGCTGCGTGGGGCAGGCAGCGCGGTTGGGCTGGCTGGGGGACGCAGACCCCCAGCCCAGCCCCTTCTGCCCGAGGCCCCACCGCTTCTGGGGGCCGGAGCCAGCCCCCGTACCAGTAAGTGTTGAATGTTACTTTCACCCCTGGATACCTGGGTTCTGTTTCCTGCTCTGACAGACTGGCTGGGTAAAATATTGGAGGTAAGTAACTTAACCATCTCCTGTGTGCCTATCTGTAAATTGATAATACCATTAATACCTACCTACCAGTGGTATTGATTAATTGGCTATCCTCAGATGTATAGTGCCTGTCATAGGCTGGCTGGCCTTGGGCTCAGCCTTGCCTGTGACATAGCCATTATGCCCCAGCTGATATTGATTTGGTGACTTAATTACAACTAGTGATGCCAGCTGTGAAAGGGTTAGAGAGGACTAGATAGGAAGAGAAGAGAACTGATTTGGGGAGAAGGCTTAGGAAAAAGGAAGTAGAATGCTCCATGTCTCTGGGAAGGGATTGGTGAAGGCAGGTTGAAGAGAACTTACAGGGAGCAGGTTAGGCTCCTGTGGGAGGCCCTGAGATAGGGCCTGTAATAACTGTAAAAGCTGCCAGAGTTTCCAGTAAGGAGAAGCTATGGGGAAACCTGTCTGGGAAGAAAGGTCTCCAGGGGAAAAACCCTGGGAGGTAGTGCTCTTCTTAATGAGAACAGAAGAACTCCACAGGGCCTGGGAGGAGAGGCCGGAGCAGGGAACTTCAGTATAGTCAAAGAGGGGAAGAAGAACTGTTTGGAAGTTTTGTTTGTTCATTTAGTTGGACTCTTGTTACCCCTGAAGTGGATTGAACTTAAAAGGTGACCTGGCTGGACAATGGAAGATGAATACAGAGACAGCCATTGCAGGGTCAAAGTATTCGACCTAGGGTTCTAGAGACGAAAACCCCTCCGACGCCATTCTGCAATGCCAGGGGATGCTATGGCAGTGGGCGGCACTGCTCACAGTACCCTGTAAGTGTAAAATGTGGTTAGTGTTTAGAGACTCAGGGCTGCTGTCTGGCCATGGGAGCACAGTAGAGGAATAGGAAAATGTCCGTGCAGTAGGTTCAAAGACTTCAAGTAAAACCTGTCCCCTTTGTTTATACCTCTGACTAGCAGCTATAACAATGGGTGTCAATGGGGCTAGTATCTAACCACAATTCTGAATACAGCAATGGTCAGTTGTGGGTCCTCCTCAGCTGCTAGTGTTGAAACACATTGATGTGTGTCACTAGAAGGTTCATTTTGGTAGGGTGAGGAATAAGGTCAGATGTGACCTCAGTTACACGTGGCATTGTTAATATACAGGCAAACAAATACACCCTGATTATATATTTAATAGACTTGGGTGGATTTGTTAGGATAAACTCAGTGGCCCTGCTTCTGCTCCTGCTAGGGGGACGTAAGACTGCCATAAATGACCATGGGAGATTACTTCAGTGAGGAGTGATCCTCTATTGGCTTGGAGCCAGCATACCAGCTCTTACACCAACAACCCCCTCTCTGCTGCTAGTGTAGGGGGCTATGGCTAGGTAAAGGTGGTACAGCTGGGGCGCGCTTGCACTCCTTTGATTGTCAACTGCTATGTGGCCCCTTGGGACCATGATCAGTCCCAAGCGTAACTGGCTGCTGTAATTACAACAGAGGAGTAGTCTAAGATCAGATGAGCGCAAACGCCACCTTGTGTTCCTTCTTCTGAGCTGGGCTGTGCACGTCTCAGCTCTGTCTGAGGAGCTGGGCCAATTAGTAGAATGCAGTTTCTGAAATGTCACATATTTATGATGGATAATAGCAGCTCTTTGTATGAGGTAATAATATCTACAGCCAAGAATATAGGGTACCTAACATTAGGTTCCTGAATCCATATTTAGGCACTAAGTGGCCTGATTTTCAAGTGGTGAGCATCTTAAAGCTCTCAGTGACTTCAACGCTTTTGAAAATCAGGTCACTGATTTAGGCAGCTAAATATGGATATAGGAGCACCTGACTTTAGACACCTCTTTTTGAAAATCTTGGCCTACATTTTTATGGGAACTTTCATCCCAAAGTGGTCCCAGAAAACTTTTAGTGTGAATTAACTAACACACACACAGTATTGCCAACATCAAAGGAACAAAAATCATGAGTTGGACCCCCCAAAATCATGACTTAAAAAAATTATATATTGTTTTTAGGTCAATCTCTTGATTTTTGAACTCCCCCTGCCCATCCCCAGGGTGTGTGCATGCAACAATTAGTGTTTCCCACTCTCCCACGTGTACTGGGCAAGGTGATCTTTGGCCCCTGCTGCATGAGCTCTCACCCTCACATCTGCCCATCTCCTGCCCAGCAATTAATCCTGTCCTCTAGTCCCAGGTCAGTTCTCTCCTGACCCGTTCCCCCTCAGTTCAGTCCCCCCAGCGCCCATCATCACCCCCCCGATCTGTTCAGTCCCCTACCCCATCAACCCCCACTGTCCTTAGTTCACCCTCCCAGCATGCATCCCATCTGCTCAGAACCCACTATTAATACAGCCCCCCATCAGCCCTCACCCTCCTCACTTCAGCCCCCTGCAGCTCCCAGCCTGCTCCTTAGCCTGGGGGAAAGCCTGGGGGGGCTGCAGTGAGGTCCCTTCTCCCACTTCCCAGGCTGGCAGGAGAGCAGCTGCCCAGGGCTGACAGCTGGAGCTCTGGCTGCACTAGGGTGTCTGACAGGATTTCTAAGTAAAATTAAGCCTCACTTTTAAAACTCTCAAATGTCAGGATTTTTTTTTCAGTTGATTCAGTTGCTTATTTGAGGGTCGCCCCCCCCCCTTCTTTATACAGTATCTCAGATTAAATTTCTCTTCCCTGCTGGGGAGTAGTCTCCCTGTCTCTTGCCCCCACTTGTTAGCTTGATAGCTTTGTTTATCTGATATGTAAATGAATTATCATTGTTTTTCAAAGTACTTTGGAATTAACTGCCCTGTGGAGAAACTACATTCCTTTGTTTAGGGTGGGGTAACTCCTATTTAACTGGAAACACATTTGTGCCGGGGCTAGAAAAGAAATTCTGACATTTGAGAGTCCTATCATGAGATCATGAGTGGTAAGGCTTAATTTTATTCAGAAATCGCGACTCTCCAGAGCAGTTCTGCACACAGAATAATCACTTCGCCTGCCACTGAAATGCAGCCCTCCATCAAGTTTTCATTGCTGTCCTTGGTACGGCAGAGAGGGGAGCCTGACTCTCCCCATTCACTTCCCAGCCACCAGTGGGTAGCTATGACACTGAGCTGAGTCATCAGGTGGTGTGGGATCCCTTGTTGTTTCTCACTTTCTGTGTCAATAACACTGTTGCTGTTGCTCTGTGTGTTGTGCCTGTGGATGAGTAATGAGAGAAGTAAGGCCAGGAAACTGGAACATCTTTGTGGTAAGTGCCCATTAACCTTTGCTTAACTAACGCTTCAATTGCTGTGGATCTTGCTTGGGAAGTCCGTCTGATGCCTCCTTAGGAATATAGCAGAGCCATTTGCTGGGGCTTATTGCACTGCTGTGAGGAAATCATCATGCTCAGACATTTAAAGTACTGCGCTATGTGGCAGCTACTGATCAGAATGCAAGCCCTCAGTCAGCAAGACACGACCACTGTCTTTATTGTTTAAATTCCCTTTTCTTCCTTCAAATGTAACATCATGAGCATAATTATGAGCCCATGAGTTATGAGTAACTCTTATTTACTAATACGGGAGCCACTTGTGCGGTGGGGAGAGGATAAGGGGCGGAAGAATTGGGATACCTCTGTCTCTCTATCATTCAGCTTCAGTTAAGAGCTTATTAATATTTTAGGACTGAATGATCTGATTCAGATAATTTCAGACCCACCCTGAGCCTTCATCCTAAAGATTAGCCAATCTGCCAGAACCTTTTCAAGGCTTAAAAATGTTTGGCTAGTGTTTGTTTTTTTTTTAAAAAGCAGTGTTGTTGTAGCCATGTTGGCCCTAGGATATTGGAGAGACAAAGTGTGTGAGGGAATATCTTTTACTGGACCGACTTCTGTAGAAGTAGAGCTCTGTGTAGCTTGAAAGCTTCTCTCTTTCACCCACAGACATTGGTACAATAAAAGAAAAAAATAGCACCATTTCTACAGGATCTATTCCAACCTGACTGAACCCAGAAACCATTGTAATATTCCCAGCCCGTCTGCCTACCTGAATCCCCAGGAAACAGATCCTTTTAATGAGGCAAAATTATTTTTGAATTCAAAGCTATTCCTGACTCTGGAAGGTTCTGAGTGCCCTTAACGCCCTGGGAGCAGCCTCTGTGGGTATATCTACATGAGGATAAAGGCCCTGCGGCACAGCTACTGCTGGCCTGGGTCAGCTGACTTAGGCTTGCGGAGCTCAGGCTGCAGGGCTAAAAACTGATGTATAGACATTCAGGCTTGGGCTGGAGCCTGAGCTCTGGGACCCTCCAACCGTGCAGGGTCCAATAAAAGAGGCTCCAGCCCAAGCCTAAATGTCTACAAGCAATTTTTCAACTCCAGAGCCTGAACCCCACAAGCCCGAGTCAGGTGACCTGGGCCAGCTGCAGGTTTTTTTATTCCTGTGTAGACATACCATAAGTTTTCACACACACGACCTATATTCCTTTTCTTAGAAATCATGGGTTCTACTAAGTGTAATTACTCTCCCTAGCAGTTACTTAAAGGGGAAATTACTAAGTAAAGACTGCATCTGCACAAAGATATACAATCTAGGTTTAATGTGTATGCATATTAATAATAAGATAATAGCATTTATTTAGCACTTTACAGGTTGAAATACATGTATCCACACACTGTGTGTGTATATATACACACACACACACACACGTAAATTTCAGCCTTAATGGTATCACTACTATACTGTATTAATGTATATTTATCCCCAAGGAATGCTTTGTGCACTTCAGGATACAGCTCTACCTAGTATTCCCTGTTCTCTGACCTGTTTCATTCTTTTCATTGCTGGCCCAGTTGCTGCAGAGCTTTCTGTTTGAAAAGGAGGAAGGAGAGGAGTGTGCGAATGACTGCGTGTGAAGTGCTGGCATTTAGGCTGAACTCTGCAGGTTTGCCTGCCGCAGAGTTTTCACCTTTGGTTGGGGGACTGTCCTAGATTTCTGCCTCCCGCCTGAGGTTCTGATATGGCATCCGCTTAAATCAAGCTTGATGGGAAATTGATTGAAAAGAAAACACCATTATGGGAAAACAATTTATCCTCTTCCCCCTGACAGAAGGCAAAGTTTTGTCTATATTGTGGAATAAATATTAGCTAGCTGTTTGCTTTAAGAATGGGAAGCCACTCATTCCTGGATGATAGCTTTGATCATTATTTGAAATAGAATTTTTTTCCCTACTCTGGACAGCAATTTCATGCCAGGAGTGTGTGCTGAGCACAGGATAATCTTTGCCCTGATGTGTGTGTTTGCTCACACATGCTCACTCTCTCATATACACACATACACACACCCCTCTTCCCACCCTGCACAAAAGCAGAGTGGGAGCTTCCATCTATTTTTCAAAAACTTTGAGGAGTCTCTTTTCCCTTCTCCACTATAATGTACCAACCCCCCCCGACCCAGCTATCACAGCCACGACCCTTCTATCTGAGGAAGGCTGGACTGGCCTCCCTTCAGAGTCCTTCAATGCCCATTCCCTAACTGGCTAAAGGGTAGTGGTTTTACATTATGCCAGGGCCTGATGCTGTTCCCCTGACTCTTATGAATAATGCTGTAATGATTTACAAGATTGGGCCCTGAGGCCTTGGCCTTGACAATTACTGTGCAGGGGCTTGCTAAATCAGCTCACAGCTCCAGGACACCACTTCCATTGTAAAAGAGACATTCCTATTAATTCCTATCCTTGTGATAACAGGAAGTCATGATGGGCTTATCTTGTGTTAATGATCACTTGAGCTTTTGCACAGAAGTTTAGTCAAGTTATACAAATTTTATTAAAGTTAATGTTTAAAATCAAATGTACACAAGTTAAGAGGGAAGGTACTGTACATCTGGGGTCGGGATTGGGTTATGGGGGATTGCAAGCATCAGTTACAAGGTTCATGAGGTACATACATATCAGATAACCAGCAAAGATCCAGATTGGAGTGTGGGAGTTTTTAAAGCGTCAGTGGATAAGTGGGCTCGGGTACGCCACCCATGGAATGTATTAAGAGTCCAGGTCAGTAATGGTGTAGAGAATAAGTACATGGGTGGGGTGCGTCCCTCAGTTCGTCAGGGAAGGATTATTTCCCTGGTCAGTTTTCTCAGTTACTCAACCTGGTACTGGCGGTGTCCCATGATGTGTTCTGTGTAGATGTCTCTGGACCACCTGATGGTGTCGGATACCATGAGCTCTCTCTCGTGAGCTGGGCGTGGCGTCGACCGACTCCGCACACTCTCAGTACCTGCTCGTTGTGGGGGTCCCATGCGCCCAGGGCTCCCACGATCAGGGCGAGTATCTGGATCTCATAGCCCTGGGCTCTCATTACTACAGTTGCTGGTGCTTTATAAAGTGGCTAGGCAGAGAGATTGAATTTCATTGTACTTTGGCATTAGACATAGAGTCATAGACTTTAAGTTCAGAAGGGACCATTGTGATCATCTAGTCTGACCTCCTGCACAACGCAGGCCACAGAATGTCACCCACCCACTCCTGTAATAAACCCCTAACCTATGTCTGAGCTGTTGAAGTCCTCAAATCATGGTTTAAAGACTTCAAGATGCAGAGAATCCTCCAGCAAGTGACCCGTGCCCCACGCTGCAGAGGAAGGTGAAAAACCCCCAGGGCCTCTGCCAATCTGCCCTGGAGGAAAATTCCTTCCCGACCCCAAATATGGCAATCAGCTAAACCCTGAGCATGTGGGCAAGACTCACCAGCCAGACACCCAGGAAAGGATTCTCTGGAGTAACTTGCATAATGACAGGTTTCAGAGTAGCAGCCGTGTTAGTCTGTATACAACCTATCCTGAAAGATGATCCTTTACTCTCACAGATCTTGGGAGACAGACCTGTCCTCGCTTACAGACAACCCCCCAACCTAAAGCAAATACTCACCAGCAACCACACATCACTGAACAAAAACACTGACCCAGGAACCTATCCTTGTAACAAAGCCCGATGCCAACTCTGTCCACATATCTATTCAAGTGACACCATCATAGGGCCTAATCACATCAGCCATACCATCAGGGGCTCGTTCACCTGCACATCTACCAATGTGATATATGCCATCATGTGCCAGCAATGCCCCTCTGCCATGTACATTGGCCAAACCGGACAGTCTCTACGCAAAAGAATTAATGGACACAAATCTGACATCAGGAATCATAATACCCAAAAACCAGTGGGAGAACACTTTAATCTGTCTGGCCATTCTTTGACAGACCTGCGGGTGGCTATCTTAAAACAGAAAAACTTCAAAAACAGACTCCAACGAGAGACTGCTGAGCTGGAATTGATATGCAAACTAGACACAATCAACTCAGGGCTAAATAGGGATTGGGAATGGCTGAGCCATTACAAACATTGAATCTATCTCCCCTTGTAAGTATTCTCACACTTGCTTCTTATCAAACTGTCTGTACTGGGCTATCTTGATTATCACTTCAAAAGTTTTTTTTCTCTTACTTAATTGGCCTCTCAGAGTTGGTAAGACAACTCCCACCTGTTCATGCTCTCTGTATGTGTGTATATATATCTCCTCAATATATTTCACTCTATATGCATCCGAAGAAGTGGGTTGTAGCCCACGAAAGCTTATGCTCTAATAAATTTGTTAGTCTCTAAGGTGCCACAAGTACTCCTGTTATTTTTCTGGAGTAACTCAGATCCCACCCCATCTAACGTCCCATCACAGGCCATTGGGCATGTTTACCGCTAATAGTCAAAGATCAATTAATTGCCCAAATTAGGCTTTCCCATTAAGTAACACTATCCCATAATCACAACACGTGCTCTGGGGAGAGACCACAAGATGAAAAGCTTGAGGCAGCAGTCCTATGCAGAGCAGCAAAGGTGTGTCAGAAGGCAGGTAACCCAATGAGTCCTTAATAAGGGAATGGAGAAAGGGATCTGGGTGTGGGAAGAACTCCGAGCAGATAGGTGGTCCAAGGGAGGTCCCTCACGTCTAACTTGCAGGTGTGCAGGCAAGAGGTGACCTTATGGACTCTTTATAGGGGGCAGAGGAATACAGTGCAGAGAGTTGTGGATCGAAAACCCAAACACCATTCTGTTAGGTGGGATGGGCCTCTGCCCCCTCTGCAGGCTGCACACAAAGGTTATGGGGCAACCTTGGGATGGTGTGCAAAGAGAACTCCAGAACACTTTGTAACAGAAACCCAAAATAGCTCAGGCCTCCTTCCACACCTCCCCCAGGAGATTGGTAAGGGGCTAAAGCAAGTGATCACCAAGAGCCCAGAAGGAGCTCACAGAGGCTGACGGCTGCCCCGGCCCAGTGCTTTTTCCTGTTCATCATTTTGTCCCCCGCTTTCTCTGCTCCAAAGGCAGTGTAACCCCAGAGTGCTATTGCTGGGTGGTTCTCTGCTGTAATTCTCCGTGCTGTTTACAGAGTATCATTGGTAATTTCTATGTAAATTTGCTCAGGGTAGCAATTTAGCAGCTTTTCTGTTGACAAATGAAGGAACAGCTTAATAGCAGAGAGGCTACTTAAGTCTCTTTGGAGGGAGCTGAAGTGGCGTCTTGAAGGTCACAGGAAGCGCCATCCATTGTAATGTGACTGGGGGAGCCCTTTTTACAGAACCGTCCATCTGACTTGGTGCTGCTGCTTCTCTGGCTGGTTTCTGCTCTGTCTGCTTTGACTTCTGTGACATGCAGCTTGTGGAAGGTAGTAGCTTGGGGGAACCTGCCTAGGTGCCGTGTATGTCCATGTGGAATAACGATGAGTCCCAGCTTTGAGGGAAAGAGAACCAGGGACGTTAAGCTTTGCTTTTTAAAATGAATCAGTGAGGGGATTCTGGTAGAACTGATATCAAGGAAGGGCGTGGGGGAAAGGAAATGCTAACCCGTAAAATTCAGTCCCAGATTTGCCTATGACTCATAGATGAAAAGTATCGTCTTTCATTCTTTCTGAGTGAAATAAGAGGGTGCATGTGGTGTGCTGCTCATCTGGGTGAGGGTCTGCACAACTGTCTCTCTTGCCTGATTTTTGGGACGAAGAGTTGGGTCTATTTTTTCTGTGGAAGTTGTCCTGTTCCTAGCGAGCTTGGACCTGGCTTTGCCTTGTCTGTCATTGGGTCAGACTTCAGTGGGCAATCTTTGGGACAGTCACAGACAGATCTCTAGCTGGAGTTGTAGGGGATCCTCTGCAATGGCTCCCTGGTGGTCAGGCCAAGTCAGGTCCGGAAATAATGATTTGTTTCAAATCTCAAGTCAGGGAAAGGGTTTGGGATAGACAATTGGAATTGCTTCTTCCCTTCTTATGTCTTTTCCCTAACTGCCTGGCTGCCCTCAGCTATTGCACATCTGGAAAGCAACTGGTGCATAAGCAGGGATCAGCCCAGATAAGAAGATCCTTCAGTATTCCAAGAAAATGCAGTTTAAAAAAAACCTAAGATTAAAAGTGGAGGAGAAACACTATCCCTTCATTTATCGAGACTTTCGGCCTGATGGACCCTAAAGTACCTTGAGGATCCACACCAGCCACCACTTACATACAGTTACTTTTGGGGTGGGATGCACCCTCTATTTAACGGGGAACAGAAACATTATGCAAAAGTTTAGGACAGGAAGTGGAGAACTCTGAATCCAGACTACTGTTACGTTTTATCATTTTTATTGTTAGCTCCCAAATGCCTCAGTTGGTATCAGGGCCACTTACTGCTGGGTGCTGTACAATCTCAGACATCTAAGAGAACACAATTCATACCCCTAGGAACTTACACTCACTTCAGGCATCTTGTCTTGTAACAAATAATAGGGGAGAAGGAGTAAGGAAAACTGATAAATTTGTGTGACTACATAACGTAGCTATGTGCACAAATTGATGGTTTCAAGTCATTTCAAGTAAATAATTATACTACAGGCTAACCCAAGGGTTCTCAAACTGGGGGTCGGGACCCCTCTGGGTTGTGGGGTTATTACATGGGGGGTCACGAGCTGTCAGCCTCCACCCCAAACCTCGCTTTGCCTCCAGCATGTATAATGGTGTTAAATATATTAAAAAGTGGTTTTTTTTAATTTATAAGGTGGGTCGCACTCAGAGGCTTGCTGAGTGAAAGGGGTCACCAGTACAAAAGTTTGAGAACCAGTGAATCTTGTCCTGCATCCTCTAAAACAAACCCCAAAGCACTGGTGATAATGGTATAGAAACTTTTTCTTAGCAAATGATCAAATTTATCACAAAATTGTCTTCTTCTCTAATACAAGTTCACACACAATTTTTACACTTTTAACATTCTCCCACTTGGCCAGTCTCTCTTTCCCCAGCCAATCAGCAGATAAAGAGAAGAGAAAGAGATCCAGAGAGTGTGTCTGCCCAGCATTGCCACTAATGAGCTGCCAAAAGACAGCCACAACCTCAGTTTTGCAGCCAATCATCTAATATTGCCTCATACTTCTGGGACATCATTAAATCAGTTAGACCACCACCAACAAAAATTATAAATGAAATTACTCCATTCTGATTGGCTGTAAAGCAGAGAGACGACAGAACTCTTTAACTGGTTAAATCATTCACTCAAAGATATATATAAAATTGCTAAAAAAAAAATTAAATTGGGGGTGTGTGTGTTAATAAAATGAATGTAATGTTACCAGTTATGTCAATTCAACTGTTACATTTAAACCATGAGCATAAATGTCACAACTTGTAAAAGTGCAGACATAGAAGCATACTAAGCAAACATTCCCTTACGACAGGCAGACTGGCTGGGCTGATATAAGAACTGAACTATACATAGGTTTGGTTTGGATTTGGTTTATTTTTGGACCATTCTTGAATAACTTCTGTTCATTATTTTCGATGTCCTTGCCACTCTCCCAAGTTCAGTTCAGAGATCAGAAGCAGAAGTGCCAAAATTCCAAAAGAGAGGCTCTTATAATCGTTATACTGTGACCAGAAGCAGGAGGTGGCAAAAAGTCATACAGTGGGAGCTTTCAGAGTAGCAGCCGTGTTAGTCTGTATCCGCAAAAAGAACAGGAGTACTTGTGGCACCTTAGAGACTAACAAATTTATTAGAGCATAAGCTTTCGTGGGCTACAGCCCACTTCTATATGCATCCGAAGAAGTGGGCTGTAGCCCACGAAAGTTTATGCTCTAATAAATTTGTTAGTCTCAAAGGTGCCACAAGTACTCCTGTTCTTTTTACAGTGGGAGCTGTGTACCTATCTCCCCTAAACCCCTTTGAAAATTCCAGCCAGTCATCAATAGTGAACATTAAGGCAGGATTGCCACATGCCCTGAATTTTACAGGATCATCCTGATTCTAAAGGGTTGAATCGAGGCTTCCAGATGAACCAGTGAAATGTCCCAGAAACCACCATGGATAGGCACCTCATGTTTATGCTGCGTGATGTTCTTAGACTGCAATGGGCTGTGATCTTATTTCGTAATGAGTTTGTTTTGTGACATGATGGTGCAGTGACATTGAGCGGATGCTGTGGGTTTGTGGTTAAGGGCGAACATCAAAACTGACATCCCTTGTATGATTAAAGGCAGAGGACTGAATTCAACCCTGGTAGGCCTTAGAGTTCACGAATTTATCAAGCTTCAGCTTAAAACCAGTTAGGTTGCTTGCCCCCACTAGTCCTATTGGGAAGCTGTTCCAGGTCCGCATTTCTTCTTTTAATTTCCAGCCTAATTCTTCATGGCCAGTTTATGCCCATGTGTTCTTGTGCCAACACTGTCCTTTAGCTTAAATAGCTTTTCTCCTACCCGGCTGTTTACCCCCAATGTATTTATAGAGAGCAATCATATCTCATCTCAGCCTTCTTTTTGGTAGGCTAAACAAATCAAGCTCTTTTAGTCTTCTTTCCTCAGGTTGGTTCTCCATTGCCCTGCTCATCCTAGCAATCCTAGGTTATACCTGTATCTATAGGGTGACCATATTTCCCTATGCTGAATATGGAACACCAGGTAAAAATACTTGTATTCAAGCAAGTTCAACGGCAATCAGTCAGAACTATACAGTACAAACATCCAAATTAACATCAAGTTGACTGAGCCCCTGTTAAAAAGAAATACTGCATAGTTAGATTATTTTTATATACCATCTTATCTTTAAGGCTTTATGATTCACACAGGGAGGGGTGGACACACACCTCACTCCCATACACCCCACTCCCCTGTGACTGGAAGCAGCTTGTCCCTTCCTATCCACACAGTGTCGAAAGGCAGCTAACACCTCCAGGCTGCTGTTGACCACTGACATAACCCAGCCTCTTCCTGTCCCCCGGCTACAGCACGGGCAGAAAGGGGTTAAGCCCTAAGGATGCATTGTGCACCAGGGCCCAGGGAACCTGACTGCAGGGACTTCAGCAAACCCAGCCAGAGAGGTGGCTCAGCAGGGGAGGGTGCCTAGGGGCCCTGCGCTCTGCCCGGGGGTGGGGTGGGGGGGAGGTGCGGCCCAGGGGGCTGCTGTGGAGCCTGCAGAGTCAGGGCACGAACAGGCTGGAAATCGCTTCCCCCACACGGCCACTCCAGAGCTTAGCTGAGGGGCGGAGAGGCTTCCCCGTGCCAGCGCTGTGCGGGGCTTTAGTACATGCAGGGCTCAGCTTCTCTTGGCCAGTGCCCCGGCCGGAGGGTCCTGGGCTTTCCCGGGCGGCGCCAGCCCAGCCAGAGGCAGTGGGGGAAGGAGGGAGCCTGCCAGCCAGGCTGTTGGTGAGCTGAGCGCTCTGATCAGGGGCTGGTTCTCTGCACAGCACTGGGAGTGGGATGTGCCATGCCGGGGGTGGGGGGGATATGGAGGAACAGCCAGGCTGGGAGGGGCAAAGGAGCAAAGCAGGGAGAGGGAGAGCACATAAAGGACTGAGGGGTAGGCAGCAGAGGCGACACGTAACCAGCAGCCACCTGGCGCCTGCCCGCACTCACCAGCCACTGCAGCTCGCAATGCACAATCCGTGCCGGCCGGAAACAGGACTGGGGGGTGGGGCCCTGCTGGCCGAGAGCTGGCATGCAGCGGGGGCTGTGCTGATGGACCAGCACGGGGAGTATCTGGCCCCGCACGCTACAGCTTTACCCCGCCACCAGCCTTGCACACCCACCCCCATCGTCAGCCACTGGACCCCCCCACTCACCGCTGGTGGACAAGCGGCTGGCAATCAGGGATCCAGCCAGGAGCAGGACCTGCCAGTACTCATGGCGGGGGGAGGGACAGAAAATACGGGACAATCTGCCCGTTTTTAAGAAAAAGTCAGGACACCTGAAGGAGGGCTTAAATACGGGACTGTCCCTTTAAAAACAGGACATCTAGTCACGCTATGTATCTATACCTTTAATTGGTAAAACCTTCCTGTGTAGACAAGGCCATGTATGGATGGATAGACAGCCAGATTTAATGCTTAGATGTGATGCCCATCTAGTGATATGACTCACACCTGTCTCAGATCACTCTAGCAATTGGGTAAGTTCAGGGCCGGCTCTAACTTTTTTGCTGCCCCAAGCAGCAAAAAAAAGCGCCCCCCCCCGAGCCCCCCCCCCCCGGGCTGAGCGCCGCGCCGCCGGAACACCCCCCCTGAGTGCCACGCCCCGCGCCGCCCCCCCGCCGGGGCCCCGCCGCCCGGGACCCCCCCCCCCGCTGAGCGCCGCGCTGCCCCCCGCCACCCCAAGATTGGCCGCCCCTTACCAGGTGCTGCCCCAAGCACGTGCTTGGTTGCCTGGTGCCTGGAGCCGGCCCTGCTAGGAGCCCCCATAATGGAGCAGGACGCCACTGTGCTAGATGCTGTACAAAGACAGCATTGCCATACCTGCCTGGATTTCTTTGTGTTACCTGCCACCAGGCATCTCTTGGTGTAATCAGGGGCTGTTCCAGGCACCAGCACACCAAGCGCGTGCCTGGGGCGGCAAGCCATGGGGGGCTGCCTTCGGCGGCATGGCTGCAGGAGGTCCGCCCGTCCCGCGGTTTTGGCGGCAATTCGGCGGCGGGTACACCGAAGGCGCGGGACCAGCGGCCCTCCCGCAGGCATGCCGCCGAATCCACGTTACCAGCGGACCTCCCGCAGGTGCGCCGCCGAAAGCCGCCTGACTGCCGTGCTTGGGGCGGCAAAATACATAGAGCCGCCCCTGGGTGTAATCAGTGAGATATATGGCAAGTGTAATTTGAGAAAACACTAATAAATGTCTGTGACACCATAAACAATCCTCCCGTGGCCTAAAATAAATCCTCAGCTTTTCAGGATGCTGCCTGCCAATCCTCTTAATAATAATTTCTGGTATACTCAAGTCTGCATCTGAGGTGACCAGACCATTGATAGGTACACAACATGCACATTTTCCCATCAGCATGCCATCCTGTTCAGACTAAACCTTTTCTTCACTGCTTGCTTGAACTAGAATCTTAACAGAGGATGCAGAGGATTATTATTTCACTG